>NC_041221.1:121387791-121430180 GCF_002837175.3 Physeter macrocephalus | reverse complement strand
ATTAAGAAGAAAAATTTCTATTAAAAAAAAAACGGGTCGGTCTAACCCTAGGACAAATGGTGGAAACAAAGCTATACAGACAATCTCACACCGCAGCACACACATACACACTCACAAAAAGAAAAAAGGGGAAAATAATAGTATATCTTGCTCCCAAAGTCCACCTCCTCAACTTGGGATATTTCGCTGTCTATTCAGGTTTTCCACAGATGCAGGGCACTTCAAGTTGATTGTGGAGCTTTAATCTGCTGCTTTTGAGGCTGCTGGGAGAGACATCCCCCTCTCCTCTTTGTTCGCACAGCTCCCAGGGCTCAGCTTTGGACTTGGCCCCGCCTCTGCGTGTAGGTCGTCCGAGGGCGTCTGCCCTTCGCTCAGACAGGACGGGGTTAAAGGAGCAGCTGATTCGGGGGCTCTGGCACAGGCCGGGGGGAGTGTGGGGCACGGATGCGGGGCGAGCCTGCGATGGCAGAGGCCAGCGTGACGTTGCATCAGCCTGAGGCATGCCGCGCGTTCTCCCGGGGAAGCTTTCCCTGGACCCCGGGACCCCGGCAGTGGCGGGCTGCACAGGCTCCCGGGAGGGGCGGTGTGGAGAGTGACCTGTGCTCGCACACAGGCCTCTTGGTGGCGGCAGCAGCAACCCTAGCGTCCCACAGGCTGTTTGCACTCTGCCAACTCCAGACCTTTCCCTGAGATCCCTGGACTATATTCTTAAGATGTGTGCATTTCACTGATTGTAATTTATACCTCATGAAAAGAAAAGAGAAGGCAGTGTATGAAAAATAACCAGGTATACTGCCTAATTGCCATCCTAGTTGATGGATATTATCATGTGCTTAGGTCAGTTATCTATTTTTAATGTTTATGGTTGTCCACAAGGACTATCTTTAGATATGTTTTTAAAGCATTTTCCTGTGATTTAACTCTTTTGTGAATGCTAATTTAAGAAAAGTGTACTTTATGATAGCGTTTATCAAAACACTTTTACTCCCCCCAAGTTGTCTTTATGGAAATAAAATTTATGCCCCAAATTGACTATACCTATGATAATTCCCAATATATTAGAATGGAATTGCTAATGTTAAAGCCTCATTTTTATAATTTGTTCTTTATCAATAAAATATAATAAAATACCATGCATCCCTTATATCAGATAGACTTAAATTCTGTCATAAAAATTGAGATGTAGTGGCTTCCCTTGTGGTGGAATCTGCCTGCCAGTGCAGGGGCCACAGTTTCAAGCCCTGTTCCGGGAAGATCCCACATGCCATGGAGCAACTAAGCCCATGTGCCACAACTACTGAGCGTGCGCTCTAGAGCCCCTGAGCCACAACTACTGAAGCCTGCACACCATAACTACTGAAGCCCACACACCTAGAGCCCATGCTCTGCAATGAAAAGCCACCGCAGTGAGAAGCTCGCACACCGCAACAAAGAGTAGCCCCCACACGCAGCAACGAAGACCCAACGCAGTCAAAAATAAACATAAATAAATAAATTTTTAAAAATTGAGATGTTATTCAAACTAACTTGTAAATCACATAATCTCAGTTAAATAGCATATTTTTATTGAATGACAAATGATTGAAATCTAAGCATTCATTTATTCATTTAAACATTTATTAACTACTTACTGTAAGAGTAGATGTACAGTTTTATCCTACCTACTGTAGGATATCTTTTGTCTTCTCAATATTAAATATTAGCTTCTATAGAAAAGTCATCACATTTTTTATATGGTCTGGTATATATAGCTCAATATTAAACTGTATATAATTAAGCTATCTTCAGTATTAGAGTATTATTGAGTATATACAATGTTGAGTATAGAATACCCAATATTGCACTCAATATTATACTCTATATTAAGCTATATGTAACCTAAGTAAAGGGTGTTCTGTTTTTCAGAACCTCCTGGTGCCTGGACCACCTCTTGTAAACAGTCTTTTCTGTTCCATCTTCAGTTTTGTTTAAATGCCATTCATTATGGCAGAGCAAAAATGTATACTTTAGTGTCCAAGTGTCTTTGAAAAACAGTTACTCATCCAGATAAATCTATAGTGCCCCAGCTTGAGTTTTGGTTCTACAGGGTTTGGATTATTATGACTTTCCAATTAGAACCTCAGTACAATAATTACCATTTAATTATAATTTATCTCAGTGCTTACTCTTCTTACCTCAATATCCCATCATCTGATGCTCTGATGGCAGCCAAAGTGGGACCAGGAGCCTCAGTGCTGAGCTATTCTTGTGCTATAAGAACTCTAACATTACTCTCCAAAACCTCTCCAGAGGTTTCTGTTTGTCCCTAAAAAAGATTCAAACTACTTGGCTTATCACGCCTTCTGAAGAGTGGCCTCTTTTGGTTCCCTGACCTTGCTTCTGCCTCTCTACCCCTTTGCTCATCACTCCAGTTGCTCAGGCCTTCCCTCTGACCCCAGTGACTGACAGACTCATTCCTGTGCTTGCGTACTTAGAACATTCTTCCTCAGATCTTCACAAGACTGGTTCTTTCTTTCCTTTTCTTTTTGTTTTTAAATCAAAGTATAGTTGACTTATTATTTTAGCTTCAGGTGTACAGCATAGTGATTTGATATTTTTATATATTATCTGTATGTCTTCTTCGGAAAAATGTCTGTTCAGGTCTCCTGCCCTTTTTTTTTTTTTTGGCATGCGGCCTCCCTCTGCTGTGGCCTCCCCCGTTGTGGGGCACAGGCTCCAGACGCGCAGGCTCAGCGTCAGCGGCCATGGCCCACGGGCCCAGCCGCTCCGTGGCATGCGGGATCCTCCCAGACCGGGGCGCGAACCCGGCTCCCCTGCATCGGCAGGCGGACACGCAACCACTGCGCCACCAGGGAAGCCCTCCTGCCCATTTTTAATTGGATTTTTTTTGGATATTGAGTTGTATGAGTTCTTTCTCTATTTTGATTATTAGTCCCTTATTACATATATCATTTACAAATATTTTCTCCCATTCAGTAGGTTGTATTTTCCTTTTGTTGATGGTTTTCTTCACTGTGCAAAAGCTTTTAAGTTTGATTAGGTCCCATTTATTTATTTTTGCTTTTGTTTCCCTTGTCTGAGGAGATAGATACAGAAGTATATAGCTAAGACCTATGCCAAAGAGTATATTGCCTATGCTTTCTTCTAGGAGTTTTATACATTTAGGTCTTTAGTCCATTTTGAGTTTACTTTTGTATATGGTTTGAAAAAATGTTTTAATTTTATTATTTTACATGTAGTTGTCCAGTTTTCTGAACACAACTTATTAAAGAGACTGTCTTTTCCCCATTGTATATTCTTGCCTCCTTCATCGTAGATTAATTGACCATATGTGCATGGGTTTACTTCTGGTCTCTTTATGTTTTTCCATCGGTCTATATGTCTTTTCTTGTGCCAGTACCATGCTCTTTTGATTACTGTAGCTTTGTAGTATAGTCTGAAGTCAGGGAGCATAATACCTCAAGCTTTGTTCTTTTTACTCAAGATTGCTTTGGCTATTTGGGGTTTTTGTGGTTCCATACAAATTTTATGATTATTTGTTCTAGTTCTGTGGAAAATGTCATGAGTATTTTGATAGAGATTGCATTAAATCTGTAGATTGCTTTGGGTAGTGTGGACATTTTAACAATATTAATACTTCCAATTGATGAACATGGGATATCTTTACATTTATGTAAATCATCTTCAGTTTTCTTCATCAGTGTGTTATAGTTTTAAGAGTATGTGTCTTTCACCACCTTGGTTAAATTTACTCTTAGGTTTCTTATTTTTTTTTTTTTTGACTGCATTGGGTCTTAGTTGTGGCACATGGGATCTTCGTTGAGGCATGCAGGATCTTTCGTTACAGTACACGGTCTCTTCATTGCAGCGCTCAGGCTTCCCTCTAGTTGCAGTGCTTGGGCTTCTCTCTAGTTGTGGCATGCGGGTTTTCTCTCTCTAGTTGTGGCACGTGGGCTCCAGTGCACGTGGGCTCTGTAGTTTTGTGGCGTGTGGGCTCTCTCGTTGAGGCATGCAAGCTCAATGTAGTTGTGGCACATGGGCTTAGTTGCCCCGCAGCATGTGGGATCTTAGTTCCTTGACCAGGGATCGAACCCGCATCCGCTGCATTGGAAGGTGGATTCTTTACCACTATACCACCAGGGAAGTCCCAAGGTATCTCATTCTTTTGATTCAATTATAAATGGGATTGTTCTCTTACTTTTTATTTCTGATACTTTATTATTAGCATATTCTTATTTTATTTTATTTTTTTTTGACTGCATTGGGTCTTAGTTGTGGCACATGGGATCTTCGTTGAGGCATGCAGGATCTTTCGTTACAGTACACGGTCTCTTCATTGCAGCGCTCAGGCTTCCCTCTAGTTGCAGTGCTTGGGCTTCTCTCTAGTTGTGGCATGCGGGTTTTCTCTCTCTAGTTGTGGCACGTGGGCTCCAGTGCACGTGGGCTCTGTAGTTTTGTGGCGTGTGGGCTCTCTCGTTGAGGCATGCAAGCTCAATGTAGTTGTGGCACATGGGCTTAGTTGCCCCGCAGCATGTGGGATCTTAGTTCCTTGACCAGGGATCGAACCCGCATCCGCTGCATTGGAAGGTGGATTCTTTACCACTATACCACCAGGGAAGTCCCAAGGTATCTCATTCTTTTGATTCAATTATAAATGGGATTGTTCTCTTACTTTTTATTTCTGATACTTTATTATTAGCATATAGAAAAACAACAGATATCTGTATACTAACCTTGTATTCTACAACTTTACTGATTCATTTTTTACTTCTAATAGTTTTTTAATGGAGACTTTAGAGTTTTCTCTATGTATAATAGTATCATGTCATCTGCAAATAGTGACAGTTTTGCTCTGCCCTTCCAATTGGGATGCCTTTTATTTCTTTTTCTTGTCTGATTGCTGTGGCTAGGACATCCAATTCAATGTTAAATATAAATGGTGAGAGTGGATATCCTTGTCTTGTTCCAGATCTTTCAGCTTTTCTTGGTTCAGTGTGATGTTAGCTATGGATATGTCATAAATGGCCTTTATTATGTTGAGATCTGTTCTGTCTATACCAACTTTGTTTTTTTTTAATCATGAATGGATGTGGAATTTTGTCAAATGCTTTTTCTGCATCTTTTGAGACGATCGTGTGATTTTTATTCTTTGTTTCGTTAATGTGCTGTATCACATTGATTGATTTGCAGATATTGAACCATCTTTGCATCCTGGGATATGTCCTATTTGATTATGGTGTATGATGCTTTTTATGTATTGAATTTGGTTTGCTAATATTTTGTTGAGTATCTATATTCATCAGATATTGGCCTGGGATTTTCTTTATTGCAGTGCCATTGTCTGGTTTTGGCATCAGGGTAATATTGGCCTCATAGAATGATTTTAGGAGTGTTGCCTTCTCTTCAGATTTTTGAAATAGTTTGAGAAGGATAGGTACTAATTCTTCTTTATATGCGGTAGAATTCCCCTGTGAAGACACGTGGTCCTGAACTTCTGTTTTTTGGGAGTTTTTTTTTTATTACTGATTCAATTTCAATACTAGTAATCAGTCTGTTCAGGTTACCTATTTCTTGCTGATTCAATCTTGGAAGACTGTATGTTTCAGTTTCTTCTAGGTTGTCCAATATGTTGGCATATAACTGTAGTATTCTGTTATGGTTGTTTGCATTTCTGTGATACCAGTTTTAACTTTTCCTCTTTCATTTCTAATTTTGTTTATTTGGGTCCTCTCTCTTTTTTTCTTAATGAACCAGGCTAAAGACTTATCAATTTAGTTTATCTTTTCAAAAAGTACCTCTTGTTTTCACTGATATTTCTGGGGTTTTTTTGTTTTAGTTTTTTTGGTCTCTTTTATTTATTTTCACTCTGATCTTTATTATTTTCTTTCTTCTGCTGACTTTGGGCTTTGTTTGTTTTTCTTTTTCTAATTCCCTTTGATGGTTGTTTATTTGATATTTTTCTTGTTTCTTTTTTTTTTTTTTTTTTTTTTGCAGTACACGGGCCTCTCACTGTTGTGGCCTCTCCCGTTGTGGAGCACAGGCTCCGGACGTGCAGGCTCAGCGGCCATGGCTCATGGGCCCAGCCGCTCCGCGGCATGTGGGATCTTCCTGGACCGGGGCACGAACCCGTGTCACCTGCATGAGCAGGCAGACTCTCAACCACTGCACCACCAGGGAAGCCCTCTTGTTTCTTTAGGTAGATCTATATTGCTATACACTTCCCCCTTAGAATTGCTTTTGCAATGTTCCATAGATTTTGGAAAGTTGTGTTTTTACTTTCATTTGTCTCAGGGATTTTCTGATTTCCTCTTTGGTTTATCTGTTGATACATTTTTAAAAAATAGCATGTAGTTTAGTCTCCATGCATTTGTGTTTTTTCTGTTTTTCTTCCTGTAATTGATTTATAACTTCATACTATTGTGGTCAGAAAAGATGCTTGATATAAATTATGTCCTCTTAAAATTATTGAGTAATGTTTTATGGCCTAGCATGTGACCTGTCCTGGAGAACGTTCCATGTGCACTGAAAAAGAATGTGTATTCTGTTCTTTTTGGATGGAATGTCCTATAAATATCTATTAAGTCCATCTGGTTTAAAGTGTCATTTAAGGTCTCTGTCTCCTATTGATTTTCTGTCTGGATGGTCTATCCATTGATGTAAGTGGAGTGTTACGTCTCCTACTATTACTACTGTATTCCTGTCAGTTTCTCTCTTTATGTCTTTAATATTTGTTTTATATTTAGGTGCTCTTATGTTAGGTGCATGTGTATTTAACGTGTTATATTCTCTTCTTGTATTGACCCATTTATCATTATATAATGCCCTTCCTCATTTTTTCATATAGAATTTTTTTTTAAGTCTACTTTGTGTTATATGAGTATTGCTCTCCTGGGTTTCTTTTCACTTCCATTTGCATGGATATCTTTTTCCATCCTCTTACTTTCAGTTTGTGTGTGTCTTTAGCTCTGAAGTTGGTCTCTTGTAGGCAGTATATAGATAGGTCTTGCCTTTTTATCCAGTTAGCTACCTTACATGTTTTGGTTGGAGCATTTAGTTCATTGACATTTAAAGTGATTATTGATTGGTATGTAATGGTTGCCATTTTGTTACTTGTTTTTTATTTATTTTGTAGTTCTATGTTTTTTTCTTCTTTTAGTCTCTTCCCTTGTGGTTTGATGATTTTCTTTAGTGTTAATGTTTGTATCCCTTTCTCTCTAATTTTTGTGCATCTGTTGTAGGTTTTTGATTTGTGACTACCACAGAGTTCATGTGTATTGACGTATAACTGTACTACTTGTTTTAAACTGAGTTATTTGAGTTCAAATCTATTCTAAAAGATCTGCATTTTTACTCCTCCCCCACGTTTTATGTTTTGATGTCATATTTTATATATTCACATCTATCTCTTTACTGTCTATTGTAGTTATAGTTGACTTAAAAAGTTTTCTCTTTTAATCTCTGTACTAGCTTATTTAAATTGTTGATGCACTGCTTTTCTATATATTTGCCTTTACCAATGACTTTTTCCCTACCTCCATTTTCTTATTTCTTGTTGTAGCCTTTTCTTTTTCTCTTAAAGGAGAACTTTAAACATTTCTTGTAAGGTTGGGTTAGTAGTCATTAATTCAGTTTTTGCTTGTCTGGGGAACTCTTTTATCTGTCCTTCAATTCTGAGATTACCTTGCTGGGAAGAGTATCCTAGGTTGTAGGTTTTTTCCTTTCAGTAATTTAAATATATAATGCCACTCCCTTGTGGGCTGCAAAGTTTCTGCTAAAGAAATCAGCTGATAGCCTTATGGGCATGCCCTTGTATGTGATTATTTTTCTCTTGCTGCCTTTAAAGTTCTTCATTTCTAACTTTTGCTATTTTAATTATGACTTGTCTTGGTGTGAGTCTCTGGGTTCATCTTGTTTGAGTCTGTCTGTGCTTCCTGAACCTGGATATCTGTTTCCTCCTTCAGGTTAGTGAAGTTTTCAGCCATAATTTCATCAAATACATTTTTGGTCCCCTTCTCTCTCTCTTTTTCTTCTGGGACCCCTGTAATGAGAATGTTAGTATGCTTGATGTTGTCCCAAAGGTTCCTTAACCTATCCTCATTTTTAACAATTTGTTTTTCTTTTTGCTGTTTTGAATAGGTGATTTCCACTTTTCTATCTCCCAATCGCTTATGCATTCTTCTGTATTGCCTAATCCATTGTTGATTCCTTTCAGTGTATTTTTCTTTTCAGTTATTGAATTCTTCATCTCTGACTGGTTCTTTTTTATATTTTCTAGTTCTTTGTTGAAGTGCTGACTGTGTTCATCTATTCTTTTCCCAAGTTAGGTTAGCATTTTTATTACTATTGTTTTGAATTCTTTATCAGGTGAATTATTTATCTCTGTTTCATTAGGAATTTTTTTCAGGGGTTTTATCTTGTTCTTTCATTTGCAACATTTCTTCTGTTTTCTTATTTTGTTTAACTTTCCCTCTTTGTTTCTAAGAAATTAGGTGAAACAGTTAATTATCACGGTCTTGATGGTATGTCCTTTTGTGAGGGTGTCCCTATGTGTTCTGCATGTGCCTCGTGGCTTTGGTGGGAGAGCTGGATCTGAAGTCATCCTGGGCTACGACTTCCCTGGGGTGCGATGGCAGCCGCTGCCTTGGTGGGAATTTGGTAGGGTTTGAGTTGGAGGGGCTACAGCAGGAGCCATTTGCAAACTGAGACTTCTCCTAGGCTGAATGGTAGTCACTGCCCTCTTGGGGTTGAGGCCAGTTCCCAAGCTGCTGAAACAGGAGCTCTGAGGGAGGTGATGGCAGCCTCTACCTTGGTTGTGGGCATGTCCAATGCCCAAGGGCTTGAGGCTGCACTTGTGATCTGGTTCCAGTTTTTCCCTGGTTTACTTGCCTTGGTTAGAGGCTGGGTTGGGGCTGCAGGCATTTGACCCACACTACTGAACTTGCTCTTCTCCTTGCCAAGTGCTCATAAGTGGGCACATGCTGGCAGTGGCAGTCTCTGCCCTGGCCCGTGGCAGGTCCTGGCCAAGCTGGTTCAACTCTTTCCTAAGTGTGCACAGGCACATGTGCTGGCAGTGGCTGTGGGTTTTGACTAAATTGCTTCTCTGCCCCTCCTACCAGACTCCCTGTGTCTCTTTCTTTACGGCCTTCGTTGTAGAAGAGCTGTTCTGGTGGTCTTCAGGTGCTTCTCAGCAAGGGTTGAGATATCATCACTCCCTGGGATGATCAGCCCTGGGTGGCCGCTGATTACATTGGATAAATTTGGCCATTGAAGGAGCAATGTTTTGTTCTTTCTGGGACAGGCACTTACTCTAGATGTAGATTTGTCTTTCCTGCATGCAGTTCTTCTTCAGTCAAAACTACCATCTGAGGACTCACAGATAAGGCCTGGGTGGAGGAACTGCGGGGACCTCCTGGGGGTGAGGAGTGGGACAGGGGCCTGGTCCTCTGTCTTTGCTCACATGGAGACCCTCCTTGCCTCCACTTCCATCAGGCCCTGCCTCATGTCCCAACTGGGTTTAAATAGCTCCTCCTCCAGGAAGTTGTCCTTGATGTCATCACCTACCCCCACCCATTAATGGGATGGCTCTTTCCTGTTTTGTGTATCAAACTCTCCCAACAAGTGTAAGATCCAAGGGTTAGAGACAGAGGGGGTCCCACCCATTGGGGTCCCTGATTTCTACACCTCCCTACAGTGAGACCACAGCTGCTCACCTCTGTCCTTTTCAGAAAGTTGATCACCTTGCTTTGGAAGGCAGACAGCCAAAGTCTGTCAGAAACAGACCTCTGAGCCCATAATTAGCCCCCATCCCCACCCCTTCTCATACTGCACTACTGCCAGGGCCCAGCAGGGGACACACATGCCCAGAAGCAGGAGTTGGACCTGGGCTTGGCTCTGGGCTCCAGAGATGGGGGGACAGGGGAAATGAGGCCAGAGACCTTCTAACTCAACATTCTCTGATGACAAACGGGGAGACTCAGACCTTAGGCAGGAAGGGACTCCCTCCTTTCTAACCACAGGATCCCCCCACCCCATGCCCAGGCTCACTCACCTCCAGATAATCCTCCATCACAGTGTTCAGCTGCAGCAGGTGACAGGAATGTGTTGAGGAAGGGGATGCAGTCCTCTGCCATCAGGGTGGGGTTGGTAATGAACGCCCACTCTCAGGTGCTGCAATGGACCCTCCACTGATAGCCCTCACCCTCAGTCTCCTGGCCCAACCTAGGCCCCCACATGGAGCAGCTGGGACCCTGCTAAGCCTCCTCCAAATCTCCCTCCCGTCCCCTGCCAGAACACCAAACTTCCTCTAGTCACCTCTCAGGGCTGGCTTTTGGCACATTCCAGGCTATATGGTTCCTGTCTCCTGCCCACCCCAAAACCATCCTGTACCTAGCTCTTCCAGACCCTCCTTCTGGTCACTTCCAGAGCAGTCAGTTCAGGTTCTCTGGCACCAGGATGAGGGTTGGAGGAGGTAGGGAGAAGTAGGTCCACACATCCACAGATTGAGGTGGACCTACAATGGAGATAAGTTTCCAGGGGATGGTACAGCCCAGCCTCCACTCTTGTCCCCAGGGTCCTGGGACCTTACCCACAGTTCTTTTTCACTACTTTCCTCCTGGAGTGGAAGCCACAAGGCCTCGCTTTTCCATGGAAATCAAAAGATGTGTGAGATCCAGCGTTTTGCTGGTCCCAACCCTCCTGTACTGTCCCATCCTGTTCTGTAGAGGCAAGAGGCCCTCTTTCCACACCCAGAGGCCACTCACTGTTTCAGTAAGTCCTGTGGTTCATCATCCTCATCAGAAAATAGGAAGATGTCTCCAGATGTGTAGAAGTCTATGATGGCGTCACATGTGATGTATGTGGACAGGAGCTGTGTATGGTATCTAGTGTGCATGTCCAACTCTCTGTCTAGTACTGAGGCCCAGGAATTGTGTCTGCTTCATTCACTGAGTTATGTTAAGTATCTCAAAAACTGGCTGCATGTAGTAGGTGCTTGATCTGCATTTTTGAATGAATGATCTCCAAGCACAAGCATCCCAGATAGCTGGGTGGTCCTGGGGCCCCTTTGCTGTTTCCAGAGATCCCTCGTCTGGCAACACCAAGGACAAGGATCAGATCAGCTAGAAGAAATCTCAGTCTCCTTGACAAATGGAAAAACGGGTTGCTTTCCACGTGCTTTTCCACACTGAGAAAGGCCAGAGGTTGTTGAGGGGTGAGGCAGATGTGTTTTAATGGGGGAGGGAGAAAATATAAAGATGGACAACCATAAACATGGATGGACCTAGGGCCTTTCACTTATATGTGGAGTCTAAAAAACAAAACAAATAAGAAAACATACAAAACAGAAACAGAGTCATAGATACAGAGAACAAATATGTGGTTGCCACAGGGGAGAAAAGTGGAGGGAGAAATAGGTAAGGGCAATTAAGAGGTACAGACTTCCAGTTGCAAAATAAATGAGTCACGGGTATGAAATGTACAGTATGGGGAATAAAGTCAATAACTATGTAATATCTTTATATGGTGACAGATCTTAATAGACTTGTGGTGATAATTTTGAAACGTGTAAAAATACCAAATCACTACATTGTGTAACAGGAACTAGCATAGTATTGTAGGTCATTTATACTTCAAAAACAAATGAACAAACTTATAGAAGAAGAGATCAGGTTTGTGGTTACCAGAGATGAGGGTTGGGGAGGGGAAATTGGATGGAGGCAGTCAAAAAGTAGGAACTTCTAGTTATAAGATAAATAAGGACGAGGATCTGTATATTTTCTATCTGTATCAGGTGATAGATGTTCACTAAACTTTGGTAGTCTTTTCATGATGTATGTAAGTCAGATCATTATGGTGTGGACCTTAAATTTCAACAGTCCTGTATGGCAATTATATCTCAATAAAACTGGGGAAAAAAAAGATGAATAACCATAGTGTGACTGGAAGCCCTTTCTAAGAGCTAGGTACCAGGTAAGCACCTGCCATGGGTGATCCATTAATCCCCACAAGAACCCTTTAGGGCAGAACCACTACTGTGCCAAAGAGGCTGGGGGTGCTCACCTCGTGAGCAGCTGGTCTAGGACCTGTTGGCCTGTGGTGAAGGCCGGCTAAGTGAAAAGGAAGGTGATGATGGAGATACTTCTACCTGGAAACGCTGGTACCATGGACCCCAGCAGCTTCTCCATTGTACCTTCCTGGGGGTTGCTTACATCCTGTAGGCATTATTTAGGTTAAAAGTGAACTCATCTTCATACTGGATGGGGCAAGGAGGGACATACAGTCAGTAGCACCACCTTGAACTCCTAGGGAGGATTGAAGTCTGGAGCTCACCCAGGGAATCCCAGCCCCTCAGGGCCATGTGCAATAGGAGGGACAGGTGTGCCCTCACTGAAGAAAGTTCTGGCCTTTAAAAGTACAATTTGAGTTTGGTGGTGGGGAAGGGGGTGCATGCTTAGACACTTGTTACTATCTGGGCATGTTTTTAGCTGTGGAACACCTGACCTCCCTGTATTAATAGTCTTTATTAAGAGCATTATCCCAGTGAGTTCTCAACAAGCATCCCCATTATAGGGATGAGAACACAGAGGTTTAGGCATGTCAGATGGCTGCTCAAGGTCATGCAGGTCAGAACCCAGAACCTTCCAAGTCTAAGGCTGCATGAAATTTTATCTAAGCTACAGTGGCTTGATCTGCCCCTCACCCAGAGGGAATGGGTCTGGGGAAAACTTATTCCTCCCAAGTTTGGAAACAGTGTGCAGGGCAGACAGACTATGAGAGCCCTGCTTACTTCAAAAAGAAGACACTGAGTTTTCGTTCTTTCTTTTTTCTTTTTTGCATTAAACGGAGTTTTGGGAACCTCATTTTGGAGATCCCATATTTAGCAAAAGGACAAAATACAGAGATACTCATTGACTAGTGTAAAGTGGGAACAAATTGTTACTTTAATTGCCTAATGTATAGTGGAGACACATTTTTTTCTGTAATATCCTGTGGCTATGTGAAGAGTGACTCTCTACCCTCTGATGCAGCTGGTGGCGTGAGTGGAGGTCCAGATTTCCTTTGGGAATGGGACTGTGGGCCATCCTAGTGGGAAGACTCTGGGAGGGACCTGGGGGGATAGGGGTTCTGAGATGAGATTCTGCGATATCCGGTCTTTTCGGGCTCTTGGGTGTTGGGACCCCTCTGTGCTGAGTCTGACCTCAGACCTGCCCTGGTCATTGTTGGTGGCCTGATGCATCTGCCCCGTGCCAGTGAAATGGAGAAGGTAAACCCATTGACCAGCTCCTCAGCAATCTCCTGGGTGGTGCTCTGTGAAGGCAGTGCTCAAGTAGCCAGGCCAAGAGGCATCATGGGCCTGCCTGGACCTTGCTAGAGGGGGAAGCTGTGGAGAATTCCAACCTTCGTACGTTGCTGGTGGGGAGGTAAAGTGATGGAGCATGTGTGGAAAACAGCTTAGTAGTTCCTCAAAACTTAAACATGGAGTTACTCTATGACCCTACAATACTCTTACGTATATGCCGAAGAGAATTGAAAACATAAGTTTACATAAAAACTTGTACAGTAATGATCATAACAGCATTATTAATAACAGCTAAAAAGGGGAGACAACCCAGTGTCTATCAATGGATGGGCAGATAAACAAAAAGTGGGATAGCTGTACAATGGAACATTATTCAGTCATAAAAAGGAATGAAGTACTGATACATGCTACCACGTGGATGAATCTTCAAAACATTGTGCTAAGTGACAAAAGTCAGTCCCCAAAGACCACATAGTGTATGATTCCATTTATACGAAAATATCCAGAATAGGCAGATTCACAGAGATTCACAGTCATTATTGTTTGCTAGGGACTGGGGGTGAGGGAAGAATGAGGAGTGACTGCTCATGGGTACGAGATTTCTTTTTGGAGTCATGGAAGTGTTCCACCATTAGATAGTGGGATGGTGGCACCACTCTATGAATGTGCCACTGAATTACACAGTCAAAAGGTACATTGTATGGTATGTGAATCATATCCCAATAGGTATGTACAGTATTTAAATTGCCTTGTGTGGTTAGTGGCTACAATGTTGGACAGTATGGTTAGACTGCTGGGTTCTGAGTCAGCTGGATGTAACTCCCCATCTCCCATGGATCCTACCTTCAGCAGCTGATGTCTTTGGATATGAATGCTACACTATATTCCATGGCTCCCAGCACCAGGCACCTCCATGTCTGCTGAGGTTTACACAGGCTCTCTTCAGTATCTTAAGCCAGTTGTACTCACTGGTTTAGGAACAAGCTGGTTTTTAGGAAACAGCTGTATATTCCTAGGACTCTCTTCCATAATAGCTAGGAACTGAGAGACTATGGCATGTGGACACTTTACTTAACAGACAACGGAAGTCTCCAGAGTGATTAGACCCTACATTGGAACTTATCTGAATGCTAAAACTTGACAGTAAGAAAAATGACTCTTGATATTGCTGTTTCAGAAGGGCTAGTTGAGTTGAAAGGCAGGTTGTTTCCTTGGTGAGAATCCCTAGTCCAGTGGCATCAAAGAATTTTTAGCCACTGAACACACTTCCTCATCTATTGATACTTTTTCTTGTTTCACCGAGCACTAGCCTAGGTATGTATATCAGAGGATATCCTGTTCCAGGGTATGGCTTAGCTATGTGGCCCTGGACTAGGTACTGAACCTCTCTGTACCTTTTATTTTGTAAAATGGGAATAAGAACCTGTCTTCATGAATTGTTACAAAAAGTCACTCTCTGACTACCCAGTGTCCATAGGTCAGTCACTACATGGGAACAGAGTGAACACAGAACTCCATTCTTACTGAATCCTCAATACTTCCCTTGTTCCGCTGGTGTTTGGTGGTGCTTGGTTGGGCTGTGTCCTGGGAATAGAGTAAGTTGGCAACAGTGAATTTCAGCTGGATGTGCAGGGGGGCTGGGACTGCTTATTCCTTTGTCTGATGTCTCTACTTCTAGGGTACAAAAGTATCAAAATCCCTGTCAGGGGAAGATTTTAACAAGTCATTTCAGCCAGTCTACTTACCCCTGGCAGTGTGGCCTGGGCGGGGTTTTTTAAGTGGGCTACAGAAGACCCTCCATCTGCCTGTACACCTTGAATTCTTTCATGTCTGTCTGTCCAGCTCTCCACCGAGCATTAAGAGAGTTCACTAGGATGTGAGGAGGAGGAGACTGCACCTTTCTGGGGCATAGTTGACAAGTGCAGGCTCTGACTGTCCCAGTGGGTATCTGCCACACACCTCTGCTGACTTAGGTTCCTAATGTGTCTTCCTTCCCCGGGTCGTCTTCCCCCTCCCCATCCCTTCTCCACGTAGCCCCCAAAGGATGAGCTTTCTAAAGCAGTACTCTGAGTGTGTCATGTTCCTCCACAAACCATTTCAGTGCCCGAGAAAGTCCCTGCTCACATCTTTAGCCACAACTGTCACCTCTCCCATGTCAAAGTGTATGCTCCAGCCACACCAGACTTCTTACAGTTTCCCCAAATATGCCTTGTTTTTTCTATCTTTTTGATTAGAAACACATGCAGCACAACTCCCCATCTCTTCCTCTGGTTAAGGTCCTGTTCTCCTTCAGAGCTCAGTTTCTTCATCATTTCCTCCAGAAAACTTTCCAAACCAGGGCTGTGTACCCCTTCGTGGTGTTCCCACAGGCGCTGGAAATTCTCTTATGCAGCAATTATCACAGTATATCATTAGTGCCTATTTACTTTCATGAAGTATTTCTTGAATGAATGAATGAATCAATCAATGGATGACTCATAACTAGGGGCCTAAGATGTAAACCCAGATTCCTTCACATTTTGGGTTGGAAAAAATTGCCAGGTAAAATTAACCACTCCCACGAATGAAATTACTGCTCACTGCTTGACCACAGGCACACTGCTTCCCTTTCTGAGCTTCTAGCCTAGGCAGCTAGGGCACCGAAACTGCATTTTCTCTTCCTGCCTTCTGTTGGATAACACACTACCATGGGTCATCAACACGGGCTTCCAGAAAGCACCTTTTTCTTTTCCCTCCAGAGCCTTTGTCCATTACACTGCTACCCAGAAGCCCCATCCTTCTTTGTAGACCAATCTTTTTTGGCCATGAACCTTGTCTTCACCCCATGTCATGCTTGTAACATGAACGTCCACCATCTAGTCAGTGGCATCCAGCCAGTAGGATGGACATTCAGAGTCTTGTCTGGAAACACTTGCTTTACCACATTGGGGTCCAGATTGAAAGAGAATAGTGCCTTGATGGTGACCAACATGGAGCCCAAACTAAGTACAGAGATCATGGAAACTCAGCCAGCACCATCTCCTGAGTTCCTGCCTTACAGAGCCAAAGACCTAGGGGAAAGCAGTGGGGAACTACCTGGTTGCTTCTCCTTGCAGGTTAGAGAAGAGACTCTGACAAAAAAGGGAAGGCTTCTGGGAGTTGGGAATAGAAGCAGGAACCTGGATGTATTTTCACCATTATCATCCTGGTGTGTAAGAGAAACTCAGTGATTACTTTTTTAAAAACTTTACTGACGTATAGTTGATTTACAAGGTTGTGTTAATTTCTGCTGTACAGCAAAGTGATTCAGTTATACATATACATACATTCTTTTCCATTGTGGTTTATCAGAGGATATTGAATATAGTTCCCTGTGCTATACAGTAGGACCTTGTTGTTTATCCATTCTATATAGACCAGTTTGCATCTGCTAATCCCAAACTCCCAATCCAACCCTCTCCCACTTTCCTCCCCCTTGGCAATCATGTTTGTTCTCTATGTCTGTGAGTCTGTTTCCGTTTTGTAGAGAAGTTTGTTTGTGTCATATTTTAGATTCCACGTGTAAGTGATATCATATGGTATTTGTCTTTCTCTTTCTGACTTCCTTCACTTAGTATGATAATCCCTTTGACCAAGATGTTGGTGAAAAGTTACTGCTAGTCATCACAGGGTTTCCTGGGAATGCAAAGTTTGGTCCATGTTGCTGCAAATGGCATTATTTCATTCTTTTCTATGGCTGTGTAGTATTCCATTGTATATATGTACCACATCTTTATCCATTCATCTGTCAGTGGACATTTAGCTTGTTTCCATGTCCTAGCTATTGTAAATAGAGCTGCTATGAACATTGGGGTGCATGTATCTTTTAAAGTTATAGTATTGTCTGGGTATATGCCCAGTAGTGGGATTGCTGGATCATATGGCAACTCTAGTTTTAGTTTTTTGAGGAGCCTCCGTGCTGTTTTCCATAGCGGCTGCTCTGACTTACATTCCCACCAACAGTGTAGGAGGGTTCCCTTTTCTCCACACCCTCTCCAACATTTGTTATTTGTAGACTTTTTAATGATGGCCATTCTGACCATGTCAGTGACTTCTGATTCAAGGATGTGCCACGGGAGGGAGCTCAGAGCCACAAGCCACCAGCTCAGCCATGCTTCCAATCTCCTTAATTTAGGCTAAGTCGGTGACAAGCCTGGAGCAAAATATGTCTGTCTTGTAGCTGACTGCCTTTGTAGAGTTTAGTGATGTAGAATTAAATGTAAGGAGAGTGGATGACATAGTAGTGCCTTGGAGCTGGAGGGGGCCGCTGAAGCCAGTGAAAGAATATAGGCATGGAGCATGAGAGACCAGAGTTCAAATCCTGGCTTTGCCCTTAACTCACTGCGTGACCATAGGCACACTGCTTCGCTTCCTGAGCTTCTAGCCTAGGCAGCTAGGGCACTGAAACTGGAGTTTGAGAGAACTCTGAACACGTAGGTAAAGTGAAGAGTTGAAACAGTCATTTAATAGAGGTAAGTCATAGGGAGAAATGAGAGGGGTACCCAGGGCAAGGAGAGATGGGATGATTCCCTTTTTTCCACACCTCTCCAGCATTTAAAAAAAATATTTTATTTTATATTGGGGCATAGTTGATAAACAATGTTGTTAGTTTCAGGTGTACAGCTAATGATTCAGTTATACATATACATGTATCTATTCTTTTTCAAATTCTTTCATGCCCTCTCCAGCATTGGTTATTTGTAGACTTTTTAATTATGGCCATTCTGACCAGTGTGAGGTGGTACCTCATTGTAGTTTTGATTTGCATTTCTCTAATAATTAGTGATGATCACATGGCAACTCTATTTTTAGTTTTTTGAGGAACATCCATACCATTTTCTGTAGTGGCTGCACCAGTTTACATTCCCACCAGTTTACATTCTTGCCTTAGATGTCCTTCATGTTGACTGAAAAAAAAATGCACAACATATGAGCTGTGAGTTGAGTTTTTTCAGGGTGTTACTGAGGACTGTGGCCCAGGAGACAGCCTCTCAGATAGCTCTGAGGAACTGCTCTGAAGAGGTAGGGGAGGAGCCAGGATATATATATATGAATTTTGGCTAGGGGATGCCTGCAGTCAAGATGTTGGTGAAAAGTTACTGCTAGTCATTACAGGGTTTCCTGGGAATGCAAAGTTTGGTCCATGAACTAGAACATAATAGGTGTGCAACAAAATTTATTTTTGCTTTTGTTTCCCTTGCCTGAGGAGACAGATCCAAAAATATATTGCTAAGACCTTTGTCAAAGAGCATACTGCCTATGTTTTCTTCTAGGATTTTTATGGTTTCAGCTCTTACATTTAGGTCTTTAATCCATTTCGAATTTGTTTTTTGTATATGGTGCGAGGAAATTTCGAAGTTCATTCTTTTACATGTAACTGTACAGTTTTCCCAGTGCCACTTAATAAAGAGACTGTCTTTTCCCCATTGTATTTTCTTGCTTCCTTTGTCATAGATTATTTACTGTATGTACATGGGTTTATTTCTGGGCTCTCTATGCTGTTCCATTGATCTATGTGTCTGTTTTTGTGCCAGGACCATACAATTTTGCTTACCGTAGCTTCATAGTGTAATCTGAAGGCGGGAAGCATAATACCTCTGGCTTTGTTCTTTTTTTTCCTCAAAATTTCTCTGGCTATTTAGGGTTTTTGTGGTTCCATACAAATTTTAGGATCATTTGTTCTAGTTTTGTGAAAAATGTCATGGGTATTTTGATAGAAATAGCAGTAAATCTGTAGATTGCTTTGGGCACTATGAACATTTTAAAATATTAATTCTTCCAATCTGTGAACATAGAATATTTTTCCATATATTTGTATTGTCTTCAATTTCCTTCATTAGTGTCTTAGAGTTGTCAGAGTATATGTCTTTCACTTCTTTGGCTAAATTTATTCCTTTTTGGTGTGATTATAAATGAGATCTTTTTTGTGATTTCTCTTTCTGATAGTTCATTATTAGTGTATGGAAATGCATCATATTTCTGTATATTAATCTTGTATCTTTCAACTTTACTGAATCCAGTACTAGTACTTTATTTAACTTATTTATTTGATAATAAGTTTATAAAATTTAATAAATAAATTAAAAATTAAATATAAAAATTTAAAATTAATTATAAATTTATATTTAATAATAAATTTATTTATTCAATAAAGTACTATTACTTTATTAGTACTAACAGTTTTTTTGTGGCATGTTTAGGGTTTTCTACATATAGTATCATGTCATCTGCAAATAGTGACAGTTTTACTTATTCTCTTCCAACTTAGATGCCTTTTGTTTTTTTTCTTGTCTGACTGTCACAGCTAGGACTTCCAGTACTGTGTTAAATAGAAATGGTGAGAATGGGCATTCTTGCTTTGTTCCTGATCTTAGAGAAAAAGCTTTTAGCTTTTCACCATTGAGTATGATGTTAGCTGTTGGTTTTTCATAAATAGCCTTTATTGTGTTGAGATATGTTCCCTTCATACCGACTTTGTTGAGAGTTTTTTATCATGAATGGAAGTTGAATTTTGTCAAATGATCTCTGTGTCTGTTGAGATGATCATGTGATTTTAGTCCTTCATTTTGTTAATGTGGTGTATCACATTGATAGATTAGTGAATATTGATCCATCCTTGCATCCCTGGAATAAATCCAACTTGATCATGGTGTGTGATCCTTTTTAAGTATTATTGAATTTGGTTTGCTAATATCTTGTTGAGGATTTTTACGTCTATATTCATCAGAGATATTGGCCTGAAATTTTCTTTTTTTGTAATGTCTTTGTCTGGTTTTGGTGAGACCTTCCCTGAAATCCCCATATATGGCTCTTCTTCCTACACACAATCAGCCTGTGTTTTTCTTATCTAACTCGTAGTTCTGATCTAAATTATGTGTTAGCTTACTTGTATATTTCTGTCTCCCTCTATGTATTAGAGTAGAAGCAGGCTGTGCATTGCACAGTTCAGGTGGCCTTGTTGCATTGTGATCTCTGTGAATGGTGCCTCTGTAGAAGGGCAGTGTAAGCCTGCATAGCCTCACATATTTGCCCTCCATAACAGATAGAGCTTTTGGTAAACACTATTATTCCTAGTCCCCAAAACGGTGCCTGGCATACACGAGTGCTCCAAAAATATTTGTTGAAAAAAATAACTCTTTGGGCTTCCCTGGTGGCGGAGTGGTTGAGAATCTGCCTGCCAATGCAGGGGACACGGGTTTGAGCCCTGGTCTGGGAAGATCTCGCATGCCGTGGAGCAACTGGGCCCGTGAGCCACAATTACTGAGCCTGCGCATCTGGAGCCTGTGCTCTGCAAGCCTGTGCTCTGCAACAAGAGAGGCCGCGACGGTGAGAGGCCCGCGCACCGCGATGAAGAGTGGCCCCCGCTTGCCATAACTAGAGAAAGGCCTTGCACAGAAATGAAGACCCAACACAGCCATAAATAAATAAATAAATAAATTTAAAAATTCACGACATACGTCAATATTAAAAAAAAACTCTTTAATATAATTGTTTTAAGAGGCTAAGGAAGCTAGTGAATTTTATTTTGACCATAATCCTTTCCATTTCTATTGCTTGGCTGATTTCTTGGAATTAGAACACAACCCTACACTGAAAACACAGTGGAAATTTCTAATATAAGTTACAAAGAAAAAAATCAATCATTTAACTAAATTGCTTAAGAAAGAAATTGCTTAAGAATGATGTGCTCCTGTTACTGATGTTTTAGTTTAATATTAATGATTACAGTCAGAATGTATTTCTTTATTTTTGCCATTAACATTTGGATCTCTTCTTGTGTATTAATCGTAAATAACTAATGTGCTACCAGTATGGGGTATTACCCATCTTTATAAATCTTTTGGGATAAGACCACTTTGCTAGGTGGATTAGATTTCATAATAATTTATATGAGTCTTTGAACTGAAAAATATTTCTCATTGTCAAACACTAATATGTTGATGAAAAGTAATATCACACTTTATTTAAAAGGAAGTTGAACCTTTTCTTCCAAAGTTTCAAGCAAACAAAATAATATAGGTAAATGAAGAAAATCTGGATCTGCAAACAATTTTAAAAGACCAACATTATGAAATTTAAGATATATTCTCTATCATGTAGTATGTATTTATTCAATTTTAGCATAAAGATCCTGCATAAAATCGTTTCATTTTCAATTTTCTAAATGCTACAGGGTTAAAGTTTTTTTTTTTTTTTTTTTTTTTTATTCTGACCCATCTTTGGATTCAGGGATGAATAGACGTGAGTGTTTTGGTCAAATTAGGTTAACTTGCCCTATCTGATTAGTAGTTGATTCTGTGTATGTACATTTTGTTCCCTGGAATTTATAAGAACCACACACACACTCACAAAGCCAACCCCTTTGCCTTCCAAACCCATCTACAAAATACAAATGCTGCAGTTAGTGTATTTTTAAAAGGAAGACATTTTATTACACCACAGCATTTCCTTTTTTTTCTCTGTGGTATCATTTGAAGTCTGCTTTTTAAAACAGAAGTTGAACAAATGAATCCTTCTGTCTTCACTTTCAGTTGTCAGCAGTGCTTCAGTGTGAGATGAAATAAATTGCCAAGCCCTTTCATCTTCTATAATCAGCACTGCACAGCTGAGTACACCCACAGCCCTGCATGCTGCCTCTGCCAGCGCTTATTCTATGTGAAATGGGAAGTCTTTGTTAGTGCCACATTTTCAGCGCTCGACACAGGAGAGGGTTTATTTTGGTTCTCTCTTTCCTTTCTTGCTTCCTTGTGTCTTCCACCTCCTTTCTCTCTGCATGCACAACTAACGTGCAGTCCATTTTCTGTCGGAAAAAGGTTTTTAGGGAGTAACGTTATTTTTTAAAAGATGTATCTAACGTAGTTTTTCTCCCCACCCTGCCACACAATCATGGTTAGCATCATTTCTTGAGTCGTATTTATAGTGATGAAATTTACAAATTGAAAATTACTTGGAGGAGCCTTAAACCATACCTTTACCATGTAGAAGTTCTATGTTTTTAAAAAGCACAGAAGCAACGTATTTGTATTTATAACACCAAAGCAGGACATGCACGAGGATTTACTCGCTCAAGTCTAGAGGGGATCTTCCAGCACCCAAACTATGTGGGAGTCTATTGGGGAACAGAGCAGAGGCTAACAGCTTGATGGAGGGACTAGAGACAAAAATACCTTCCAGTCTGGGGGGATTATTTGTTTGTTTTGCCTTGAACCAGTTCCTTTTTTTTTTTTTTTTAACATCTTTTATTAGAGTATAATTGCTTTACAATGGTGTGTTAGTTTCTGCTTTATAACATAGGGAATCAGCTATACATATATCCCCATATCTCCTCCCTCTTGCGTCTCCCTCCCACCCTCCCTATACTTTTTTAAAAAAAAATAAATTTATTTATTTATTTTTGGCTGTGTTCAGTCTTCGTTGCTGTGCGAGGGCTTTCTCCAGTTGCAGCGAGCGGGGGCCACTCTTCATTGCGGTGCGCGGGCCTCCCACTGTCGCGGCCTCTCTTGCTGCGGAGCACAGGCTCCGGACGCGCAGGTTCAGCGGCCATGGCTCACGGGCCCAGCCGCTCCGCGGCATGTGGGATTTTCCCGGACCGGGGCACGAACCCGTGTCCCCTGCATCGGCAGGCGGACTCTCAACCACTGCGCCACCAGGGAAGCCCTCCCTATCCTTTTAAGACTGTTCTTCCTCTACTCCATATGCTTCTAGTAGCGACATCAGTAGCTGATTCCTGCTCCTTCTCTTCCTCCTCCTCTTCCTGCCACTTGGCAGCACTGCTGATGCTTGCTGAGTGGTTACTAGACATCAGGCACTGTTCTAAATGCCTTCTATTCTTATGCATTGGTCACATGTATTAATTTAGCTATTTGCACAACAAAATGATGATAGGGACACTTAATCGACTCCATTCTCTGGATGAGGAAACTGAGGCACAGGTTGGCTAAACAATTTGTCTAATGTCACTCACCTGTTAAGTGGTGGAACTGATATCCAAACCTGGGTAATGTATTGCCAGACTTTGGCTTTTATCTACTACTACACTCTAGTGCAGCTCTCAGGGTGGGCAGATGACTTGTACTCCAGCCCCCTGGACACAGAGATTAGTTCAGGGCTGGGCGTACAGCCCAAGAGAAGGGAGATGGTGCAGATAGAGAGGTGCGCATGCTGTCTTCGTGCAGCAGTTACACAGCCGGCAGGATGGGCCTCTTGGGCTGATAGGAGACATCACACATGCCAAGATGGAACTCTAAGGATACTTACTGAATTCTGGGCCAGCTGCCCCTGAATTCAATTTACCTCAGGATGTTTTTGTTCTTGGCTTTAATGGGAGCCAAGAAATTTCTTTTGTTTGTGCAAGCCAACTACATTTGGATTTCTCTCGCTGAGAGAACAAAGGTTATTGAGATACAGAGGGAAAAAGCAGAATTTCCAAAAATTCACAAGTAATGCTGGATGTTCCCCGTCTACCTGCTGTGGCCCCCCAGGGTCATTTCAAATCCAAATAGACTCTTAAAAACAGTAGGGGTCTACTCAGCTAAGCCACTCAATTCTTAAAAAGAGGCTTTTTAAAATAAGAGGATATGCTGGTCTGGAAATGTGTATTGATCTTTTAATTTGACCTTATAAATTTAAATTTTATCTCAAGTGGAAAGGGGCCAGAAAAGAATTAACGTTTTCTGGTAAGAGAGACCAACAATACGTGAAAAGCAATTAAAACAACAAAAGGTCAGACAAAGCAATTCCCAGGGAACATCTTTCTCTGGAGGGCTGGTGGACATCAACAGAAGGAAAGTTATTTCTCCTTGGGCTTTCATTCAAATTAGCTCTTTCCTCAAGACCAAACTCTCCCTATTTTTTTAGTAACTCTATCAGCATGCCAATGAGGTATGTTGGAAGTATGAAATGAACGTCTCTCATGGTTTCCTCTTAGTAGTCCACCTCAGAATGCTCCCAGTTGGAATTACGGCGAAGGCCAGAATGATGACTGTTAGCCGGAGCTTTGCAGAACTGCCTTGTTTTATGAGAGGAGACTGTTGTATTCATGCCTTATCCCAGCACCAAACATAGTGCCTTGTACACCTCAACAGCTAACACTGATGTGATGATTAATTTTGTGTGTCAACTTGAATAAGGCATGGGGTGCCCAGATTAAACATTATTTCTGGGTGTGTCTGGGAAGGTGTTTCTGGGTGAGATTAGCATTTGAATTGGTGGATTTAGTAAAGTAGGTGGCCCTTTCCAAAGTGTGTGGGTATCATCCAATCCATTGAGGGCCTGAATAGATCAAAAGGTGGAGGAAGGAGGAATCTACCCCTTTTTTCCTGCCTCACTGCTTGAACTAGATATCTCATCTTATCCTGCCCTTGGACTGTGGTTTATACCATCGGCTCCCCTGGTTCTCAGGCCTCAGCCTTGTACTGAATCACACCATTGGCTTTCTTAGGTTCCCAGCTTGCAGATGGCAGATCATGGAACTTCTCAGCTTCCGTAATCACGTGAGCCTTCATAATAAATCTCCATTGCCCTCTCTCTCCCTATATATATCTAAATGGATATCTATATCTATAGGTTATTTTTCTCTTGAGAATCCAGACTAATACAATTTATTAGGCACTTCCTACATCAGGAATTTTTAAAGAACTTCATGCACATCATTTTGTTTAAACTTATTTTATCCTTTGAGTGGGTACTGTTATTATCATCCCCATTTTGCAGATGAGGAAACTGAGGCACAGAGCTGTTCAGTAACTTTAACAGGCACCCAGGTGTGAAGTGGTAAAGTGAGGATTCAACCCGGCAGGTAGCTCCCAAGGTCACACTGTTAACCTTTGTGTGATGCTGACTCCTCTTGTAGAAAGTGCTTAATAAATGTTTGTGGAGTTGAACTGGAATTGTTGAATTTACCATGTGCCTTGCCTAGGAGGAAAACAGGCTTTTTGTGTTATGAAAAATAAATTGCAACCCCAGGTTATAAGAAGTAGCCACAGTCACAATTCCTCAGTCCTCCTGAGGGTTTGATTACCTTAAGATAACTCCAGTCTGCAGAATTACTTTACTGTCGTCAGCATACACAATTAAATATTTATTAGGAAAATTAATATATTTAAATTTGTTTAAAATTAAGCTGACCACTAATAGCTCTGCTCATTAGTAAAGGCATTATATGTTATTCTACAGCTTAAGAACATTTTAGTGGCCGATAAAATTGCTCCCTAGATCCTAGCAGTTTGCAGTTTTTGAAATTATAGCTGAAGATACTCTTAATCATTCCTGAATTACCAAATGCTCACTATTGACCTCTAAATTGTCTAGCTGCTCTTTACATTAGAGGAAAATAATAAGTAGAACTTCCCCGGAGGTAAATTGTTTACAGGGCAGGTATACTTTATATACATATATATATATATATATATTTAAGACATTGGTCGCTGTAGAATGAAAACCAATTTGAATTTAACTAAGTTTATGTATTTAGCTGATTTTGAAGGAAGGGATCAAAAGATTTCACTATCGTAAAGCTGATTACAATAATGGTATTAATGGTATTATGTAAGTGTTTCCCTATATAAATTGATTTTTATCAAGTTTTCAAAATATTTGTATCTATTTCTATTTTCTTAATGTATCTATTTAGGGACAGATGTTTAATTATGCATTCCTATCACTAAAATGTGGTAGAACGGTAGGCCTTTGAATAGATCTCTGATCATTTGGAGATTAAGCATCAATTAAGACTGTTTATCTAAACTCAGATTATTCCATCAAACACTTCCTAGCTATGAGTCAAAATGGAAGAATTGCAAAAAGAGGACAGTGATTGTAAAAAGACATTATGGTCTCTGTATATAGTTATAAAGTAATATATAGTATATTCCAAACAGTCAGGGTGAAGAGGATGATGCTTTTGAATTATGAATTTCAGATACATTTAAATATAGCAACAGCACTGTGTAGTTGGCATTAGCTGAACTTCCAATCCAGGTAGATCCATGCTGAAATTGGGTAAATCTAATATCTACTTCTGTGGATGTTTCTATGAATTTTAAAAATCAGACAAAATATGCATTATTTTATCTGGCTAACTGTATTTACTCTGAAAATTCTGTGATCATTTTTATAACTCTTTTAAACTCAATTGACTAGACATTATAAAATGGCAGTTCTGTGCAAGATAATGTGCTTTGTGCTGTGGATGGTAGAACGATCATCAGACATGAACCTTATCTTTAGGGGCTTAATCAAAGGGGACAGACAGGCAAAACCTTAACCATGAAATGTGTATGTGCTATAAAAGAGGTCAAAAGTCTATTACGAATAAAGCAGAGGCAGAGAGTAATTCTTCTGATTGTGTGGAGGAAGTATGGCTTCAGGAAAGTAGCTGAATTTGGGGTAGACATAAATTTTGACATGGAAAGAGATGGTGGTGAAGACTTCCCGTGAATGTGACATCTCATGTGAACTCCCCAAATCTTCTAGAGATGAGGAGGGGGCACATAGTGTACAGAATAATAAGAGTCTGGACTATTGTAGGAGGCTCATATACCAGCAATTTCTGTTTGTGTGACCTTCCCATATCTACTATGTGGCTTCTTCCTATGACTTCTTTAAATCATAGTAAATACATTTTGTTTTACTTGGCTTCCCAGTGTCTCTAAGCTTCCTCTTCTGATTTACAAAGTGGATGTGAAGCACTTAGTCAATATCACACAGAAACAGCCTGCCATTATTAACGCACAGCCTAGGCTTTACTCTCCTACCAAGGCTTGTCTTGTCTTTCCTGGCAGACGTAACTCAATAAGGCAGGGGCCACTTATGGCTTACTTGTTAACACCATAGAAGTAGCTAGTATTGGAGTCTCACAGATTGAGACCCGAGCTGGATACAGTCCAAGCTCCCAAAACCAGGATTATTCCCTTCAGACTCACCAGCTCTTCTCCCCTAACTGGCTGTGGTATGTTAGTGAGTCAGAAGATAAAGGGGTGTTGGAGGTGTAATCCACTCTGACACTGAAAGGACACACTGTGACCCTATCCACTTTCTCCTTGTGCTGAAGATGGGCTCCATTACAACAGTGTATTTTGATCAGCTGTTCTTTAAGCCTGGCCTTTGTCTATTTGTAGCATCTACACCATCTCTTGCTTTAATAGATCAGGGAGCCCAACAGTTGTATGTAACCTACAGTTATTAACCTACAGCTGTAAATACCTATTAGGTTATTACAGTGCTAATTTAATTTCTTATGAATGAGAAAATCTGAGTATGAAAATTGAAACTATTTCTAGAAGGTTAGCCAGGTGCAGCCACATTCCTTGATCTTGGTCATTTCCACCTCCCTGGCCCTTTAGTCCTCACAGTTTTAGGTCCATAAAAGCTCAGTAATCTTTGAAAACTTTTCTGTTCAACTTTTCTGGCAGAAAATTTGTTCTGTTAGAATTGTGTTATTAAATTTCTCACATAAACAAACATTACAGTATAAGAACAATTGTTTCCAGTGACAAATTAGGGGGTTTCAGGCTTATGATCACTACATTTTTTTCCACTGTGATGCCTTCAATAATTATTTTGTTCACTAGAAGTGAATTTTGTTATTGCCATCTAAAAGTAATGTTTTTGTTCCTCAAAACAGACAACTCACACACCCAGAAGCTTCCTCATTTATCCTTCATACCACTTCTCGGAAGTCTCTGGGTTTTCTGGGTCATCTTTGAATTTGACCTTATAAGGTTATCTTTGAATTTGACCTTGTAGTTCTGCTTGTAGCTCAGTTCAACACAGAGATAAACAGAGGAATAAGATAAGTTGTTGCCAACAAAACAGTCTGCAGTAAAACAAGGTGGTAGTGTGTTCTAAATGTCGTGAAATATATTTTGCTACTCAAGTGGGGCTAGATCGAAATGGGGAAAACTGTAGCATTCAAATCTTGGTATACATAAGAATCATTAGGATGTTTGTCAAGCATGAAGATTCCTGCTCTCATCTCTAATGTATCCAGTCCAGTAGATTTGGGTGGGAGGCAGGAGTCTGCACTTGAAGTTTTTACAACAGATGGTTCTGGTACGGTTGGTTTGCAAAACACTTTGAGGAAAAAATGCAGAAGTGCCTACTCATGATTAATCAGCCTCTTAATATCCAGTTTGAGTTTTTGTTAAATTAATGCTATAGGAGAAGAGAATGTTGACTTTTGTCACTTGTAACATAGATCTAAACCTGCAATTGAGAAAAACCCTTAAGTGCCGACAGTGTCCTATGATTTGTCCTTTTGATGCATTTATGAATCAACTGGAAGCCCTTTGAAAATTTCCAATAGGCTGTGGACCACACACTTTAAGAATCACTTTTCTCAGCTGTCTTAAAATTATGGCAGGATGCCCAGAAGCTGATATTTAACAACCATGGAAATATATCTACTTGAAATCATACAAGTAAAAACAACTTTGGGAAGCCAGTTCCCACTTTGGTATTTGGCACTGGATGAAAGTTTCACATCCACATTGGAGATCCTCATTCACAGACAGAGACACTTCAATATTCACATTAATTTCACTTACTAAAAATAACAGCCAAAGAATGTGCAGCTGAAGTTGATCCCTGGCGGCATTTAGTTTGTTTACGCTCTGTCTTGGCTTTGCCCATTTTCCATGTCTACAGCCTTTTCACATACTTAGAGGAGCCACAGAGATTATAATCTAATTATAGGGAAGTATAAAAACAAATATCTCTGCAAGCAAATACAGAAATATTTTAAAGTCAACAAAAGCTGTAATTGCTCAAAAAAACAGCAAGTGAGTAAGCAAATACATATAAAAGTATAAAATTACATGACCTCAGGTGATTTCTGTATTTCATTTTTATAGTCTTAAAACATTATTTATTGCAGAATTGACATTAAAAAACTGCACAAATTTAAAGTATTTAAGTTTGTAAGTTTTGACATATGTGTACACCTGTGACACTACTGCCACAATTAAAATAATAAGCATATCCATCATTTCCATAAGTTTCTTTGTGCCCTTCTGTAATCTCCCCCGCTTCTTCCTCTCCTCTCTTCATCCTCAAGCAACCACTAATCTGCTTTCTGACTCTACACATTAGTTTATATTTTCTAAAGTTTTATATACATGGAATCATATAATATGTACTCTTTTTTTGGTCTGACTTCTTTTATTCAGCACAGTTATTTTGAGCTTCACCCATATTGGTGTATATATCACTTGTACGCAATAGCACACTTTGATTGCTCTTGTCCCAACCTTTGTGCTATTTTTGTCATATAGTTTACTCTTTTTTTGGGGGGGTGGTTGGTTTGAAACAGGTTTAGTGAGATATAGTTCACATAACATTAAATTCAACCACATTAAGTGTACAATACAATAGGTTTTTGTATACTCACAAAGTTGTACAACTATTGCCGTGGTCAATTTTGGAACATTTCCATTCTGCTAAAAAGAAACCCTGTAACCTTTAGTTATTACCTCCCAGTCCCCCCATGCCCTCTGGCCCTAGGCAACCGCTAATCTACTATCTATTTTCTGTCTCTACAGACTTGCCTATTTTGGACGCGTCTTTTTTTTTTTTTTTTTTTTTTTTACATTCCTTGTTCCTTATTTTTAATTTTTTGTTTTTTAATTTTTATTGGAGTGTAGTCGATTTACAGTGTTGTATTACTTACAGTTGTACAGCAAAGTGAATCAGTTATACATATATATATACATAGACTCATTTTCAGTTTCTTTTCTCATTGAATAGAGCTCCCTGTGGTATACAGCAGGTTCTTATTAGTTATCTATTTCATATATAGTAGAGTGTATATGTCAGTCCCAGTGTCCCAATTTATTCCTTCCCTCCCCATCCCCTGGTAACCATAAGTTTGTTTTCTACATTTGTGACTCTACTTCTGTTTTGCAAATAAGTTCATTAGTACCAATTTTTTTTTTAGATTCCATATATAAGTGATGTCATATGATATTTGTCTTTCTGTGTCTGACTTACTTCACTTAGTATGACAATCTCTAGGTCTATCCATGTTGCTGCAAATGTCATTATTTTGTTCTTTTTTCTGGCTGAGTAATACTCCATTGTATATATGTACCACATCTTCTTTATCCACTCCTCTGTTGATGGACATTTAGGTTGCTTCCATGTCCTGGCTATTGTATATAGTGTTGCAATGAACATTGGGGTGCATGTATCTTTTTGAATTACAGTTTTCTCTGGGTATATGCCCAGGAGTGGGATTGCTGGGTCATATGGTAGTTCTATTTTTATGTTTTTTTTGTGTGTGTGTGTGTAACACTATAGTATGTATGTATGTATGTATTTATTTATTTTTTAACATCTTTATTGGAGTATAACTGTTTTACAATGGTGTGTTACTTTCTGCTTTACAACAAAGTGTAGACTTTTTGATGGTGTCCATTCTGGCTGGTGTGAGGTGATACCTCACTGTAGTTTTGTTTCGCATTTCTCTAATGATTGGTGATGTTGAGCATCTTTTCATGTGCTTTTTGGCCATCTTTTCATGTACTTTTTGGCCATCTGTATGTATTTCTCTTCTTTGGAGAAATGTCAATTTAGGCCTGCCCATTTTTTGATTGGGTTGTTTGTTTTTTTGATATTGAGCTGCATGAGCTGTTTGTATATTTTGTATATTAATCCCTTGGTTGCTTTGTTTACAAGTGTTTTCTCCCATTTGGAGGGTTGTCTTTTTGTTTTGTTTATGGTTTTCTTTGCTGTGCAAAAGCTTTTAATTTTAATTTGTTTATTTTTGTTTTTATTTTCACTACTCTAGGAGATGGATCAAAAAAGATCTTGCTGTGGTTTATGTCTAATTTACTTTTACATATGTTATAAACCCCACTACATTATTTTCATTTTTGTTTAAACAATTATCTGCTACAAAGATTTAAATGATAAGAAAAAAGTATAATTTACCCATTTTCAGATTTTTAAAATTTCCTTTTAGTTTTCCTATTTGACCCATGAATTATTCAGAAGTGTGTTGTTTAGTTTCTAAATGTTTGAAGATTTAAAAATTATTTTTGTGTTATTGATTTCTAGTTTTATTCATTGGTGGTTGGAGAATACTCGCTGCACAATTTCAGTTCTTTTATATTTGTGGACCAGGATATGGTCTATCTTGGTATATATATTCCATGGATATTTGGAAAGCATATGTAATCTGCTTTTGCGAGGTGTACTGCTCTATACAGATGTTGATTTGATCCTTTTGGTTGGTGTTGTTGAATTTGTATTCTTGCTGGTTTTCTGTGTAGCTGCTCTGTCAATTGTTGGGAGAGTAATGTTGAAATAGTCAATGTGGATTTGTCTATTTCTCCTTTAGGTTTTATCAGTTTTGCTTTACATATTTTGTAGCTCTGTTGTTTGGTGCATATACATTTAAGATTGCTATGTCATCTTTGTCTATTGACCCTTTCATCATTATATAATGTTCCTAATTGGGGCTGGTGATTTTTGTTGTTTTTTGCTCTGAAGTGTACTTTATTTAATCTTAATAGATCCATTCTTGCTTTGTTTTTACTAATGTTATATTTTTTTCTATCTTTTTACTTACAGCCTATGTCACTACTTTTGTAGTGATTTTCTTACAGACAGCATATCGTTGGGTGATTTTTAAAAACAATCTACTCTGCCAATCTCTTTTAATTAATGTGTTTAAATTTAATGTAATTATTGATATGTTAGGGCTTCAGTCTGCCATTTATATTTTGTTTTTTATTTGTTCTCTATGTTTCATTTCTCTTCTTTCTTTTTCCTGCCTTTTTGTGGGTTATAGGAACATTTCTAAGAATTTTTTTTGGAGTAATTTATGTTTTTGAGTGCATCTCTTTGGCTATTTTGGTGGTCTCATAGATAGATATCCATCTATATCTATATTTATATCTATCTATATCTTATTGCAGTCTACTGGTACTGTTATTTTATCATTTGGGGTGAAGTATAGAAATCTTACCTCCCTTTATGCCACTCTACTTTCCCCCATTTAGAATATAATTGTCTTAAATATTTCCTCTCTCTAAATTTAGAACCACATCAAACAATGTTATGATTTTTGCTTTAGCCATGAAACACACTTTAGAAAACTCAGGAGGAGAAGCAAAATCTCTTGTATTTATCCATATTTTTGCTTTCTTCCTTTCTGATGTTTCAAGCTTCTGTCTTTTATTGTTTCTTTTTGTTTAGTGAATTTCTTTAAGTCATTCTTTTAGGGTACATCTGTTGGTGACAAATTATCCTAGTTTTTCTTCACCTGGATGCTTTTATTTTATTTTCTTTCTTGTGGAATATTTTACTGGGTATAGGATTCTAGTTTGACAGGTATTTTCTTTCAGCACTTGAAAAATACCATGCCACTTCCTTCTGGCTTCAGTGGTTTATGATGAGAAACCTGCTGTCATCGAATAGTTTTCCCCTATATATGTTATTTTTCTCTGGTTTCTTTCAAGAATTTTTGTCTCTGTTTTTCAGAATTTTAATTATGATGTTTGGTTTTATCTTGTTTGGAGTTCACTCTGCTTCTTGAATCTGTGTGTTCATGTGTTTTGTCAGATTTCATAAGTTTTCAGCCATTTTGTTTTATTTTATTTTATTTTTGAGCTCTTTTTCAGTCTTGCCCTCTTTCTCCTCTCCTTCTGGGACTCAGTGACACAAGTCACTGAGGCTCTCTTCATTTTTACTTTTCAGTCTATTTTCTCTCTGTGGCTCAGAGTGGATAATTTCAGTTGTTCTGTCTTCCAGTTCACAAGGTTCTTTTCTAAGTCCACTCCATTTTGCTGTTGAGACCATTTACTGAGCTTTTATTTACATTTTTGTATATTTTAGCTCTAAATTTCTATTTGGTTCTTCTTTATATCTTCTACTTGCTGGAACTTTTTATTTTTTTCCTGAGGCTTTCTGTTTTTTTCCTTTGTGTTAAGCATGTTCTTAATTGCTCTTAGACAAAGCATTTTATCAGGGCTGGTTTAAAATTTTTGCCAGAAAATTTTAACATCTCTGTTACCTCACTGTTGGCATCTGTTGACTGACATTTTTCAATGTGTTTGGATTTTCCTGGGTCTTGGTGTGATGAGTGATTTTCAGTTGAAACCTGGATATTTTTGTATTATGTTATTAGACTTTGGATCTTATTTAAACTTTACATTTTATATGGCTTTCTTTCACATCACTAGGGCAGGGTGAGGGGAAACACAGCTTCATTAGGGTAGGGGTAGGAGTTTTATCTTCCCACCTGGTCTCTGGTGACATCATGGGGAGGGGAGACTTGTTACTAGTTAGTGGGGATGAAAAGACCTGGCTCCCTCCTTGGTCTTCTCTGACATGACTCCAATAGGGGTGTTGTGGTGCCCCATTAGGGACTCATAGGGTGGAAACTCGGGCTCCCCACTGGCCCTTAGCTGTTGTGGATGGTGTGGGGCTGTGGTTCTTATTTTTTAATGTCTGGATGGAGTGGAGAGGTTGTTGTCTCAAGTTTTCTGTCTTGTTATGCTGCCCCTCTCATGGTTCTTTGGCTAGAAAGAAGAGTCTTTTGCTGAGGATTTTTCTATCTGCAGATATTGGTATATTTGGCTTGCGTACTTGTTCAGCACCAAATCTGGGATATGTGAGGCAAAAAGAAAACCCAAGGAACTCACCACCATATTGTTCCTTGGGTTCTTAGTTCCCTAGCTGATCTACTTTCTTCTCTCTGCCTTTCAGAGTCTTCTTATGTTTGTTTTATACATAATGTCCAGAGTTTTAGTTGTACATAGTGGGAGGAATAGGGAAAAGTATGTGTCACTTTTGATTGATTTCTTTTTCTTATTATTATGGGTCATATTTTCCTGCTTCTTTATATACCTGATAATTTTGTATTGGATGCCAGACTTTGTGATTTTTATTTTGTTGGTGGTGGGATATTTCATATTCCAGTTGATATTGTTGAACTTTGTTCTGGGACTCATTTAAGCTGCTTGGAAACAGCTTCAGCCTTTTGGGTCTTGCTTTTAAGGTATTTTAGGCAGGACCAGAGCAATGCTTAGTCTAGGATTAATTATTCCCCAGTATTGAAAGAAGACCCTGCTGTATACTCTACCCAGTGCCCCATAAATCTTGATTCTTTTTTCCACTCTGGCTCATGGGAACAGGCATCATTCCCAGTCCTTTGTGAGTGCTGAGTACTGTTCCCTCTTATTCATTTTGGGTGTTCCTTTCCCAGGTCTTGGACAGTTTCTTCATATGCATGTATGGATAATACTAGTTGAATACTCCGGGGTACCCGCTATTGATCTCCAAAGTTCAGACTCTATGGACCTCTCTTCTGTCTGGTACTCTGGTTTGCAGACTTTAGCTGCCTTGGTCTGTCTGGTCTCGCAGCTTCATATCCACAACTCAGGAATTCTGCCGGGCTTTGCTTGGGTTTCCCCTCCTTGTGCCACAGCCTGGAAACTCTCCCAAGGCAATGAGCTATGGCAATCATAGGGGTTCTCTTGTTTGTTTCCCATCTCTGAGGGATCACTGTTTTTCATTGACTTGTGTCCTGTGAAAACTAATGTTTTATGTATTTTTTGGTTATTTCAGGTGGGAGGGTGAATCTGGTCCCTGTTACTCCTTTGTGGCTGGAAGTGCAGTTTCTGTTTTTCAGGTCTACAAATGTGTGACTGGAATAAATCATCACTCAGGCTGCTTCTAGCTCTATTATCCTATGATTCTATAGTTTGAAGTTTAAGTCTGTGCAGTAGGTAGAGTCACTCTCTCCCTTTTTATTTGCAGAACATCTAGTCACAGGACAGAGTTTTCAAAACTGACACTTAAATAGATTGCTAAGTGCTAATTAGTATTCTACATCCATAAGCCTTACCTGTAATCCTTGGGTTCAATTTTGTATTTTTCTATTTTAGAAAGGTCTGTATACCAAATATAACTTTATACCCAAAACTAAGTCTGAGGTAGCTCTCTGTAATCTAATATTTTCATATTTTTATAGCAGAAAAAGGAATATTAGCACTCTGTAGAATAAATAAGGATTATACATAGCCTAATTTCAGTTTAGATCAAGTTTTGCTGCCAAGTAAGTTTGTCACTTCTTTAGGTTTTCAGCTGTTTGGTTTGAGAATTTTGGATGAGGGATTATATACAGGTAATAATTTATTTAATCCCCACAATCAACCTTTGAAGTAGTATACCTGTGACCATTTTACACATGAAAGAAATGAAGCATAGGGAGTTAAGTAACTTGCCCAAGGTCATACAGCCCACAAGGGGCAGATCCAGGATTCAAATCCAGGTATCTTGGCCTTGGAATCTGGGGTCTTATCCATTGTACATTACTGCCCTTCCTCAAGGAGACTGCAGCCAGGGCAGTCCAGGAAGTCAAGCCTGACCCCCAGTACTTTTCATGGCCAAGGGCTTCTTGGGAGCTAGGTTAATCTTCACTAGGAGGCACTCTCTGTGCTTTCATGATCTAAGAATACATTTGTACTTGGCTTGGATCCCAGATAGACTCTTGTCTGTGTCATGGAAGTGCCTGCATTTCCTGCAGGTCTACATCAGGATGCTTGATCTGAACCTAAGAAGGCTATCGTCTGAGTTCCAGGTCTACAGTACCAGATTACCTAGTAGTTGTCTAACATGGAAGTAAGACATTTTAGGATGGGTTTACATTGTATCCATGTTTGAATGTTGGCCTCTTATTCTCTTTTGCTGAAGGCCCTATTTGTTATTCCTGATGTCCCAAGGTGCCTCAGGTTCCTCTTTAGATTCTTCAAATCTGCTTTTGGTTGTATAAGTTGTACTGTTACCAAACTCAGGTTCAGCTGCTTGCTGCTTGAAAGCCAATACGCAAGAGACAAGTGTTGTTTGGAAAGGAAAGGTTTCTTTATTCAGGAGCCCAGTAACCTTGGGAGAAGGCAGACTCATGTCCAAAAAGCAACTCTGAAGATTCACCTTGACCATGAAAGTTTTTAAAGGAGAATCATTTGGGGAGGGGGTGAGAGTCTTCATTATCTTCCACTGTGTGCAGACTGTCTTCTGATTGGTTGGTGGTGAGGCAAGAGGGTGGTATTCCAGGAATCTTGTGCTCAGCCTGAAGTTATCATCCTCCACCTGGGTGGGGCCCTTAGTTCTTACAGAAGAACTCAAAGTTATTGTTATGTATATTTCTTGAGGAGGAACTAGGACCATGCCCCATGCTGCAGTATTGTTTCTTGACTACTCCTCCTTTGTTTCTGCATTCTTTTCCTTCCCTGATGGGCAACTATTTGAATCTGCCCTTTAGAACTCAGGGAAGGTCAAGGAGGCTGAATGAAGCCTATTTCCTACAAACAAGAAGAGGGGACACAGAAAGGATTTGTACCTGGAAGGGCCTCACAGGGTTCTGCTCCGTTTCAGTGCCCTGTAGAGAACTCGTGAGCAAGAGGGGTAATTAAGGGCTGGAATTGAGTCTGTGACGTACTCCACAGATCTTGTGGCTACCCACATTAATAAACCACACTAGGACCTCATCTGCTGAGAGGAAGGGGCACCTTGGTCTAGCTCATGCACAGGTGGCTCATGGGCTACATGTGGTCTTGTCCAAGGGTTCCCCAACTCTGTTATGGACTGAATTATGTCCCCCTCAAAATGCATATTTTGTGACTGCATTTGGAGACAGGGCCTTCGTGGAGGTAATTAAGATTAAAAGAGGTCATAAGGGTGGGGACCTTAAGTATGATAGAACTGGTGTCCTTATAAGAAGAGGAAGAGACATCAGAGCTCCGTCTCTCTCCGAGCACTCACAGAAGAAAGGCATTTGGAGACACAGTGAGAAGATAGCCATTTACAAGCCAGGCAGAGAGTCTTCACCAGAAACCTAGTTTGCTGGCAGCTTAAACATGGACTTCTAGCACCCAGTACTCTATGAAAGTACGTGTCTGTTGAAACAACAGGCTGTGGTATTTTGTAATGGCAGCCCAAGGAGACCCATCCATCCTGCTGCCATATGGAGGCAAGACAGAATGACCCTGAAAGGTATTCCCCCAATATCTGTAGCCTGAGCACCTAGCACATGTAATGTGGCAAGGTGAGGGAGCTCTCAAAATTACCCTGACTTTTCCCTATTAATATGTTGTGCTAATTATTTAAGCTCAATTTTATGCCTCCTTCTTTTATTCTAATTTTCTCAAAAAGTTAGATAAACATCAAGCAGGCTCTTCCATTTCATATTCCTAGAAGTCTGTCTTCTGCACAAAGCTCTAGTATTATGCCTAATCCACATGTAATACTACACATTATTGGTTACCGAAGAGAGAAGTAGAGAAAATGTAGACACAGTTAAAATCAATTTACCTTTGGAGGACTACTTGGATTTGCATTTAATATGTTGCAGAAAAGGGACATATATTCATTTTTTGACATTTTAAATCAGGTAACAGAGCATATTGTCCTTTTGCCTTCACCTCTGCTAAGAAAAGTTAGTTTGGACACTGGTTTTATATCAACTGTTGTGCCTTAATTTTTAAAATTTATTTACATTTCATGACTCTTCAGGTTTTATTTTATTTTATTTTTTGGCTGTGTTGGGTCTTCATTGCTGTGCACGGGCTTTCTCTAGTTGCGGAGAGTGGGGGCTACTCTTCGTTGTGGTGAGCGGGCTTCTCATTGCGGTGGCTTCTCTTGTTGCGGAGCATGGGCTCTAGGTGTGTGGGCGTCAGTAGTTGTGGTGCGTGGGCTCAGTAGTTGTGGCTCACGGGCTCTAGAGCGCAGGCTCAATAGTTAGGCACATGGGCTTAGTTGCTTCACGGCATGTGGGATCATCCCAGACCATGGCTCGAACCTGTGTCCCTTGCATTGGCAGGAGGATTCTTAACCACTGAGCCACCAGGGAAGTCCCATGTTTTGCCTTAATTTTATCTTTATAACCCACTTTCTTTCATTTAATTCTTTTAAAATTTGTTCAAAGACATTTATTTGTTTTTGGTTCTTCCTTTCTATCATTCTTAGAGGGAAAAAACTTTTAAAAACTTTTCCACTAAGAAAACATTAACCCTGTATTCTATCCCCCAAAGAAAACATCACCTTATCATGTGAATGCTAGGATGTGTCTACCTGTGGGTTTGTATATGAGGTTAGACCTCTCAGAAGAGTTGGATGATGACAGCAAATGGGATATGTTGTTGGTGTTAAGTTTTCCCCATCTTTTTTGGGTAGAACTATCATTCTCTGTCAACCATTTATTTTAAAGTTATGTGGGAGTTTCTTGAAAAACAATATGGATTTCTGGGTTGGTCAGAGGCCTCCTGGATCAGATCAGAGTCCAAGAATCACTGATTTAAAACTCAAACACTGGGAGGGCAGGTGCCATTTCTTTTCTGTTCTTTATAGCCCGTTAATACTAAGACACAATGCTGTGCGTAGTGAAGTTGCTGAACGAGTGTTTTTGACTGAATTGCCTTTTATGACATTAAGGTTAGATAAGGTGGAGCTATATTTGTTTTATGAATAAACAATTTTCTTTGCTTTCAGACTGAATTTTAGAGGTCTGTCAACTTCCTCCTGCATAATTGGTGTTGGAAAATACCCTTTACCAGCTTGCCATTATTGACAATAACAAAGAAATTTGCTTTGTTTGGAGGGCGGGGAGCAAAAACTGTTTTCTCTTTCAGACAACAGAGCCCTGCCATAACCTTGACATGATGCACATTAATTTTACATTATACCCAGGAGTCAGGGAGAAAAATTAAAGCTCCTGCTATTGTCTCCCCCAGAAGACTGATAGCCTTCTGGCAGGAGGCTCAGTCATGCTAAGACTGCACCCCTATCGCATGCATAGTCTCTAAACCAGAATGCCAACATATGCACTGAAAATCCTTAACACATTCAACTCTCTGGATTCCATTTTAATGAGCATTTATTTAGCCTTTGGTGAGAAAACATTTCAGCAAGAGGAGAGCTGTGAAATCCAATCCTAATCTAAACTCTATGCTTTTTTTTTATATAGTTGTATACATATCTAGATTTAATTTTCACCTAGGAAGCTTACAGTATTGGGAAATAGAGAAATCACAATGACTGGATTTCTAAGATTAAGACTAAATAAACCAACTTCAGGAAAAATAAAAATCGAGTAGCCTATGCTTCATTGATTAATCAGAAGGAAAAATGTCTATAGTTAAAAAGGAAGTAAAATAGTCAGTTTGGACACTCAAATCACAGCCTGGATATTTGCTGAAAGATAGTAACAGATACGTGGTAAAGGGAAAATAGTTAATATTTTACAAGAACTCACCCCAAATAATTAGCAGTTAAGAAGATTTTAGCATTATGCAATTTTTCACCAATTATTCAAATAACAAAGCTTTCCTTGAATATCTGTTAGTAAAAGTGCAGTGTGAGGTGTCAAGGATTTCTGAATGGACCATGACACTTTACACTAAGGGCCTACTAACAATTTCTCAGAATAAAAAGAAAGATAAACATGTTTTTTTTGTTTGTTTTTTTTTTTGCGGTACACGGACCTCTCACTGCTGTGGCCTCTCCCATTGTGGAGCACAAGCTCCGGACGCTCAGGCCCAGCGGCCATGGCTCACGGGCCCAGCCGCTCCCCAGCATGTGGGATCCTCCCGGACCAGGGCACAAACCCGTATCCCCTGCATCGGCAGGCAGACTCTCAACCACTGCGCCACCAGGGAAGCCCAAACATGTTTATATATCTATATTTTTTATCTACTCATTCTAGTTGGCAGAGTTAACATGTTATAACAGCATTCCTTTTGTGCAGTTTTTTTTGGGGAGGGGTGGTGGTCAGATGTTTCTGTTATGAACATGTACTGAATTTTTTGTAATCCATCCAGAGGCAACACATTATCAACATGGCAAATGTTTAGGCCACGTGTGTATGTACTTAGCCTGGGAATGGATAGAACAACTCCACCAAGAGAGACAGAGATGGTCGTCCCCTCCACGTGCTTTCTAGCTTTTGTATACTTCTGAGACACATTTCTTAAAATAGATTCTTCTTTGTGAAATAGAGTTTACTTTTTTTTTTAAACTGATGAGGTTGTTTGTGTCTATATTGGCTGTTCCAGATGGAAAGGTTTACTCATTAGATGCAGCCGTTTTAGCAAATACCTCACTACAGCATAATGATAGTTACAACAGACTATTGAAGAAAATCCTTTCTCTTCCCAGTGAGATCATGAAAACTAGAAAGAATTTCAATGAGATTTTTGATTTACTTTGGAAATGGTTCAGTTGGACACATGGGTGATAAGACGAGGTATTTTTTGTTCATATTTCATTCAATCCTTATATATAACAGCATAAATATAGGATATAGAGTTACAATTTGATTTCTTTTTCAACTAGTGGATTCATTATCTTTGGCAGATGATCTCATTAGTTCCTTAAGTATGAATGATTCTACTGGGAAGATTTCTCCCTTTACAATATCCCATTTAAAATACATGTATGCCTGACACGTGATCATAGATTTCCCTTTCACATTGGAGCCTCACGATTAGAGCGTTACTCTTGAAATTTTTATAAGGGAATGATCTCCCACTCAAGGTTTCCCTGCCTAGTAAAATCCCTTCAGTTTTTTTTTTCTTTTTAACATCTTTATTCAAGTATAATTGCTTTACAATGTTGTGTTAGTTTCTGCTGTATAACAAAGTGAATCAGCTATACATATACATATGTCCTCATATCCCCTCCCTCCTGCATCTCCCTCCCTCCCTTCCTATCTCACCTCTCTAGGTGGTCACAAAGCACCAAGCTGATCTCCCTGTGCTGTGCAGCTGCTTCCCACTAGCTATCTATTTTACATTTGGTAGTGTATATATGTCAATGCTACTCTCTCACTTTGTCCCAGCATACCCTTCCCCCTCCCCATGTCCTCAAGTTCATTTGCTATGTCTGTGTCATTATTTCTGTCCTGCCCCTAGGTTCAGCAGAACCATTTTTTTTTAGATTCCATATATTTGTATTAGCATACGGTATTTGTTTTTCTCATTCTGACTTACTTCACTCTGTGTGACAGACTCTAGGTCCATCCTCCTCACTACAAATAACTCAGTTTCATTTCTTTTTATGGCTGAGTAATATTCCATTGTATATAAGTGCCATATCTTCTTATCCATTCATCTGTCGATGAACTCTTAGGTTGCTTCCATGTCATGGCTATTGTAAATAGTGCTACAGTGAACATTGTGGTATGTCACTTTTTGAATTACGGTTTTCTCAGGGTGTATGCCCGGTAGTGGGATTGCTGGGTCATATGGTAGTTCTTTTTTAGTTTTTTAAGGAACCTCCATACTGTTCTCCATAGTGGCTGTATTAATTTACATTCCCACCAACAGTGCAAGAGGGTTCCCTTTTCTCCACACCATCTCCAGCATTTGTTTGTAGGTTTTTTGATGATGGCCATTCTGACTGCTGTGAGGTGATAACTCATTGTGGTTTTGATTTGCATTTCTCTAATGGTTAGTGATGTTGAGCATCCTTTCATGTTTTTTTTGAATCTGTATATCTTCTTTTGAGAAATGTCTGTTTAGGTCTTCTGCCCATTTTTGAATAGGGTTGTTTGATTTTTGATATTGAGCTGCATGAACGGCTTGTAAATTTTGGAGATTAATCCTTTGTCAGTTTCTTCACTTGCAAATATTTTCTCCCATTCTGAGGGTTGTTTTTTCATCTTGTTTATGGTTTCTGTTGCTGTGCAAAAGCTTTTAAGTTTCCTTAGGTCTCAATTGTTTATTTTTGCTTTTATTTTCATTACTCTAGGAGGTGAGTCAGAAAGGATCTTGCTGTGATTTATGTCAAAGAGTGATCTGCCTATGTTTTCCTCTAAGAGATTTATAGTGTCTGGCCCTACTCTTAGGTCTTTAATCTATTTTGAGTTTATTTTTGTATATGGCATTAAGAAGTGTTCTAATTTCATTCTTTTACATGTAGATGTCCAGTTTTCCCAGCACCAGTTATTGAAGAGACTGTCTTTTCTCCATTGTATATTCTTGCTGCCTTTATCAAAGATAAGGTGACCATATGTGCAGGGCTTTATCTCTGGGCTTTCTATCCTGTTCCATTGATCTATATTTCTGTTTTTGTG
>NC_041221.1:121387373-121387584 GCF_002837175.3 Physeter macrocephalus | reverse complement strand
TTTGTATCATCTTTAATTTCTTTCATCAGTGTCTTATAGTTTTCTTACACAGGTGTTTTGTCTCCTTAGGTAGGTTTATTTCTAGGTATTTAATTCTTTTTGTTGCAGTGGTAAATGGGAGTATTTCCTTAATTTCTCTTTCAGATTTTTCATCATTAGTGTATAGGAATGCAAGAGATTTCTGTGCATTAATTTTGTATCCTGCTACTTT
>NC_041221.1:121375358-121386697 GCF_002837175.3 Physeter macrocephalus | reverse complement strand
TTTTTTATCATAAATGGGTATTGAATTTTGTCAGAAGCTTTTTTTGCATCTATTGAGATGATCATATGGTGTTTATGCTTCAATTTGTTAATATGGTTTATCCCATTGATTGATTTGTGTATATTCAATCCTTGCATTCCTGGGATAAACCACACTTGATCATGGTGTATGATCCTTTAAACGTGCTATTGGATTCTGTTTGCTAGTTTTCTGTTGAGGATTTTTGCATCTATGTTCATCAGTAATGGTGGCCTATAGTTTTCTTTTTTTGTAACATCTTTGTCTGGTTTTGGTATCAGGGTGACGGTGGCCTCGTAGAATGAGTTTGGGAGTGTTCCTCCCTCTGCTATATTTTGCAAGAGTTTGAGAAGGATAGGTGTTAACTGTTCTCTAAATGTTTGATAGAATTCGCCTGTGAAGCCATCTGGTCCTGGGCTTTTGTTTGTTGGAAGATTTTTAATCACAGTCTCAATTTCAGTGTTTGTGATTGGTCTGTTTATATTTTTTACTTCTTCCTGGTTCAGTCTTGGAAGGTTGTGCTTTTCTAAGAATTTGTCCATTTCTTCCAGGTTGTCCATTTTATTGGCATATAGTTGCTTGTAGTAATCTCTCATGATCCTTTGTATTTCTGCAGTGTCCGTTGTTACTTCTCCTTTTTCATTTCTAATCCTGTTGATTTGAGGCTTCTCCTTTTTTTTGATGAGTCTGGATAATGGTTTATCAATTTTATTTATCTTCTCAAAGAACCAGCTTTTAGTTTTATTGATCTTTGCTATCATTTCCTTCCTTTCTTTTTCGTTTATTTCTGATCTGATCTTTATGATTTTTTTCCTTCTAACTTTGTTTTTTTTTGTTGTTGTTGGTCTTCTTTTGCTAAATGCTTTAGGTGTAAGGTTAGATTGTTTATTTGAGATTTTTCTTGTTTCTCAAGTTAAGATTGTACTGCTGTAAACTTCCCTCTTAGAACTGCTTTTGCAGCATCCCAAAGGTTTTGGGTCATTGTGTTTCCATTGTCATTTGTTTCTATGTAGTTTTGATTTCCTCTTTGATTTTCTTCAGTGATCTCTTGGTTATTTAGTAGTGTATTGTTTAGCCTACATGTGTTTGCATTTTTTACAGTTTTTTTTCTGTGATTGATATCTAGTGTTGTGGTGGGAAAGGACACTTGATACAATTTCAGTTTTCTTAAATTCACTGAGGCTTGCTTTGTGACCTAAGACATGATTTTCCTGGAGAATGTTCTGTGTGCACTTGAGAAGAAAGTATATTCTGTTGTTTTTGGATGGAATGTCCTATAGATATCAATTACTTCCATTTCACCTAATGTGTCATTTAAAGCTTGTGTTTCCTTATTTACTTTCATTTTGGATGATCTGTCCATTGGTGAAAGTAGAGTGTTAAATACTCTAGTATTATTGTTACTGTCGATTTCCCCTTTTATGGCTGTTAGCATTTGCCTTATGTATTGAGGTGCTCCTATGTTGGGTGCATAAATATTTACAATTGTTATATCTTCTTCTTGGATTGATCCTTTGATCATTACATAGTGTCCTTCTTTGTCTCTTGTAATAGTCTTTATTTTAAAGTCTCTTTTGTCTGATTTGAGAATTGCTACTCCATCTTTCTTTTGATTTCCCTTTGCATGGAATATCTTTTTCCATCTCCTCACTTTCAGTCTGTATGTGTCCCTGGGTCTGAAGTGGGTTTCTTGTAGACAGCATATATATGGGTCTTGTTTTTTGTGTCCATTCAGCCAGTCTTTGTCTTTTGGTTGGAGCATTTAATCTATTTACATTTAAGGTAATTATTGATGTGTATGTTCCTGTTACCATTTTCTTAATTGCTTTTTGTAGATCTTTTCCTTCTCTTGTGTTTCCTGGGTAGGGAAGTTCCTTTAGCATTTGTTGTAAAGCTGGTTTGGTGGTGCTGAATTCACTTAACTTTTGCTTGTCTGTAACGGCTTTAATTTCTCTGTTGAATCTGAATGAGATCTGTGCTGGGTAGAGTAATCTTGGTTGCAGGTTTTTCCCCTTCATCCCTTTAAATATGTCCTGCTACTCCCTTCTGGCTTGCAGAGTTTCTACTGAAAGATCAGCTCTTAACCTTATGGGGATTCCCTTGTATGTTATTTGTTGCTTTTCCCTTGCTGCTTTTAATATTTTTTCTTTGCATGTAATTTTTAATATTTTGATTAATACGTGTTTTGGCATGTTTCTCCTTGGATTTATGTTGTTTAGGGTTCTTTGCGCTTCCTGGTCTTGACTGACTATTTCCTTGCCCATGTTAGGCAATTTTCAACTATAATCTCTTCAAATATTTTCTCAGACCCTTTCTTTTTCTCTTCTTCTTCTGGGACCCCTATAATTCATATGTTGGTGCATTTAATGTTGTCCCAGAGGTCTCTGAGACTGTCCTCAATTATTTTCATTCTTTTTTCTTTATTCTGCTCTGCGGCAGTTATTTCCACTATCTTATCTTCCATGTCACTTATCCATTCTTCTGCCTTAGTTGTTCTGCTATTGATTCCTTCAAGAGAATTTTTAATTTCATTTATTGTGTTGTTTATCATTGTTTGTTTGCTCTTTAGTTCTTCTAGGTCCTTGTTAAATGTTTCTTGTATTTTTTCCATTCTATTTCCAAGATTTTGGATCATCTTTCCTATCATTACGCCGAATTCTTTTTCAGGTAGACTGCCTATTTCCTCTTCATTTGTTTGGTCTGGTGCATTTTTTACTTTGCTCCTTCATCTGCTGCGTATTTCTCTGTCTTCTCATTTTGCTTAACTTACTGTGTTTGGTGTCACCTTTTCACAGGCTGCAGATTTGTAGTTCCTCTTGTTTTTGGGGTCTGCCTCCAGTGGGTTAGGTTGGTTCAGTGGGTTGTGTAGGCATCCTGGTGGAGGGGACTGGTGTCTGTGTTCTGGTGGATGAGGCTGGATCTTGTCTTTCTCATGGGCAGTACCATGTCTGGTCGTGTGTTTTGGGGTATCTGTGAACTTAGTATGATTTTAGGCAGCTTGTCTGCTAATGGATGGGGTTGTGTTCTTGTCTTGGTAGTTGTTTGGCATGGGGCATCCAGCACTCTAGCTTGCTGGCCATTGGGTGAAGCTGGGTCTTTGTGTTGAGACGGAAATCTCTGGGAAAGCTCTAGCCAATTGATGTACATAGGGCCTGGAGGTCTCTGGTGGTCCAGTGTCCTGGACTCAGCTCTCCCACCTCAGAGGCTCAGGCCTGACACTCATCTGGAGTACCAAGACCCTGTCAGCCACATGGCTCAGAAGAAAAGGGAGAAAATAAAGGAATTTTTTAAAAACAGATAATGAAAAATAATTTAAAAATTAAAAAATAACAAAAAGTAATTAAAAAAAGAAGAGAGCAACCAAACCAATGAACAAATCCCCCATGATAACAAACACTAAAACTATACTAAGCTAAACATAAAAATTAGAATCAAATCAGTTGCAGACAGCAAACCCCACATCTATGGTTGCTCCTGAATTCTACCACCTCAATTTTGGGAACATTCGTTTTCTATTCAGGTATTCCACAGATGCAGGGTTCATCAAGTTGACTGTGGGGATTTAATCTGCTGCTCTTGTGGCTGCACGGAGAAATTTCCCTTTCTCTTCTTTGTTTGCACAGCTCCTGGGGTTCAGCTTTGGTTTTGGCCCTGCCTCTGTGTGGGTCACCCTCAGGCGTCTGTTCCCCACCCAGACTGGAGGAGGTTAAAGCAGTGGCTGATTAGGGCTGTCTTGCTCTCTCAGACTGGGGAGAAGGAGGGGTATGGTAGTCATAATTGGAATGTGGGCCGAGCCTGTGGTGGCACAGACCGGCGTGACATTGCAACAGCCCGAGGCACGCCGTGTGTTCTCCCAGGGAAGTTGTCCCTGGATCTCGGGACCCTGGCAGTGGTGGACTGCACAGGCTCCTGGGAGGGGAGGTGTGGATAGTGACCTGTGCTTGCACACAGGATTCTTGGTGGCTGCAGCAGCAGCCTTAGCGTTTTATGTCTGTCTCTGGTGTCCGTGCTGATAGCTGTGGCTCATGCCCGTCTCTGGAGCTCATGTAGGTGATGCTCTGAATCTCCTCTCCTCGCGCACCCCGAAACCATGGTCTCTTGCCTCTTAGGCAGTTCCAGACTTTTTCCCGGACTCCCTCCCGGCTAGCTGTGGTACACTAGCCTCCTTCAGGCTGTGTTCACGCAGCCAACCTCAGTCCTCTCCCTGGGATCTGCCCTCCGAAGCCCGAGCCTCAGCTCCCAGCCCCCACCCACCCTGGCAGATGAGCAGACAAGCCGCTCAGGCTGGTGAGTGCTGGTGAGCCTCAGCTCCCAGCCCCCACCCACCCTGGCAGATGAGCAGACAAGCCGCTCAGGCTGGTGAGTGCTGGTCGGCACCGAGCCTCTGTGCAGGAATCTCTCCACTTTATCCTCTACACCCCTGTTGCTGTGCTGTCTTCTGTGACTCCGAAGCTTCCCCTCCGCCCAGCCCCCGTCCCCGCCCGTGAAGGGACTTCCTAGTGTGTGGAAACTTTTCCTCCTTCACAGCTCCCTCCCAGAGGTGCGGGTCCCGTCCCTATTCTTTTGTCTCTGTTTTTTCTTTTTTCTTTTGCCCTACCCAGGTACGTGGGGAGTTTCTTGCCTTTTGGAAAGTCTGAGGTCTCCTGCCAGCATTCAGTAGGTGTTCTGTAGGAGGTGTTCCACATGTAGATATATTTTTGATTTATTTGTGGGGAGGAAGGTGATCCCCACGTCCTACTCCTCCGCCATCTTGAAGGTGCCCCCCGCCGTTAGTTTTTCAGATAAAATTTCCTCAATAGGATGCACTACTTATTTATATTGATTTCCACTGTTGTACATGGAATTTTAACCGGGATGTAGAAGTACTATTTATATGTATGTGTGGAATATTATCATTTTTAAAGTGTTTATATTTGTGTGTGTATGTCTTTTCTCATTTTATTCTAATACCCTTTTGAAGTAATGATTCTCATTTAATAGAGTTGGAAATTTAAAGGTCAGTTATGTTTGATGACTCATTAGGTTAAAGAAGCTGTTAATTGGTGAAGACACTACAGGTAATTTTCAACAGTGGTCAGTGTCTAACTGTATCTGGTGGCATCCAATTAGAACCATAATATTAGGAAACAGCCACCTGAGGCGTGAAGACACTTCATTTAAAAAAAAAAAACAACTGGGCTTCCCTGGTGGCGCAGTGGTTGAGAGTCTGCCTGCCGATGCAGGGGACGCAGGTTCGTGCCCCGGTCCGGGAGGATCCCACGTGCCGCGCAGCGGCTGGGCCCATGAGCCATGGCCACTGAGCTTGCACGTCCGGAGCCTGTGCTCCGCAACGGGAGAGGCCACAGCAGTGAGAGGCCCGCATACCACAAAAAAAAAAAAAACAAAAAAAAAAACTGACATGTGTATGCATATTACTGGTATCAGTACCATGATATGGTGAAGTTGGAGGGTCTACTAATATGTGTGTAAATTTTCATGGCTGTGGTCCATTTTGTTTTTCATGACACCCCGTGGGCGTCCATGACTAATATCACATAGTTTAGGGAAGGGTTGACACCTGAGTGCCATGACTGAACATCATGCACATCAGGGTTTATCCACATGGCTTTAAGTGCTGAAACTTGGCTATGAGAATATAGATTGTCACTTAAGATTCATCACTATTCTGATAAGCACAATTATTATAATAATTTAGACTCTAACTCAGGTACTTAACTATGATGGCATTTAGTAGAACTAAATTTTATAGATCTTATTTTATGGGGAATCAAGTTTATGTGATCTTTCTGCATATATGGAAGCTTCTTTCTTAACATGTTTCACATCAGAGTGGTCTCACATCCAGGAGAAATGCATACATACATACATATATATATATATATATACACACACGTGTGTGTGTGTATAAAAATAAAATTTATATGTATACATATATATAAATAAAATAGCCAAAAGATTAGAAAATGAGGGTATTACAACTCTATTATCTTTTGACTCCTTCTTAATGGACTTTAATCTTTTGGGTTTCCATGCAAAGAAATGATGGGTATTCTCCAGAAAGTGTAGAAGCCCTGCCTTCACAGCTATTTGGGGCATGAATACATCAGCAGGGAACCTGAAGAAGCAGTGGAGGTTGAGATGAAATCAAATGAGTCTCCCACAAGGTACAAAGGTCCCCTGCAAATCAGGAGAAGTTACGTGGGGAGATTCTCGCTCACTCCTGAATGAGCCCTATTCCTATGTCTCTCTTCCCATGCTTTCTCATTTCTCTTAAAATATAAGAGAGCTGTCAGAGCCCACAGTGCTGAATTAAAAGCCATTCCTGGATTTTTGGTCACCAGTGACAGCAGTGGGAGAAAGAGGGAAAGATGGCTTCCGGACCCAGTGGTCACCAGGGTTAAGAAAAGAAGGAAGAGCTCCACCCTGTGAACAAGTTCTACTGCTGGGACTATGTGCAATTTAAGGAGGCTCCACATTCACTCACAACGTAAAGTTTCTAAGCAAATTTTCTAAATATAAGGCAGTTGTACATTCCATGCACCAAACCCTTTATGCTTTATTTCCTATCTTGATCATTCAGAGAGCACGGGCTCCATTCTCCTAGTCCCAGATTTCTTTGAAATATGTTGCATATCTGGGGGCACCTCTCTGGAGATTTTGTTTAGCTGTGTTTGGTCTGGATGTCACATTTCGGCACAAATTAGTAGCCTGGGGGTTGAGGGTGGTAAATAATGGATGCAGGGAAGTCTGACATGGCGGACAATTTAAGGAAGAGTGCTCAAAGACTGGAGGCAACAGGGCACCAAAAACAAGAGTTACAACATGGCTGAAGTTGGCTTCCTTTCATCTTATACAGAATGAATGTCTACTAGTATGGTGTGTGCTTATTTATTAACAGAATTATTCACAGCAATTATCTGAGGCCTTAATCAAATTTTGTCTGCTCTTGAATATTCAGAAAAGATTCTTCCTGAATAATGCATAGTTTCTCTCACCCTTTTCTTTTTTCTGAGAGTCTAATGCATCCACGCTTCCTTTTTTTTTTGGCTTGTTCATTTTAGTTTAGTGTGTGGTTTCCCTAGATTTTTTTTCTACAGAAGTTCACTATCTTCCTTAATCTTTCAGTTTTGTCATTGACAAATTCAGCGACTTCTCACCTCATCCATCTTCTCAGTTGTTAATAAATATACTGAAGAATAGTGGTCCTAGTATTGATTGATCCCAAGGGAGCTTTCCTATTAATCACTTCAATCTTAAGGTTAGCCATTTTGTCTTACCCTTTGTGTTCTCCCCACTAACTCCTCTTCATTCTGCGTGCAGATTTTAAATATTCACACCATAGTAGTTTATTTATTTATTCTTTTACTGTATTCTTAGTATTTCTCATGAGCAGTTGTCCTGCACGTCCACACTTTTCACGCTTCTTAGAGTCTGAAACTGTGCCTGTGTGTAATGAGGGGATTGCACTGGATGCGCTCCTTGCTAACATTCCATGATCTGTCTTTGTCCCTTCCAACTAAAAACCAAACAGGTGCCAGGGTCTGTCACAGAGAAGAATAATTAGCACATCCATTAACTTCAGTCCTGTTAACACAGCCACTGTTAAGTCTAATTACTGGTAGATTTCAACTGAGCTCTGCTGTCTATAAGTGACTGCTGGTAAATGATAGTGTAGGTGATTTGATATCCATCATATATACTGAGGACTAAGCCTTAGTCACCTTTCACACAGCTACTGATAAAAACTGCAGGTTCTAAGATAACGGATTAAAAATATGTAGGGCATGATTGCAGTGCAAGAACCTGAAAGCATTTGTTGTTGCTACTTTTGATAAGTCAAAATGTGGGTATTATATGTAATATAATTAAATGTAAATATATTAAAGTACTATATATAATACTTTACCTTTAGTAGTGTTTATTAAAGTAGTTCAACTTATTATTTTTTAGGAAGCCATATACCCTAGTATGCTAAGTTATTAGAAACACAAATCTATAGACTGGTCAAAAAGCTATGTATGTATATAAATTTAAAACCACTTTTTCCTCATCAGTTCCATTTCTGTCATCACGTGAAATTATGTTGTCACCAGATAGTACAGTTGGGTTCCTGTCGTGGCAATGCCGTGTGTTTCCCCTGCAGAGAGGCTCCTGCTTGTTGTGCCCTCGTTTGATAAAGGGCACAAATCACAAGCCACGTTGCCCCAGTCAAGAAACAAAGGGTGTCTTAGCATCACCTCCCCAAACTTATGCCAGAGACTGCCAAATTCCAAGTCCCTCTTGCTCTTCTTTCTGAAACATAGCATCCCTTTGAAGGGAGACTGCTGCCCCATGAGTGTTTGCAGGCCTGACCTATTAATAGTTTGCGCATTATACTAGCTACTAACAATATCATTTTTGGTAGTTATTAGGAGTAATAAAACACTCTCTCTGTCCTGATCTGCTCATATTATGACATTAAGTGGCCAGGGCCTTATAGTTACAGTGCTATAAAGTAAATAGTGCTTGTTGTTATGTTAATAATAATAATCATCATCATCAGGTACTGGGGCCTATGAGCTAAGTGCTTTCATACATTATTTCAATATTTCTAACAGTAACTTAAAGTATTGCTATTCCCGTCACTTGAACTTGGGTAGAGTGAGGCACAGGAAAGCTTAATAACTCGTTCAAAGTCTGAAGGGTAGCCTTCAGTGGGGCTGGGCCTGAAACTCTAGCTAGTTTGATTCCAAGACTGGATATGCAACACGTGGGGCCTTTAGGAAAAATCCCTGTGAGAATAGATGAGTTACAACAAGTAATAGCATCTCTCTTCTTCCTCTTTAGAAGTATTATTAGAAAAACAAATAATATTTCACAGAAATTGATCAAAATATATCACACACCATCACTGAACAGAGACTTCTCAGGGGTGCCCCTGGGAAGGGCATCCCACCCACCGGGGAAACCTGGCCTTTGGGGCTGAGTTTCTGACTTTCCCAGTTGTGTGACCCAGGCAAGGACTCTTGGAACCTCAATTTACTTAATCTGTGGCAACTGGAAACAATACCAGCCAAGTTGTGGCCCTGTTCTGGTGAAGTAGCGAGCTGATGTGTGTCAAGCAGCCAGGTGAAGCTAACAATTACTTTGCATTATTACAAGTCTGAGCAACAGTGATTAGTTCCATTTGCCTTTTGAATCCTTTTGTTCTTAGAAAGCAATGTGCAGAATGGAGTTAAGTGGCAGAACTGGTGGGATTGAAATAGATGGCGATGATGTTTGCTGTGAGCCATGTGCAGAGTTAGGGCAGCACCAGCAGAAAATGGGCAGGACCCTTCCTGGCATTCCCCACCCCTTCAGCCTATGTAGCCTGCTTTGCCCCAGAGCCAGCCGAGGGATCTCCTCCCAGACATTGGGACCCCCAGGCTAGCTCGGGATCCCCCAGCTGGTATATCTAAACACTGCTGGGCCCGGGACTCCCTCACAGAAGTGGGTCTCTCACTGGAGTGAGGGGCAGGCGACTCTGGGGACGTGATGGGAGTCTCCGCAGCCATCCAGTTCAGGCCTGTGATGCACATCCAGACCCACAGAGTCACAGCCTAATCCTGATGCCCAAAGAGGGGGATGATGTCTGTCATTCACGTTTTAAAGCCCAGAAAATGTACCAGAGGGGAAGCGTGGGGTCCAGGGTCAGCATTTCTGGGCTGTAGCTGTGTGACGTCGGCTAAGCCACTGTGTCTCACTTTTCTTCTCTCTAAAATGGGTCTAGCGGGACCCACATCACTGTGTCATGAAGAGAGTTAATGAGTGGGTGTGAAAGCACCGAGTGTGCATGGCTGTAACAATGCCCCCCTTTTCATCATTCTTGTCCCACCTAGTCCACTAAATACCTTGTGAAGTAGTAAATTGTTATTAGTACGATGTCTTCAGCTGTTTTACAGGCTAGGAAGTAGAGGCTAAAAGAAATTAAGCGATTTTCTCAGGGTTGGTTCCATGGTGAGTTAACGCAGGGATGGTTCACCTGCAGCCTGTTTCCTGCCCCTGGACGCTGTGTGCGCTCCTGCCAGAGCAGGGAGATCCTCTTGAAGCTGGCCTTATACACTTAGTTGTCTGGCATGCTCCACGTGCATCTTCCCGGAGTGTTTGGTTGCTGCTCGTGGAAGCAGTTCCCTTGCACAGTTGACTCTCGCCGTGGATCTCAGTCAGGACACGTGCACCGTAACCCTCCCCTGCTCATTCCCATAAATAGCGAGTAACCTGGGAATAAGCACCAGACCCAGACCTTCTCATAACTGTTCCATCTCCCCCAGTTACCCTCTCTTCCCCCTTGTGCACACGTGGTGCACAGTTTCAGTTCACTCACATTTTAGACTCTGGGTAGCTCAATGCAATGCCTTAGGCACTTAGCTCTCTTTGTTTCCCCCCACTGGCCCACCACACCTGTGCCTCCTTTGTGTGTGTTCATTTAATTAATTAACTTTATTTTTAGAGCAGTTTTAGGTCCACAGCAAAATTGAGCAGGAAGTACAGAGAGTCCCTATATACCCTTTGTCCCCACACACCACCTTCCTTTTTGAAGCTGAGATAACAATGTGACTTTCCCATCGGGCTGTTTGTACCAATAGCTGTGGTACTGTACATTACTATTCTAATCATATATTTTATTGGAAGCTGTATACCTCTTAAAGCTGGCATTTCATTTGCCTCCTTTGCCTTATAGAAACCCTGCTGCTGTGACAACGGGTAGGAGCAAAGCTATGGTCTTTTCCAAATTCCTTCTTAGATTCAGAGCAAGAAAGAGAGTGTGAAAGAGAGAGGAGAAAAATCACACAGTCATTTCCAGCCATTTGTGTTAAAATACAAAGAAAACAAGGCACATTCAAAAATGATGTGCCTGGCAGCCTCCATTAATATTTATTTTGGCATTAATATTGATAAGAAAGTACTTTGTAGCTGGGCTTTGTTGCCTCCCCCCAGTGTCTTCCAGCTCTCTGTTCTTGGAGCTGGTGGCCATTAGCTCACGTCTCCCTCTGTACCCAGAGCCTCCGAGAGGCTTGGCGAGCCTCCAGCTCACTTATGCTTAAATGGACACTCAAACTCCGACAGACACACAGCTAAATAGAGGCCAATAATTCAATACAGTATGACTGTACTGGGGCTGCTAGTAAATCCATCAAGCAGTAAATATCATCTGAAGCCAGTGCAAGCTTTTATCTTTCCAATTTTTTTTGTATGTATGAGCGAAGCCCAGGCATTCAGCGAATCATGTAATTTATTCTGCAGTGCCGAGCCTGGGCTGTCTCAGGCATCATATTGACTTTTTTTTTTTTTTTTTTTTTTTC
>NC_041221.1:121369020-121375235 GCF_002837175.3 Physeter macrocephalus | reverse complement strand
TTTTTTTTTTTTTTTTTTCCATCTGTCAGGGGCAGTCAGCAGCTCTGCTATTGTGGGAGTGCATCACGTTACATCTATTTATTTATTTATTTCTGCTGCTGTTCTGTAGAATGATTGGGCAAGAGTGCATTATCTCAGATCAACGAATACTAAGAAAAGCATCTGAACATCATTACAACAGCATGTTGCACATTTGTCCTCCCCAGTTTGTTAAATCAGCAAGTGTATTTCCGGCAAATGCTTGTAATTGTTCATAAAGGGCTCCCTACTACAGGGTTTTATTAAGCTGAAAATATGGCCTGTTATTTTCTTCAGCTCTTTAGGTCAACAGTGATGCTGATATATTGTAAATAATGCTGAACAGCTATTGTAGTGACTCGCTCTGTGTGTGTGTGTTTGTGTGTGTCTGCACACAGACATGCACCTCGCTGTATCTCTGAATGTTGCACACATATTCGTGCACATGTGTAGGTCAATATTACATAAAGTGCTTGATGTTTACTTGGTAAAGTTAACAGGATGATTAGGTTAATGATTAGGTTGTGGTTTCCAATGGTTAGAAAATATCTTGTCTTCCAATCAATCAAAATTTAAATTGGGAACAAAGCTCTTTTGGTTACTCTTGCTGTCTTACTAAAAACTTAAGAAGTCTAACCCCTAAATTTGAATGTTATTTTGAACTCTTTTGGTCTTGTTTGTATGTAACCTACAAACTGAAAAGAGAGACAAGAGGAAGATGGATGTCCCCAAAGTCCTTCCTTCACAATGAGATCTCAGACTGTAAGGACAGACATAGCCAGTGGTACATAGAATGATTGGATGATGACACCCCAGGTACAGCCTGCTTCTCCCTAAAGACTTTCCCCAAAGCCCTTCTCTAAAGCCAGTTATTCTGCTTCTGAGATTCAGCTTGACTCTCAGTTGATTCCATTTGGATTTGATTAGTGTCCAACTCTGGGAGCACACATCACAGTAAAGTATTACAAAGTGAGTGTCTTGGTCTTCTTTAAGTAAATAAATATATCTTCTAAATATCCTTCCTAGAAGCATCAGTGCAGAGTGTACAAATGGAGCAGTGCCTTAGAATCAGCTATGTTGTTTACCCAACTTCTCCTTAAAAATAATGCTTAAAAAAAGAACAGACCTTTTTATATATGACTATAAGTGAGGCAGTTCATTTTGAAAAGAGGCAGAATCAACCTTGTTCTGAGAACCTGGTTCCTCCATATGTATGATCAAATTTTTATAAAGTAACATCCCATTCCTTTGGAAGGCTTTGCATTCTTTGAAAAAATACTTGGGTTGTACTTGAAAGAAAATATCTCCCTGTGGACTGATCGTGAAAATGACTTTGTATTTCATGCTCCCTCCGTTATTAATGTCACTACCTCAGAAAATATTAAAGTGGTTTCTACTGCCACATCCGACCAGGAGAATCTAGGTAAACCTGAGTCTTGTTCTGAGGTTGGATAAAGTCATGGCTCACATTCTTGGGTGTATGGTTAGATGCAGCCTTCTCCTCCACATGGCAGAGAGCATCAATACATATGTTTACTGCCCCTTTATTAACCTCCAGTTAGAAAGTCCTGCACAGTACATGCTGCTCTTAGTATTCCAAAGCGCAGCCACACTGTCTTTCTAAAGAAACACATTAAAAGGCAACTCACTGAGCCATTTTCTAACACCTGAGAGCAATTAATGTAAGCAGAGACAGGAAACATCATTAATTATTTAAAATAAAATGAATATGTAATGCTGACCTTCTCCAACTGCCATCAGTTTTATACTTACACCTGAATAAACTCAAGGGAACACAAAACCCACAGGGCACTTCACACTGCAGTTTGCGGCAAGGCGGGTAGTGGTCACAGGGAGAGTTGCCTGGTAGGTGGTGTTCAGCCCAGAGAGGGCGGTGCGGGATCCCAGGACACCTAATGAGGGCGGGTGGGACCTCTAGCCCTGGGAATGCATCAGCATCTGGGACCAGCAGCTTCATGTACGAGCTCTCCATGCCCACCGGCTTTCCCAGTTTCTTTCTTTATTTTATATTCCTACCATCTTAAGGGGGAGGGCTAATACTTCTGTTATTATAAATTTCGGAATATATATATATATGTATATATGCACATATGTATTGTATTATTTCTAGTTATTTGCTCATATAAAGTCATTAGTCTTTTCTTTTTTTACAGTTAGCCTCTCTGTCTTGGCGAAAACTAGGAAGTGGTAAATGTGGGCTGTGCTTTTTTGGGAAGCCCAGAGGGATGTGTTTATATAGCTGCAATATCGAGTTCCTGGAATTAAGTGAATCGTCTGCTTTCTGAACAGAGAGTCTTTCTGCAAATGGGAGAGCCTAGACATTCTCTAAGGGCAATGTCACCGATGGGGGCTGAGGGAGGGGACAGGAAGGGAACGTGGAGTTTATCACCTAACGTAATTGCTGCACATGGCATATGGCATGAGCCAGGATTTGACACAGCAATGGTTGAAGATTTTCAGAGCAAAGCCTGTTAGACACAAAGCACAAAAAGTTCTTTGTGACTGTTCAAGCTAAACAAGGCTTGAAGTGCTGGTGTCTATTTTCCCCCTGACCTGTATTAGCGATTCCAAGAAAACTCACAGAGCGCCTCATGCAGAATGATCCAAGCTTCCAGCTTGGCCATCCTCTTAAGATCCTCTTACAGATATTCGGAGACTTGGGCTAATAGTTCTTGCTTGCAAGTCTCGGTCATGACTACAAAGGCAAAATGGGCTGTTAGTTTCTGGGACAAGATTGATCAGAGATACTCCTTGGGCTATTATTAAGAATCTTCCTGACTTTCTGTTAAAAAGACTTAATTTCTTTTTTAAGGAAATTATCCCTTCATGTTGGCACAGAGCCAAATCACAAACAGTTTTCTTTTGAGAAGCTTAGAAAAAAAGACAAGGGGGATCATTTGCTAATGCTAATTACAGATAAACAGCAATAAATTTTTTATGCTATCCTCATAATCCTATGGCGGAAAAAGGCTTTGTTCCTTTTAACGTGGCGTTACACATCTTAAACTTTAATATGAATAAATGGCTTTAGGGGGAGAGCTAACATGAAGAATGTTTTTTCCACTGCATTCTTTATCACCACCATATCAGATTTCCTGTCTCACACAAGAAGAGGATACTGGGTTTTAGAAATTCATGCTAAGAAGCGGAGCTGGGATAGTGCAAACAACATTCACAGACAGCACAAAACAATCTTTTCACCCAGATATTCCCGATTAATTAGCCATCTGTGCAACTGAGGCGACAGGGACATTCACCACTGCTGTGTTATGAATTCCCACAGCCATAAGTGGGAGCCCAGCTTCAGGGTAAGTGGTGGACTCTTGAATATCATAAATCCATTTATTTCAGTGACTTATATATGGTAGTATTCATATCTGGACATGAATGGTTAAAACACACACAAAAAATGAAAACTAGGTTATTATAGTTGGGGAATAAAAAGTAGAAAAGGAATTGTGGTTAAAATATGTTAGAAAAAAATATAAAGTTTATGATTCTGGAAAATTGTTTATTCAGGATAAACAACCAGGAAGCTATAATCCTATCCAAAAGGCAGGATTTAATGTAGAATTCTCTCATAGATTCTGTGTCACTCAGAGCTACTGAGCCCAGAAATCGGTAGAAAGAGGGACATTTCCCAGGTTATGTTATCTCAGCCAGAATTTGAAGGGGCATATTAAATGAAAACTCAACTTTTTAACTGCTATTGTTGCAGAAATCTCTGCCGAAATCATGACTTAAAAGCATAGTCCCTGAGACCTTGGCATTGAGTCAGTTTAGAGCAACTGCCCATGGAGAGACAGAGTATTCTTTGTGATCAAGTTTTCCCAGTGCAGAATGTGCACATGGAAGGCAGATGGCATGGGCCAGAATCTGATGAATGGATGAATGGAGTGAGGGACAGCACCAGGATGGGCAGAGATATTTCCCTTAGTAATAGCAGGGAAGAGTCTTTTCCATAGTGAGGTGTTACCAAGAATCTCTTGCCAACCAGAGCAGAAGCTTGGCTTGGTCTTAATGTCAGGGGAAGTAAGACTGGGCAGTGGGGAGATGGGGTGACAGGGCTGTCAGGGCCAGGGGCCAGTATCATTCGCTTGCCACTTACGGAGGAGCCAACAGATAAAAAACACACCATTTTTACTGCCTTTAGATTTGGGCTCTCATTGGTGTATTTCATGCTGCTTCGAGTAATATTTTCTTTATCATAGTCTTAACATCACACTATATGTTTGTGGGTTTTTTTTGTTTGTTTTTGAAAAAAATGCTGTTACACTTGGAAAAGGGGTCCCAACCCCTCCAACTATACTATGCAAGGAGTTAGATCCTTGAAAAGTATTCTGGTTGGCAAAATCACTTTGACAAGATAAGGTCTCTTAGAGAATTAGGAGAGTAAGAGAAAAATAAAAACACATAAAGGTCCTGGAAGGCATCCAATTCCAAAAGGAAATAGCTTTAGAGCATTGTGAAGCATCTTTACTTTTCCATTCTCCTTCAGCTGCTCAGGAACTGTGGATGTGGCACTGTTGTTCTATCAGCAGTCCCACAAGTTTTCTATCGATATTTTATGCAGGCTAAGCCATTGCTTTTTTTTTGTGGTACGCGGGCCTCTCACTGCTGTGGCCTCTCCTGTTGTGGAGCACAGGCTCCGGATGCGCAGGCTCAGCGGCCATGGCTCACGGGCCCAGCCGCTCCGCGGCATGTGGGACCCTCCCGGACTGGGGCACAAACCCGTATCCCCTGCATCGGCAGGCGGATTCTCAAGCACTGCGCCACCAGGGAAGCCCTAAGCCATTTCTTAATGTGCTTGCAGATATGACAGCAAATTGCACATTAAAAAGTTTTGGTATAAAATATAAAGCTACATTATCTCAAAACCACAACTGGCAACAGTTTAGTGCATGGAAGATTACTATATACTCTTTGTAGTTGTAGCATATACAGCTGTATACTATATTCATGCTTGTATTAACTACCTATTAAACTGATACAGTTAGCTCTCTTTTCAAGAAATAATTTGATCGTTCTCAATTAATGATGCTGTCTTTATAAAGTTCTTAGTTGGAGGCCCCTGGTAGGTATGGCTAGACATTGCAAGATCCATCCCTAATATAGAAGTATTCGAAAAGAGTGAAAAGCATGTGTGGAAAGACTGTGGAGGGAAGTAGTGTGGTGTATTGGAAGGGCTGAAAGGAAGCCATGTGGAGTAGATGGTCTTAAACAGAGTGAGGAAAGATGAAACTTGAGCAATAGGCAGTGTTGAAACCTTGCAAAATCCAGACCAGACTTAATAGTAGTGGGAAAGTATTGAAAGGATTTCAAGCTTAGGCTGGGAAGAAGGCACTTATATCAATAGAACTTCATCGTGGATTGAATATGAGGATGAAGGAGAGAGAGATCTCAGGGGAAAATGGTCACATTTCTGTTTGATTAGCTATATGTATGGTGTCTTGATGTGATACAATAGAAAACTGGAAGTAGGCTTTCAAAGAAAGCTCCTGACTTTGGTTTTGGATGTGATGGATAGCTTTGGAGTATCCAAGTAGAGATGCCATGGGGCAGTTTGAAAATAATAAAGCATGTCAATCCCCATAATACACAGAGCTATGCATCATATAACCTGATAGGCAGATGAAAAAAATTCTCCGGAAGACATAAACCGTAATATTTGACTAATAGTTTGGGTGCTTTCAAGTGCATATCAGCCAGCTCCCCTTTCAAATAGCTCTTTTGAAGTTTGTTAATATATAGGTCTATCCTTTCCCTCCCTAATGAATTTTATCATACTTCTCAACCTGAGTTTCAAAACCCTCTTTCTTCGTTTGCTTACCTCAAGCATTTTTCAGAGAGTATTGATTTTAACTGATTAAAAAGAGAGCCTGTCATTTTGAAGAAACTGAGGTGTTACAGTTGTAGGACTTTTGACTGGTGACGTCTCCCTTTGTTAAACTTAGATTTAAGTTCTAAATCTGGCCCTATTTTGCCACAATAAACAAATCAGGTCTGGAGCTCAAAAGAGACATAAAATTTAAATCGTCTATGTATAAGTATGGCCGTGAATGAAATTGCCTAAGATAATAGACTAGCATGGTAAGAAAAATACTCCTCTTAGAGTTTACTCAACAACTTTTTTTTTAAAATTTAATTTTATTTTTTTATACAGCAGGTTCTTATTA
>NC_041221.1:121367724-121368982 GCF_002837175.3 Physeter macrocephalus | reverse complement strand
CTACATCTGTGTCTCAATTTCTGCCCTGCAAACCAGTTCATCTGTACCATTTTTATAGGTTCCACATATATGCATTAATATACGATATTTGCTTTTCACTTTCTGACTGACTTCACTCTGTATGACAGTCTCTAGATCCATCTACGTCTCTACAAATGACCCAATTTCGTTCCCTTTTTTTGGCTGAGTAATATTCAATTGTATTATGTGTACCACATCTTCTTTTCCATTTGTCTGTCGATGGGCATGTAGGTTCTGCATGAGCTGTTTATATATTTTGGAGATTAATCCTTGGTCCGTTGTTGTGTTTGCAAATATTTTCTCCCATTTTGAGGGTTGTCTTGTCGTCTGTTTATGGTTTCCTTTGCTGTGTAAAAGCTTTTAAGTTTCATTAGGTCCCATTTGTTTATTTTTGTTTTTATTTCCATTACTCTAGGAGGTGGGACCCCCACCCCCGGCCGCGTTTTCCCCCTTGGTGTTCATACATTTGTTCTCTACATCTGTGTCTCAATTTCTGCCCTGCAAACCAGTTCATCTGTACCATTTTTATAGGTTCCACATATATGCATTAATATACGATATTTGCTTTTCACTTTCTGACTGACTTCACTCTGTATGACAGTCTCTAGATCCATCCACGTCTCTATAAATGACCCAATTTCGTTCCCTTTTTTTGGCTGAGTAATATTCCATTGTATTATGTGTACCACATCTTCTTTTCCATTTGTCTGTCGATGGGCATGTAGGTTGCTTCCATGTCCTGGCTATTGTAAATAGTGCTGCAATGAACATTCGGGTGCATGTGTTTTATATATTTTGGAGATTAATCCTTGGTCCATTGTTGTGTTTGCAAATATTTTCTCCCATTTTGAGGGTTGTCTTGTCATCTGTTTATTGTTTCCTTTGCTGTGTAAAAGCTTTTAAGTTTCATTAGGTCCCATTTGTTTATTTTTGTTTTTATTTCCTTTACTCTAGGAGGTGGGTCAAAAAAGATCTTGCTGTGATTTATGTACCATATTGTCTTGATTAATGTAGCTTTGTAGTATAGTCTCAAGTCAGGGAGTCTGATTCCTCCAGCTCCATTTTTTTCCCTCAAGTCCTCTTTGGCTCTTTGGGGTCTTTTGTGTCTCCATACAAATTTTAAGATTTTTTGTTCTAGTTCTGTAAAAAATGCCATTGGTAACTTGATAGGGATTGCATTGAACATGTAGATTGCTTTGGGTAGTATAGTCATTTTCACAATATTGATTCTTCCAAC
>NC_041221.1:121364935-121366967 GCF_002837175.3 Physeter macrocephalus | reverse complement strand
GTATTTTGTTGAGGATTTTTGCATCTATATGCATCAGTGATATTGGTCTGTAATTTTCTTTTTTTGTAGTATCTTTGTCTGGTTTTGGTATCAGGGTGATGGTGGCCTCATAGAATGAGTTTGGGAGTGTTCCTTCTTCCGCATTTTTTTTTTCTAATCCCAGTGAAATTTCCCTTTCCATTCTTTTTTATTTTTTTAAATTAATTTATTTTATTTTTGGCTGCGTTGAGTCTTCATTGCTGCATGCGGGCTTTCTCTAGTTGTAGTGAGCGGGGCCTACTATTCGTTGTGTTGCTCAGGCTTCTCATTGCGGTGGCTTCTCTTTGTTGTGGAGCACAGGCTATAGGCACACAGACTTCAGTAATTGTGGCACGTGAGCTCAGTAGTTGTGGCTCATGGGCTCTAGAGCACAGGCTCAGTAGTTGTGGCGCACGGGCTTAGTTGCTTCGTGGCATTTGGGATCTTCCTGGACCAGGGCTCGAACCTGTGTGCCCTGCATTGGCAGGTGGATTCCCAACCATTGTGCCACCAGGGAAGCCCCCTCCACAATTTTTTGCAAGAGTTTGAGAAGGGTGGGTGTTAGCTCTTCTCTAAATGTTTGATAGAATTCTCCTTTGAAGCCATCTGGTCCTGGACTTTAGTTTGTTGGAAATTTTTTTTTTTTTTTTGCGGTATTTGGGCCTCTCACTGTTGTGGCCTCTCCCGTTGCAGAGCACAGGCTCCAGACATGCAGGCTCAGCGGCAATGGCTCACGGGCCCAGCCGCTCCGTGGCATGTGGGATCTTACTGGACTGGGGCACGAACCTGTGTCCCCTGCATCGGCAGGAGGACTCTCAACCACTGCGCCACCAGGGAAGCCCAGAACATTTAAAATCACAGTTTCAATTTCATTACTTGTGATTTGTCTGTTCATATTTTCTGTTTCTTCCTGGTTCAGTCTCTTCCAGGTTGTCCATTTTATTGGCATATAGTTGCTTGTAATAATCTCTCATGATCCTTTGTATTTCTGCAGTTTCAGTTATGACTTCTCCTTTTTCACTTCTAATTCTATTGATTTGAGTCTTCTCCCTTCTTTTCTTGATGAGTCTGGCTAATGGTTTATCAATTTTGTTTATCTTCTCAAAGAACCAGCTTTTAGTTTTATTGATCTTTGCTACTGTCTTCTTGGTTTCTGTTTCATCTATTTCTTCTCTGATCTTTATGATTTCTTTCCTTGTACTAACTTTGGGTTTTGTTTTTCCTTCTTTCTCTAGTTCCTTTAGGTGTAAGGTTAGGTTGTTTATTTGAGATGTTTGTTGTTTCTTGAGGTAGGATTGTATTGCTATAAACTTCCCTCTTAGAGCTGTTTTTGCTGCATCCCATAGGTTTTGGATCGTCGTGGTTTCATTGTCATTTGTCTCTAGGTATTTTTTGATTTCCTCTTTGATTTCTTCAGTGATCTCTTGGTTATTTAGTAACATATTGTTTAGCCTCCATTTGTTTGTGTTTTTTACATTGTTTTCCCTGTAATTTATATCTAATCTCACAGCATTGTGGTCAGAAAAGATGCTTGATATGATTTCAATTTTCTTAAATTTACTAGTGTAATCTGTTGTTTTTGGATGGAATGTCCTATAAATATCAATTAGGTCTGTCTGGTCTGTTGTGTCATTTAAAGCTTGTGTTTCCTTATTAATTTTCTGTTTGGATGATCCATTGGTGTAAGTGAGGTGTTAAGGTCACCCACTATTATTGTGTTACTGTTGATTTCCTCTTTTATAGATGTTAGCAGTCGCCTTATTTATTGAGGTGCTCCTCTGTTGGGTGTATATATATTTATAATTGTTATATCTTCTTCTTGGATTGGTCTTTTGGTTGGAGCATTTAATCCATTCTCATTTAAGGTAATTTTCAATATGTATGTTCCTATGACCATTTTCTTAATTGTTTTGGGTTTGTTTTTGTAGGTCCTTTTCTTCTCTTGTGTTTGCCACTTAGAGAAGTTCCTTTAGCATTTGTTGTAGAGCTGGTTTGGTGGTGCTGAATTCTCTTC
>NC_041221.1:121359749-121364523 GCF_002837175.3 Physeter macrocephalus | reverse complement strand
TTCTTCCCTTTCATCACTTTAAATATGTCATGCCACTCCCTTCTGGCTTGTAGAGTTTCTACTGAGAAATCAGATGTTAACCTTATGGGAGTTCCCTTGTGTGTTATTTGTCATTTTTCCCTTGCTGCTTTTAATAATTTTTCCTTGTCTTTAATTTTTGCCTGTTTGATTAATATGTGTCTTGGCACGTTTCTCCTTGGGTTTATCCTGTATGGGACTCTCTGCGCTTCCTGGACTTGTGTGGCTATTTCCTTTCATATGTTAGGGAAGCTTTCGACTATAATCTCTTCAAATATCTTTTCAGGTCTTTTCTCTCTCTCTTCTCCTTCTGGGACCCCTATAATGCAAATGTTTTTCCATTTAATGTTGTCCCAGAGGTCTCTTAGGCTGTCTTCATTTTTCTTTCCTTCTTTTTTCTTTATTCTGTTCCACAGCAGTGAATTCTACCATTCTGTCTTCCAGGTCACTTATCCATTCTTCTGCCTCAGTTATTCTGCTATTGATTCCTTCTAGTGTATTTTTCATTTCAGTTATTTTATTTTTCACCTCTCTTTGTTCTTTAATCCTTCTAGGTCTTTTTTAAACATTTCTTGCATCTTCTCGATCTTTGCCTCCATTCTTTTTCTGCGGTCCTGGATCATCTTCACTATCATTATTCTGAATTCTTTTTCTGGAAGGTTGCCTACTTCCACATCATTTAGTTGTTTTTCTGGGGTTTTATCTTGTTCTTTCATCTGGTACATAGCCCTCTGCCTTTTCATCTTGTCTATCTTTCTGTGATTATGGTTTTTGTTCCACAGGCTGTGGGATTATAGTTCTTCTTGCTTCTGCTGTCTGCCCTCTGGTGGGTGAGGCTATCTAAGAGGCTTGTGCAACTGTCCTGATGGGGGGGACTGGTGGTGGGTAGAGCTGGGTGTTGCTCTGGTGGGCAGAGCTCAGTAAAACTTTAATCTGCTTGTCTGCTGATGGGTGGGACTGGGTTCCCTCCCTGTTGGTTGTGTGGCCTGAGGCGACTCAACACTGGAGGCTCCCAGGGTTTTTGGTGGGGCTAATGGTGGACTCTGGGAGGGCGCATGCGAAGGAGTACTTCCCAGAACTTCTGCTGCCAATGTCCTTGTCCTCATGGTGAGACACAGCCACCCCCCGCCTCTGCAGGACACCCTCCAACACTAGCAAGTAGGTCTGGTTCAGTCTTCTGTGGAGTCACTGCTCCTTCCCCTGGGTCCTGATGTGCACACTACTTTGTGTTTGCCCTCCAAGAGTGGAGTCTCTGTTTCCCCCAGTCGTGTTGAAGTCCTGCAATCAAATCCCTCTAGCTTTCAAAGTCTGATTCTCTAAGAATTCCTCCTCCCATTGTTGGACCCCCAGGTTGTGAAGCCTGACGTGGGGCTCAGAACCTTCACTCCAGTGGGTGGACTTCTGTTGTATAAGTGTTCTCAGTTTGTGAGTCACCCACCCAGCAGCTATGGGATTTGATTTTATTGTGATTGCACCCCTCCTACCGTCTCATTGTAGCTTTTCCATTGTCTTTGGATGTGGGGTATCTTTTTTGGTGAGTTCCAGTATCTTCCTGTCGATGATTGTCCAGCAGTTAGTTGTGATTCTGGTGTTCTCGCAAGAGGGAGTGAGAGCATGTCCCTCTACTCCACCATCTTGAACCAATCCCCTACTCAATAACTTTTAACCCCTACCATTTAAATTACTAGTTATTGCTTTGGTTAGATATAATATTTTCATGTTGAATTTTACCATTTCTTCTAGTTATTGGCACCACATGATGCTAGTTTAATGGCCTTATTTGTATTTTATAAAGAGTGTCAAACTGCTTATATATTTTATCAAAATACATTTTCTTATACTTTGTTCTCCCATTTCAATGAAAGAGGAAGCATATAGATGACATAGCTGCCATTAGATCTTTTTAAATGAGGGGTTTAGACACTAGTGTATGCAAAGATCTTGTTGTATACAATATAACAACTGCTAACAAATTGAAGAATTGACTGCACAAAATATATCCCTTTTCCTCTCTGTTGAAACCCTCCTTTTAAAACAGAAACACAGAGCATGGATAATCTGAAAATTAGGTAATCCATTACGGGATAATCAAGAGGTGACTGTATAAGCAAATATTAAGGATTTTATACATCATTACTCATCAAAACTCTTATTCTTTGAGCTTTTCAATACATGTGCTCTCTTCTGTACACATACTCACAGGAAGGCTCCCATGAGGATTCTGTAAACTAGTTTTTGTAGAAGCAAATAGAGAAAGCCTCATTGGTCACAGAGAACTGGTTCTTTATGAGTGAAGGCTAAAGGCATCAAAAGAACCGCTGCTGTGAAGAGTACTTTAGTGATCACCTCTGCATAAAGCATACCAAGTCTATGATATATTTGTTATTGGAACTGGATTTTAGAACTGGGTTTGATAAAAACTTATATGCCATTTCTGTACTTGTATTTTCATCTGTCAAATAATGGGTTTGTTCAAAGGACCTCAAAATTCCCTTTCAGTCTGGGTGTTCTCCCCTTCAAATATTCAAATGCAGAGGATTCTTGGAACATTCTAATGGGCTAATGGTTATTGTAGACCAACCTACCTGTCCTCCTTCACCCTCATGTCTAATCGTCTTTGTCCTCAAACATTTATACAGCTGGTAGCTGAATTGGCCTCTTATATTCCTAACTAACCATGTTTGCAGTATTTTTGGTTGATATTAATTTCCATCGTAGAAGATCAATTGTGATTTTAGAATGACTGGCCAAGATAGTCATAGTCACCATTCGTTGTTCTGATTACTTGACCTAGCCCAGAAGCATCTTTTTTTTTCTTCTTTCTAGCCCCATCTTTTCCATAATTGGCCTCACATTTTTTTTTCTAACCCAAATATACTGCTTTACTCAAAAACTTTAATCAGCATCTCCACTTGGGAAAAGAAAAGGAAAAGCTCCTTGGCATGCCACTCTAGGCCCTTCATTCTCAAGTCAAACTACTTTGGAAGTTTCTGACACTCTTGACCTTAGGAACCCTTGTGGACAGACTATCCTGGGCATCTTACAGTTCCCAAAATAAGACCCTTAGCTGTATGTCCATTTGTCAGCTCTGTCCAGTGTTCTTCCACTCATTTCCTACTAGCAAAACTCTGCTTATTCTTGCAGGTTCACCGCAAACGTCTCCTCTTCTGCGAACCTTTCCTTACTCACCCTGCAGAATTATTTTCCCCTTGTGCAATTGGATGTCGCTTAGTTCATACTTTAATCCCTCTGGTCCATTGCTTATCACTTTCTGAGGTGTCTTATATTCATTGTGCTGTGACTGTCTCTTCCAGTGGAAAACAAGCTCTTTGCAGACAGGATTGATGTCTCATTCATCTGGAACCATCAACACCTAAACAGGGATCACTAAAAGCAAACGTATTGATTTAGTTTTGGCTCCCAAAAGAGCAGTTGGAGATAGGGCTGGATTTGAGTCTCATTGGTACTGGATGCCATAAAAAACACTGGAGAGGGAATCTTTCTTGGGGTATTTACTGACTCTGCTATTCTGGGGGAAGTTATTTGTTGCTAAAGCTCAGTTTCATCATCTATGAAATGATCTCAAAATAATGGTTGTTGTTATTCACTGATTTCCTGATTCTTCTCTAATTCTGTGAGTATGATTGCATTTATTAGCACTTGTATAGGTAAGTGGAGTCATGTGACTCATTCTGGACAATGATTTATGAAAGGAAGGGATATGCATTGTTTTCCACCCACACATCTAATTTTTCATGCAAAGCCCTTACAGCTTTCTCTTCCTTCTCTCACAGCAACTGGCAGCATTCAAGACAGCGGCTGCTTCATAAGTCTAGGACTCTGAGTAACTAAGATAAAAACTAGTTTCTGTGACCCACGTTGCACAAACAGCAGGAGCAAGAAATAAATTTTTGTTTTTTAAAACCACTGAAATTGAATACTTGGAGATATTCTGATAGGGATCCCTTAGTCAAGGATGGTCCCCTTCTCCCATATCATCCTGAGCTCCTCCTATCATGAGACTCACACTGTATTGTAAGGATATGTTCTTACATACACAGATACATGTTCTTGGTTGGCTTTTCTCTGTGGTTTTCCTGGACCATCTGTATCTATATCATCTGGGAACGTTATCAAAAATTCAGATTCCAGGGCTCCAACCCAATACTAATTAATCAAATTCTTAGAAAGTCTGGCCAAAGAATCTATATTTTCAGTAAGCCCTCTCACTGCTTTTATAAATTTCATGAGGAACCATGTGCCTTACTGGCTGATTGGAATTAAATGAGAATGTCACCTTCTGGAAGGTAGGGGCCTTCTTTATCTTGTTCATGTTGTATTGCAGCATCTAGCACAGGGCTAGGCACATGGTTTCCAGGTAATTAATACATAATCATTGAATATACATGGAAAGAGGACTATAGTTCCTGTCCCTCCCATCTCAGGGGTGTTCTGTGAGGATAAAATAACATAATGGATGTGACCTCCCTTTGTGTGCAGAAAAGGAATATACATAACATCACACCAAACCACATAGTAACTATTCATTTAACAACATTGTTACCTTTAAGCCCATAATGGCTTACATAGAGCTAAAACTCATTGACCACTTACTGTATGCTGGGTGCTCTTCTGAAGGCTTTCCATGAATTTCAGTTGCTTTCTAATCTTCCCAAAACTCTTTGCGTGTGTGTGTGTGTGTGTGTGTGTGTGTGTGTGAGAGAGAGAGAGAGAGAGAGAGAGAGAGAGAAAGGTG
>NC_041221.1:121276870-121359513 GCF_002837175.3 Physeter macrocephalus | reverse complement strand
TTGCGGAGCACAGGCTCCGGACGCGCAGGCTCAGCGGCCATGGCTCACCGGCCCAGCCGCTCCGCGGCACGTGGGATCCTCCCAGACCGGGGCACGAACCCGGTTCCCCTGCATCGGCAGGCGGACGCGCAACCACTGCGCCACCAGGGAAGCCCCAAAATTATTATTATGGTCAAGATCATATAGCTCCTAAGTGCTAGATCCGTGGTTCTTAAACTTTACTAAGCACCAGAATTACCTGGAAGGTTTGTTAAAAGACAGATTTCTGGGCACCATCTCCAGAGTTTCTAATTCAGTAGGTTTGGGATCAGGCCTGAGAATTTGCATTTTAAGCAAGTTCCCAGGTGTTGCTAATGCTCTTGACCTGGACCGTGGTTGAGAACTGTTATACTAGAGCTACATTTGGATCCAGGAATTTTGACTCCAGGGATGCTGTTCTTAATATTTTCCTCTGTTTTACTACCATCTTGTCATTATGAACATACTCATTTTTTAATCTGATGTTCCTTTCTTAATTAATTAATTAATTTCAATATTCATTCGTTTGTTTGTTTTGGCTGTGCCAGGTCTTAGTTGTGGCACGTAGGTTCTTTGTTGCGGCATGCTGGATCTTTTAGTTGCAGCATTTGGACTTCTTAGTTGTGGCATGTGGACTCTTAGTTGTGGCATGCAGACTCTTAGTTGTGGCTTGCATGCGGGATCTAGTTCCCCAACCAGGGATCGAACCTGGGCCCCCTGCATTGGGAGTGTGGAGTCTTACCCACTGGACCACCAGGGAAGTCCTTCTTAATTTATTTTTGATTATAGACTGTAAACATATAGAGAACCTGGAAAGTCAATGCCAGTTACAGTTGGGCGTTTCTTATTACTGTTTCAGAATTGGAAAATGGATTTCTTTCCTCATGGAGTCCTTATAGGTGAACTACTTTGGAAGATTTAAAAAATTTTGTTTTTAGAAGTTGAAAGCAAGAATCATAACTGGCAACAAATTCCTAACCAGGATTTTTAGCTATATTTGTTGTACCTGGTCTGCCAGCAGCATCTGTCCTATTCATAAGATGTCTTCAGCCTAGGTGTGTTTCTTTCCTTTTATTTCTTCTATGTGTCCTAAGCATGGAAAGGTTCTATTTCTGTGAGTTTAAGGAGACATGAATAATGTGGAGCTATTTTTACAAAATTTGGAAATTCTCCCTGGATCCTAAACCCTGAAATATTTAAAGTAGGATTGATTTCATGTTTCCTGTTTTCCAAAATGAAACAAATAAAGGACTGTTAAATGAATAACTTATATGTCGAGAAAAAGAGTACACAGTTGGAGATAAAAATCCAAGATGACCCTTCTAAATTTAGTATTTATCAGTGGGCCTTTGTTTCTTGCAAATGTCACCGGACTTATGCCAAATTCAACTTCCAGTTCCAAATAGAAGCTCTGGCCTTCTTTGCAGTCAGTGTCAAAGATATAATTTGCACAACATCTGTGCAAATTATATCTATCTCCTGATACATCCGTGTTGAGTCTGGCCTTTATTGTTTGTGAGTTGTAATGAACGTATACACACTTCAAACTGAATTTCTGCTGCTCTGTTTAATGAAATCAAGTTGTTCTAAAATAATAAAAACATCATTTTAAAAAAGCCCCTGAACCCCAAGGACAGTTATTTTCTTTAATGCTTTCTAGTGATAGACTATTACTGAGTATTGGGGAGCAACCTTCTGACATAGAAACTATTCTGCTTTTATGTCCTGAGCCATTACTCAGTGATGGACAGCAACCTTCAAATATAGAAGCCACTCCAATCTTATGTCCTCAGACTGACACTCACAAGCTCTTTGTGGTGCCAAGAGAAGACCACAGAATTTGCCCATTTAAAAGAAACTATAAACATGTTTCATAATAAGTAAAGGCATAAATTCTCCTTTATAAGGTTTTTAAGGGAAAACATTTTAATCAAATAAAACTAGAAGTACAGGAATTGAACAAGTTAACATTTTAAAAAATGTGTTTGTTTTTTCAAAATAATAAGACTTATTAATTCATATTTCCTGAATGTCAGCTGTTGCACCAAAAATCCTTTTTTAAAATTAAAACTGATATTTACATTATTTTCAACCATAGTTTCTTACATTTACATAGTTTCTACCAAATTAAGGGAGAAAATGAAGTTTTAAGAGGGTAAAATATGAAAAGAAGGATATTATTGATTTACGGTTATGTGTTAGAATCTAAAAGTATGATTAACATTAAGAAGGATAACAATTTGAAAAATTTTTGCCATCAGTGGAACTAAATTTATTCTCGGTATATTTTGTATAATTGTATATTTTGTGTAATTTATATAATCAAATATTATTTACATAATTTTGTATAAATACAAATAAATGAAAAAGAAAATGTCCTCTCTTACTTTCTTAATCCTTGTTTTCAAGTTCCCAATTGGGGACAGCTCAAAACAAGGCAAATAAAACAAAATAATACAACAGTGATAACAACAAAATAACAGCAGTAAACAGTGAATGATAATGAATCTGAGATTTTATTAACAACACCAGTTCAAATGTTAGGAATCAAAATGAAAAAGCATAGAAGTACGAATCACATCACGAATAAGCATCACAGAAGAAAGATGCCTATCGTCCATACCATAGCATTTGTTAAATGCATCAGTGAGAGTCTGTTATCATGGTAAGACAAGGTAAACAAACTATAAAGACAATGTTGAACATTGCCAGGGATGTTATTGCCATAGGGGTCACCCATGTTAGATAAACACCTGCTAGAGACACTACACTAATAGGATTGCATTTAGCTTCAAGTAACAAAATCACCTCACTCAGAGGCTTAAACTGGTCAGGGTTGATATGTTTCATGTAACATGATATCTGAGGGCCAGTAGCCCAGGAGTGGGTCACTGGCCCACTGGTGCAATCAGGGCACTAGGCTTCCAACTTCTACTCTACCATCCTCAACTTGTGACTTCTGTCCTCATAGATACAAGATGGCTGCTGTACTTACAGGCATTGAATCATTGTTCCAGGCAGGAAGAAAGAGAAAGGGTGAGAAAAAGAAAAAGTTGTGTCATCTAGCATGGGTTCCTTTTTATTTGAGAAGGAACACCCACTCTGGGCTTCTGCAGATACTTATTGGCCAAGACTGACTCAAGACTGCCCCTAGCTCCAGTGGGGTCTGGGAAGGCGATTATGTCAGTCCTTGAGCCTGCTCAGTAGAGAAAGGCAAAGGCAAGGGGAGTCATGAATGACTTTTGGTGAACTAATCCAGTGTGTGCACTGCAATAGCACTGCTAGGGCAACTACTAGAAAAATTTTTACTGGAGATAATCCTGTGTCCTGAAAACTTCTCCCAGTGGCGCCCCTGCATGGGAACCTTTCGTTAAGAGCACATTTGTTGAAGACACTTTGGTAAATGACAGGTCTTCTGGAGAGATCTCTGCTAGAGACAGAACTTTTAAGGATACTTTTGCTTAGGTACCTCTGTCATTGTCATACCAGGAGCCGTTAGGGCAGTTGAATTAAACACACTTAAATATACATGGAGCTTCCAAGGACAAACATTAATTCTCAGAGACACTGCAGCCTGAACTCCTTCAGTGAATAAGGTGATTCTCCATTCATTGGAGTCAGTACTTCACATAATTATGGAGAGCAATCTTATTTCTTTTCTTTCCTTTCCTTCCTTTCAAATTGTTGCATGAAGGGCTGGCATGAGAAAGGACCCACTGCTAAGCCATCTACCCATTAATGACCTCTTCTTCAAATACACAAAGACCCAGTCACAGCTTTGAGATTACTTAATAAGTATTTGATTAAATCTTTAGCCAAGGGCCCCTCTGATTCTTGTCTGGGGGAGGTGCATGTTTATTCCCCAAATTACATCATGTTTCCCCAGTAATATATGTAATTGCCTGTCCTGCTAAGTGAGGCTGCATTACATATGAGCTAAGAGGACTCTTTGGCTGATCTCATTCAAGTCTGGTAGTGCTATTTGTCAACTTTTTGGCTGCCCGACATCTTCCTATTTGAGAGAATGTCATAATGTGTGCGTCTTAATAGAATTCACAACTCTGCCTTCAGCAAAAGGGAGCTGGAATTCTGGGGTAGTATTCAAAATGCTAACCAACTCATCTAGCACAGGCACCAACCAAATAGAATCGACCCTGACTGAATCTTGCACCAGTGTTTACTGGCAGGAGTCCAGCGTTGGGGCAGGGTCTCCCCACTTCCTCCCGCCTAAGCCGACTGGAACGTGAGTAGGTGACTTTGTTCAGCCAACTGGATCCTCCTGCCTAGGAATTTCTGTTTTGATTGAAAATAAAAAGGAGAGGGCTATTTCAAATTGATCCAAGCAATAGCATCCCTGTCCTTTTGGGGACAGTGTCCTGTGGTGGGCAGTAATCCTGCAACCACCCTTCCATGCTCAATGTCTTTTTGTCCTGGCCAAATTATTATTGAAAATATCATTTCAGTGCTTCCTGCCTCTTGGTTCTCTACAGCTGCCTTAGTTTCTACCATTTTCCAAGCCTGCTTCTTCCTTCCCATCTACTCTGTAAACTCCTGACACTTTCTCAGTTAATGCCTTTGCTTTTAAGATAACCAGATCTTGTAAGTTTGTGATCTTGCTACCAGGGATTCTGGCCTATAATGAAGTGAAGACAGGCCTACATTGCCTGCTTTATTCCTTCTTTCTCGTGGGCCCAGCACTGTCCTTGCAAGCCTTTGGTTAGGAGGAGAGAGAAGGCTGTCTTTCTGGGCCAGTCCCAAGGATTTCCATTAAAGAAAGTTGTCCTCCCTGCCTCTCTTCCCTCTTCTCTCTTAAGAACATGAGCAGGAAACTTCTGTGTTTTTCCCACCGAAAGCCACACGTTGTCTGAGGGAGATGTAGTATGGAGATTTTACTTCATGTCCTCACAGACATCGGAGTATGTCAGTAATAGCAAATAATTTTGCTTTTGAGGATTGATTGGGGTTAGGAGATATTAATATTTACTCCAAATTTGGCTCTAGTATCTTATTTACTATGGCACCCAAGTAGATATTCTATATAAAAATTATTTTATTTCTGTATACTCCCTTTGTGACAGAAAGGATGCATACACTCCATAAAAATAAAATTAATTTGCAATAAGGAAAATGGGCTTAAGGAAGAATGTCCACGGGCATGAAATTGACACACAAATCATATGCCAAGAAATCCTGTATTTACCAGAAGTGAGGCTTGAGTTTTGCAAATCACTCTTAGGGAAGCATAGCGTGATAGGCATATTAACTTAACAAAATCACTTTAAAGATTTAGGTAATAGATGTTTCCTTAAATAGACTGGGCAATTTGTTTTCTTTTCCCCAACAACTAGATATCTAATAACTCTCAGCCCTCAACATTGAGCATTTTCCAGCCCTAAAATCTTTAGCTGTCTAAGCTGTTTTTCTCATTTAATGGTAGTGCCTAGAGACAGCTTTAAAAATCATGAATTAAAATTTGTCATTCTGATATCTTTTCATGTGACTCACACATTCAGTTCTGTTTTGTTAGATTTCTTCAGGTTTTTTGGAGAGTCTAATAGGTTAACATAACCTTTTCCCCTCAGAACCCCACAACTTAAATAAAGATGATGGTTGTCATCAAGTTGTAGGCATTTGTTGCCTTGTGGTTAAGGAGCTGTCAGATAAAAGTTATATTAATTTATGAAAGAGTCACTTGACTACCAAGAACAGGAGTTGTTTTCTGAGAAGGTTGTAATTTAGTTTGAAGTCCACCTGACTCATTATGGAAGTGTGGTTATAACACCCCTTACTAGAAGTGCCCATTAGATCCGGGGCAAGCGGTGTGGGCTTTGCTTACGAGTAGCCCTGAGGACAAGTTCCTGTGTGGCACGGGGCACATCACTTTAATTTCTGTGCTTTGGTTTTTTTATCTATAAGTGGGGATGTTAATATACACCTCAGAGAGTTGTAAAGCCAGAATTAAATAGCATATTTTAAAAATTACCCTCTACAGTTTCTAGAACATAGGAGGTGCTTTTTGAATGTTTCTTTTTTCTGTCACCCAGTGGAACAAACTAACTCCCCAATAACTTTACTTACGCCTAACACTGTAGTTCTACTGTGAAAAGACTCTAATTTTAAATAATAGTTGTTATTATTGTTGTTCCAAAACAAACAAAGCTCAAAACCCCTCTTGCGGGTAGCAGCATCAAATCTGTGTAGAAAATGTTCAGGTCTGATAGTATACTTAATCTCTTCCATTAGAAATATAAACTGGTTATGACAATGGAGTAAAAAACTTCTGTGAGTAATGAAAAAGATGCATTGTAGCATTAAAACAATGTCATTTTATCCTATCCTTTGTGAACTTTAAATATGTTGCTCAACATAAGGCAGAGTCCTTGGCTTGTGTTCTCTCTCCCTTTGTTTTGTTGCTGTTGTGTATATATTTTAAATGTCTGAAGAATTTTAAAATTTTAGAGGAATCTAGCAGCATTCTGAAGAGGAAAATTAATAGTGAGACTGACTGAATGACAGTCCGTCATTTAGAAATTCTGATTTGCCTCAATCTGTAGAGCAGTAGATCTCATCGTTGGCCACACATTACAGTCACTCAAGGACCTTTTAAAGAATACTGATGCCTGGGCGCTACCTCCAGGGATTCTGATATAAATGATGTGGGACCTGGGCATTTGAAAATGTAAAAGTTCTTCAGGAGGTTTCTAGTGTGTAGCCAGGCTTGGAATCCACTTCCATGTATGTTTGTAGTTGATTATTCTCCTTTATGTTTCTTGCTCCCCAGGTAATTGAAAGAAATTGTCCCTTTCAGAAATCTCCCCTCCCAACATGGCTGGGTTAGGTGCCTGTGCTGTTTGCTTTCCTGGGACCCTGTACTTCCTGAATTAACTGTGGTTGTTTTTTCACCACACTAGACTCTGAGCTTCATGAAGGCAGGAACCTGGCTGTATTTTCACCATTATCTTCCTGGTGTATAAGAGAAACTCAGTGACTACTTTTTAAAAAATGTCATTGAAGTATAGTTGATTTACAATGTTGTGTTAATTTCAGCTGTACAGCAAAGTGATTCAGTTATATATATGTATTCTTTTTTATACTCTTTTCCATTATGGTTTATCACAGGATATTGAATATAGTTCCCTGTGCTATACAGCAGGACCTTGTATCAATCTTATATATAATAGTTTGTATGTGCTAATCCCAAACGCCCAGTCTTTCCCTCCCCCATCCCTCCTCCCCATGGGCAATCACAAGTCTGTTCTCTATGTCTATGAGTTTGCTTCTGTTTTGTAGATATGTTCATTTGTATCATATTTTAGATTCCACATATAAGTGATATCATGTGGTTTTTGTCTTTCTCTTTCCAACTTACTTCGCTTAGTGTGATAATCTCTAGGTCCATCCATGTTGCTGCCGATGGCATTATTTCATTCTTTTTTATGGCTGAGTAGTATTCCATTGTATATATGTACCACACCTTCTTTATCCATTCATCTGTCGGTGGACATTTAGGTTGTTTCCATGTCTTGGCTGTCGTAAATAGTGCTGCTATGGACACAGGGGTGCCTGTGTCTTTTCGGATTATAGTTTTGTCTGGATATATGCCCAGGAGTGGGATTGCTAGATCATATGACAACTCTAGTTTTTTGAGGAACCTCCATAATGTTTTCCATAATGACTGCACCAGTTTACATTCCCACCAACAGTGTAGGAGGGTTCCCTTTTCTCCACACCCTCTCCAGCATTTGTTTGTAGATTTTCTGATGGTGCGCATTCTAACTGGTGTGAGGTGATACCTCATTGTAGTTTTGATTTGTATTCGTCTAATAATTAGGAATGATGAGCATCTTTTCATGTGCTTGTTGGCCATCTGTATGTCTTCTTTGGAGAAATTCAATTACTACTTGTTGATATTTATTGTAATATAATTCTGTAAATGCTTTTTTTCAAAGAGGTGAAAGTACTCCCGCATGTCTTCAAATATTTTAGTGTAAGGACTTTCAAAGACTGGATGGCAAGGAGAGTGAAGATGAGGTGAAGATGGAGATGGAATGTGAGGGAGGAGGAACAGCAGCAACGGTGGGAGAAGGGGGTGAGGGTGAGTAATACTGACATGTCTGACCTAGAAAAATAGAGAACTGGGCATGAATTATTTATTCAATTATGGTACCAGAAACTATGTTTTATACGCTGCAGAAAACCCCAGAGAGTCTCAAGATTTTTTGAGTTGGAATCTATCTATGTTTGCGGTAAATCAGGATAGAATGAAGTTGGTGAATTTTTCAGTACCTAACTTGGTGCCTCTCAATATGTTTAGAATCTTAATTAAATCTGTTCCACTTTGTACCAGGGACAGTATCAGTTTGGTCTATTGGGGACCTTGGTGGTCTATTTGCAAGTCAACTATTGACTCCACCTCTTCAAGGGATTGAATTTTCAGTGTCTCAGTTTACCCCTTTATAAACTAATAATATCTGCAGTTAAGCTGTGCAAATCCAAGTCACTGTTGGCAGAGTACCCATAGAACTTCTGACAGATTCATTTAAAAAATGAATAACATTTTACTGATTTGATTGCAATTTAGCAGATACACATTGAACGCTTCAATTATATTAATCAGAACGAAAGTTTTCACATGACAGTTTCAAGGCAGCAGTCTCGGTATTTGAACCTATTTCACCCTCTTCATTAGAGTGTAGCGTTTGATAAGTGCATGGTTGTGAAATAACACTAGAGAGCTTTTTTTCCAGAGGTTAATTTTTTTTGCTTTTATTGAGACCTTCTGAGCAAACAAAAGAGTATTTTTATTTTGTCCATGGAGGAGAATGATTCTCTTCCTCACTTTTGTCACCCTCGCCCTGTGATGCACTTTTGTGTTATTTCTATAAACAGATATCTTGCTGACTAACTTAGAAGTCTCTCTAGGGCAGGAACAGTGGCAGTGTTTCATATTATACCTATTTGCTTGAATCAAACCCATTAGTCCTTTTGTACTCCTCTTTGCTTCTCAGTTCCTATATCCGGTCAGTCACAAAGTCCTGCCCATTATTTTTAAAGTTGGCCACCTACCCCTCTCCCCACCCTTTCCTTCTTACAGCTACCATTTTGGTTAAGAACTCATCACTTGTCTCCAAGAAAATTGCAATAACTGGTTTTCCTGCCTCTGGTCTTGTACCTTCAAGTTCATCTTCCACAGATACCCCAGAAACTGATCTGTAATGCAAATGGTAAAATATGCCTCTGGATTGCAATTATTTGAAAGTTCTGTATTTGTTTTACTTAGAGGGTTTCTGCATTAGCTTTTGTGTGAACAAAGGTTGCTGAGATCAAGGCACTTTATAATCCCAGCTTCTTGGGCCAGCGAACCAAATGATGTAGTGGACCATTCCTCCAGTCTCTTAGTCGGCCAAGTGAATCTCCCAGTTATTCCAGACTGTCTGTCATTCTACACACAGTTCCCAAGACAGGCCATTTGTTCATTTTCATTCCCACTGCCTGGAAGACCCTTACCCTCTTTTCTTTGCCTAATTCCTACTTCCCTTTGTCACTCAGCTCAGGTATAGTGTCTTCCAGAAGACTTTTGCAGTTTACCACTCTCAGAACCCCAGGCCAGGTCACTTGAGGTCAGGCCGGGCAACTCTCATCACAAAGACACATGCCATTGGCTGCACTTGCCACATTATAGAGAAGGCATCTGGTGATACATCTGTCTTCACCATCAGGTTATACATTCTTCAAGGACCTGGAACCTATTTTTATTCCTCTCTATATCCCCAGTACCCAGTACATGGAGTTACTAAATAAATGTTGAGATGAATCAGGCTTGTTGTTCACAGAGTCTAGTATAGTATGTGAATTAATGTTCAGTAACTATTAAAATTTTTAGGTTTGTAGATCTTTACATAATATAAGAAAGAGCTCTCTTTATAAGGTAGCAATACCTCCTCATCAGTAATGTTAAATTAGACTCTTGACATCTACTTGTTAGGTATAATGTGGGTATAGATTGGAGAAGTTTAAGGTTAATTAATCTCTGGTCTTTCCTATACTAAAATTCTGTAGGCCTTGGAGTGTTCCAAATTGAAGGATATTATTGTCAACTAATTAGTCTGTATCTTTCATATTAAGAAAGCATATAACAAATAAAGCCCTTGGAAAAGTAAAGTGGACCATCTCTCCCTGTTCCTCCCTGGCCCAACTTCCGTCACAGCCCTCCACTGCTCTTCAACTCACTGACCTTTCTCTTTCAGCCTTTGGTAGGCTCTTTCAGTGCCCAAAATGCTGCTCTTCCCCTCTGTTCAATATTCCTGCTCCTTCAAGAGATTATTGGCCATTCTTCTGGCTTCAGCCCACACACACTGGCAACTCCTTAACCAAATCCCAGCCCCAAATACCCAACAAAGCACAAGATGGGTATTTATTTCAGGTCTTTAATTGTATGTCCCATAAACACCTCAAACTTAACATACCCTAAACTGAACTTTCATCTCTCCCCCAAACTTTTCCCTCCTTATTTTGGTCCCTATTTTTGTGAACGGGAGCAGCATTCATTTAATTTATTTCCTTTCTCTCATTCTCTACACCAAATTAATTTCAAAGCCCATTGATTCTGTGTCCTTAACATTTTAATTTCCTTACAGCCTTATTATGCCAGGGGTTGTAAACTGGTGATCCTCTGGCTAGATCTGGCTTATAGACAAGTTTAGTTTAAAATTTGGGTGTAAATGTGTTCAGGTGGGCATATACTCTCCAGCTTGCTACTGTCCCCCTCGCTCTTGTTGAGTGACCTCAGCCTACTCCTTGCAGTTAAGTCACCTACCTGGTCCCTTTAAGTTTCCCCTGGCTTACACCCACGCTGTGTCTTCTTTGTGACCGAACAGGCTCTTAAGTTGACTTCTAGGCACCAAGGAAGTGATCCGATCACCCTGCTGTCCCCCTTAAAGCCTGTCAAAGGCTTCCTGGTGCTGTAAACAGTGGTCTCAATCCACTCTGCCCATCTGAATTATCTGGGGAACTTAAATCTGACCCCAGACCAATTAAATCATAATCTCTGGGGGTAAAGCCTAGGTATCTGTATTTTTAAAGTTCCCAAAGTGATTCTAATTTGCAGCCAGTACTAAACCACTGGCGCATAGGATAGACTCCCAGTTCCTTACCTGGCCTAGTGGTTAGCCAGACTCTTATATGCATAAGTGTTCCAATATTGTCTTGGGATATTCCTTACCCACCCTGACTTCCCTGTGGTTCCCAAGAGCACTGAGTTTTTTCAGGCCTTTAGTGACGTTACAGCTCATGCTTCCCTTCTCCCTAGGTTATCTTTACTTCTAATCTCCCTGGCAAACATCACTACATGTCATAGACCCGGCTCAGGCATCACTCCTCGTGAAGCATTTCCAAAAATACATGCTCCCACTCCAGAGAAGCGATCTTTGCTACCTTTGTGTCCCATGATGATCCCGGTTGAGTACATATCTATTACATTACTATATTGCGGGGTTTCTCAAGCTTTAATGTGCACACAGGCACGTTTGTAATGTGCAGATTGTGATTAAGTTGGTCTGGCATGGGGTCTGCCATTCTGCATTTGTAACAAACTCCCAGATAAACCACATGTTGAGTACCAAGGCTTTGTTGCATTTGCTTGTTTTTATACCTGCTCTCTTTGCTTTATTGTATACTTCCTGAGGACAGTTATCACGTTTAGTTATCTTTTTATCTACGCTCAATGCCTGACACCTAGCAGTCACCCACTAAGTGTGGCATGAATGAAAAAAAAAAGCCATGGTGAATGATTGAGTTAGCTAGGGATGGAAGGAAAGAAGGAAGGAAAGAAGGAAAGAAGGAGAAAGGAAGGAGGGAAGGAAGAAAGGAAAAAGGAAGAGAGGAATGAAGAAAGGCAGTTATGAATGTCTCAATTCAGGCAAACAAGTATACCTTCTCTAAAAGAAATGTTTGCAGAATCTGTTTCAGCAGTATTTTGACAATCATGCCAGAAATGATAGTCTCTCAGAAAGCAGCTTCTTTTTGCCCTTCAAAGGAAATAGCTGCAATATTTCTGAGAAAGATGTACCCTGGATTATGGAAATCGAGGACATTAGAACACAAGATATTTTATGGCTCTGGAGGAAAAGTACACATTGCAGAAAAACATGAATGGTGGTAAGATATATGATGATAACTCACAGCCAGACAGCTACATGGCCAGTATTTTTAAGGCAATGTCTTCATCTTCCCTAGAAGAGTTTCTCACCCACTGTATGTGTATGTGTCAGATGGGAGGCAGGGAGGCAGGGTACCCAGGGCCCTAGCTTTGGTGCTCCTTTGTGATTTTTGATTCAGCAAATTACTATCAATAGCTTTGTGACTTTGAGCAATTTACTTTACCTTGACAAGCTATAGTTTCTTCATGTGTACAGTAGGAATATGAAAAATTTAATATTAAAGAATTTAGTAAGGATCACATGAGATACTGTGTGCAAAGGACTTGGCACAGTGTTGGGTATATTAAAAAAAAGAAAACTTTCAGGACTTCCCTGGTGGCACAGTGGTTAAGAATCCACCTGCCAGTGCAGGGGATACAGGTTCGAGCCCTGGTCTGGGAAGATCCCACATGCCGCGGAACAGCTAAGCCACAACTGCTGAGCCTGTGTGCCTAGAGCCCGTGCTCCGCAACAAGAGAAGCCACCACAGTCAGAAGCCCGCGCACCGCAATGAAGAGTAGCCCCGGCTCGCTGCAACTAGAGAAAGCTCGCACGCAGCAACGAGGACCCAGTGCAGCCATAAATAAATAGATAGATAGATAGATAAATAAATAAATAAATTTATAAAAAAATAAACTTTCAATAAATGTTAGTAGTGGTAGCTGTTAGGGTTTAGAAATAAAGACCACACTGATTTTTCATTGCATGTGAACACATGGAAGACACGCTTCAATTGAAGAAGTATAAGCATTGGGCCTAGAAAATCCAAGCTCAGATACTCATTTTTTTTTTCCTGTTTATTCACTGTGTGACTGTGAACATATTACTTAAATTTTCTGAGTCTCAGTTTCTTCACCTGTAAGTTGGGCAAAATAGTATCTCTTTGCTGAGTTGTTGGGGAAAAAACAGCTGGCATTATACAGGTTTGATTTATTTGTTGAATTGAAGTTATTGTTGGAAAAGTTTAGATGTAGGTTTCTGGCTACTTACAAAGAAACAGCCTAAAAAATAAATGCATATTATATTGATAATATGATGCCATAATATACTATAACATACAGTAGCCGCAAGTATGTGTTCAGTACATTGTGATGATTCCAAATGACTGGCCACTCTGCTAGTAGATACACTAGTAACGTATGTGTCATCTACAGGGCAATGGAGGTCTCTGGTAATTTAAACGTGGAGTCAGAAAACTGTGACCCATAGGCTGAATCTGGCTCACTGCTTGTTTTTTAATTTTTAATGTTTAGTTTTTTATTTATAAAAATTTTTATTGGAGTATAGTTGATTTACAATGTTGCATTAGTTTCAGGTGTACAGCAGAGTGAATCAGTTATACATATATCCACTCTTTTTTAGGTTCTTTTCCCATATAGGCCATTACAGAGTATTGAGGACTTCCCTATGCTATACAGTAGGTCCTTATTAGTTATCTATTTTAAAATATAGTAGTGTGTATATGTGAATCGCAATCTTCCAATTTACCCCTCCTCCCATTACCCCCTGGTAACCAATAAAGTTTTATTGGCACATCACCGCACACATTTATGTTTATGAGGTTCCTGTGGCTACTTTCTTGTGAAAAGGAAGAGCTGAGTAGTTGTTACAGAGACCATCTGGCATGCACAGTCTAAAATGTTCACTATTTTACAGAAAATTTTGCTGGCTCTTGATCAAAATTAATAAAATACATAGAAGTAGTTCTGTAGCACAGTAAATTTATGGGTTAGAAACATGTTGAGAATAAAATTCCCAGAGCAGTGATACCGCTTTAGGAGATCTCGCGACGTAAGAGCTTTGGAACTCTATCTGGGGACTTGAGACAACTGTAGAGACCCTGATTTGCAACGTGTCTCAGAATTCCTTACGTACATGTAGAAGTCAAGGTACAGAAAAAAACAAGAAACAACTGAAAAACTACTGACCTTTTATGCTGCAAGTTAGAGAACTCAGAAGAGGTTTTATCTAGCAGAGAAGTTTCTATGAACCTTCTTTTATTTTCTGTGATTGACCTGTCAATAAGGTATAAATCATCCTGCCCTCGCCTCACCCTTGTCTCAGGGTACCAAATCTCCATTTATAGTTAAATCATAATAAACTGACATCTATCTGTTAAAAAAAAAATTAAAATTCCTAGACTTGCTACTCCTATCACATAGAAGTGACTTCTTCCTTTGTGAACAAATATTCATCATCGCTAATGATTGGGGAAAACACTTAAGTTTAATACAAGAGAATTTTTACCCAATCAGTTGGCAGAATTATGAGTAGATATGAAAATTGACGCAACCACTTTGGAAAATATATTCCTCCTCAAGTTGAGCATTCATCACTTATAACCTGGCAGTTCCACACCTAGAAATATATTCCAGAGAAACACTTGCATATGTAGAACGGGATAATATTTGCAGCACTGCTGTTCATTACAGAGGTTAAAAACAACCTGGAAACCACCTACCGCCTATCAGGGGAGGAGTAGATGAACAAACTCTGGATATAGAACTATATAGCCACTCAAAAGACATGCAGTGCAGTGCCATGCAAAAAATATATTCATGTCTTAGTAATCTATTAAGTAGAAATTACATACACCATGATACCTTTTCATAAAGTGAAAAATAATAATATAAAAGTTATTTTTTTAGGAATAAGGGTGGAATAAAAACCACATAAAGGGAAAGTGAGAGGCTGATGATCAAGGAATTAAAGGTGACGTTTCGTTTCAGGGGGCTAGGGGGATGGGATGGGAGAGCATGTAGCTATTTTTTGATTATTATTAAGACCCTAGCTTTTGTTTTGAATAGTGGAGTTAAGGGAGCTTATTTTTTTTATTAAAAATAAATAAATAACCAGTTAAATCAGTAAAGCCAGTCATGGCCGTCTTGGACAGTAAGAATATATTGTGTTAAGTGATAATTATCCATCCTGTGCACTTGAATTAAAAAAGAAACTGTAGGGCTTCCCTGGTGGCGCAGTGGTTGAGAGTCCGTCTGCCGATGCAGGGAACACGGGTTCGTGCCCCGGTCCGGGAAGATCCCACATGCCGCGGAGCGGCTGGGGCCGTGAGCCATGGCCGCTGAGCCTGTGCGTCTGGAGCCTGTGCTCCGCAACGGGAGAGGCCCGCGTAACGCAAAAAAAAAAAAAAAAAAGAAACTGTAAAATGGCTAGAACGTAATCTGGTTAAGGTGCTAGAAACTGTAAAATGGCTAGAACGTAATCTGGTTAAGGTGCTAACTTGGACTCCACAGAAAGCACCTTGCCACTTTCCAAGCTAAAAATTTATCCAAAATATTTTGTTACCTACATTTGGAATTGTATCCCCCCACTCCCACCCCTACTATCCAACTTCTGGCAAAAGACCAAAAAAAAAAAAAAGGGTAATGTAATCTAAAGTTGAGGGAATTCAGGCAAAACCATGTTAATTCTTTTGATTATATCTGAAAGTATCTCTGTGAACTTGAGTTAATGATGACCTAAGGTAAAATTGTCTTCACTCCTGACCTCTTTCAGATGCATATCCCAGAGCAGTCAGAATAATGTCATTTTTACATCTGTCGTTTCAGTCAAGTGCAAGGCTAAGTGACACCGTGTAGTTCTGTAATCATCACTGAACAATGTCACTGCTTTAGCCAACAACGACTTACAGTGGCATTCTATCAATAAGGACACAGATAATTTTTCTTTCATTAATTAAAGAAAGCAACCCACCTTTTAAAAGTAATGAGATATTCCAAATGTTCTCAACTTGAGTTCAACAGAAGGCTGTATGCATCTGACTGGAAATGCAGTTTGGAAGTTTCTGATCTTTAAGTTTCTGGCTTCCCTTTCTACCACACAGGACTACAGTATCTTACATGTACTAATGTTATAGCTTTAAAAATCGATAACAAATATCATCACCAAGATAGTTTATTTAAAAACAGCGAACAGTGGCTATAAACATGAACTCTACAGCCCACGTGATAGAGTTCAAATCCTAGATCTACTGCTTATTAGCTTTTAATTTTGAGCCTGTTATTTAACTCTCTCGACCTAGGTTCCTCATCTGTAAAATTGCATAATACGTACTTCATCAAATTGTGTGGATTATGTGAATATATATATATGTTATTGTATATGTTTACATATATGTATATATTACATATTACATAATATATACTATAGGACATATGTGATATATGTTTTTACATATGTAATACTATGTAATATGTGTATATTATATGTTTACATAGGTCTAAATTTATATTAGAATAGTGATTACTGCTCTATAAATATTATATAAATGTTTATTATTATTATTAAATATATAGTTTCTGTTAGCTTTTAAAGTATAACTAAAAACAGAAATAGAGGGTGAGGAAGTGGTGCTATTTCTAGACATACCAATAAAGCCATGATGACATGGGGCTACAGGAAAGACATTCATGTTCATTGAGCTCCTACCATATATCAGGAATTGTGTTAGGTCATTTACATTGTTTATTTAATCCTCATCACCATCAGTAAAATAACAGGTATTATACCCATCTTACAGATGAAAAAAATGAAAACAATAGAGATCGTGACTTCCCTAGGGTCACATAGTTACTTAATGGTGGTACTGGAATTTTATGACCCTAGATAACCAGTTTATTAAGTCAAATGTCAGTCTTTATGTTTTTTGAAATTAAGTTTCAGTCACATTGTTATTATCATTAAGTAAATAACATAATTGAGTGGCATTTTAAAACATAATCTCTGAAGTCAGAAAAGGAGATCTGTGTTTGAACCATGGAGCTTACTGGCAGGGTGAATTTGGGCAAGTGGCCTATTTTTCTGGGTCTGTTCCCTCCCTTCTAGATAAGGCTACTAAGCCTAATTTATAGGGCTGTTGTGAGCATGGAATGAGATAATGTATGGAAAGTTCTCAGCATAGAACTTTACATATAAGTAACGCAGAGTACCTGGTAGCTAATAGTCTTCATTATCATCACTATTATTTCTGCAACTTCATGTCTAAACAGCTATCTGCAGAGCCACTCACACATGACTGTGTGCGTGTACACACACACACACATAAACACACTAATAACCTCTTCTGTTAGATGAAAAATTCATATCATAGGCACAAAGTGATTAAACAGTACAACCTTGGGTTCCTAGTTGGGGAGGATGTGGGATGGTGGATGACAGAGGAGCTGACAAAACATTAATGACTACTATGCACCAGAACCTTTTTCAGTTCTGTAAGCTTAAAAGTTGCTCTTTTCTTTTCAAAATCTTTGACAGAAACTATTTTTGGAATCATTTTAGATATATGGAAAAGTAGCAAAGAGAGTACAAAGATTTTCCTTACACCCTTCATCTAGTGGTAACATCTACATAGCCATGGTATATTTGTTAAAACTAAGAAATTAACCTTGGTACAACACTATTAGGTAAACTGCAGATATCATTTGGATTTCACCAGTTTTTCCACTAATGTCCTTTTTTTGGTCCTGGATCCACATTGCATTTAGTATGGTTGATTTTGAATCAGTCTTTTCCTCCTGTCTTTTCTTTCCTTCTCCAAACTACTTCTTGACTTTTCAGAACAGAGAGCACCTCGTGCAGAGAGATAGAGCAATAGAGTAAGACTGAAGAGGCCCTTCCAAAGAAACAGACAGAACAAGTGTTTTGGAGTGTCTCTATGCTGCAGCTTTTGTACAGATTTTTGCAATGATGTGTTAGAAATAAAGCTGTCTGGGGCTAAAGAACTGTGGTGAAATATAAGAGGTGGGAGGAAAATAATATAAAAACTGAGTGATGCTAGCTGTTATTTGTTAAATTTGTTTAATCATATATTTTAAAAATAAAGTTGTGTGTTAATAGTATTGTGCCAACATTAATCTCATAGTTTTTAACAAATATACCATGGTCATATGGATGTTAACACTAGGAAAGATATGAAACTCTAATGGTTATTTAGGCAAGTTATGGTTAACAGTCACGTCACTGGATGTTTCTCTGTTACATAAAATCTTCCATGGCATGGAAACTGCAGGAAAGCTTCTCAACCCTTTCTATGAGGCTAATGTTACATATGCACACACTATAGGCCAATCTTACTTATGAACAAAGATGCAAATATCTAAATAAATTATTTGCAAATGGAAATAAGAATCACATCATAACCAAATAAAGTGTATCTCAGGAATGTAAGGATAGTTTCATATCAGAATATCTGTAGATGCAATTCATCAATTAGTAAATTAAATAGATTAACTGTGAAAATCCATATGATCAACTAAATAGATGCCTAAAAATCTCCATTTGATAAAATGTAACTTTAATTTTTTAATTAAAAAATATCTACTAAGGAGGAAAACACATTTCCTAAAACTGACAATGGCTGTCTACCAGAAACCTATAGTAAGCAAAATATTTTATGGTAAATTATTAAAAGCTTTCCCACTCAAGTCAAGATATACACAAAAATACTATCATCACTTGTCTTCAACACTGTACTCAAGGTCCTAACCTATGTAATAAGAAAACAGTGTAGAGATAGTGATATTGGAAGAGAATAAGCTCTCAGTATTTGCAGACATTTATTTTGGACCTAGAAAATCCAAAAGGTTGAAAAAAGTATATTAGAAATAGGAGGGACATGAGTATATGAGTAGGTTGCTGGATATGAGATGCATATACAAAAACAACAGTTTTCCTACATATCAAAAATAATCAATTAAAAAATATGAAAAAAGAGCCCATTCATAGTGAACAAAAATAACAATTAAAAAATCCCACAAAATATCTAAAAATAAAACTAACAAGAAAGGTGTAACATATATACGGAAAATTATAATACTTTACCAAAGGACCTAAAAGAAAACCTGAACAAATTTAAACACTGATTTTTAAAAATATTCATTCCTGTAAAATTCTGTATACTTAAGGCATTCCTAATCCAAGTTCCAACAATTATTTAAATGGATATTGACATATTTATGTTTATATATTAGAGAAAATATACACAATGATATATTTTAAAATTGAGATATAATTGACATTTAATGTTATATTAGTTTCAGGTGTATAACATAATGAATCGATACTGTATATACTGCGAAATGATCACCACAATAAGCCTAGTTAACATCTGTCACTATACATAGTACAAATTTTTCTTTTCTTGTCATGAGAATTTTTAAGATCTACTCTCTTGGCAACTTTCAAATGTACAATACAGTATTTTTAACTATAGTCATCGTGCTGTACGTTACATCCCACGACTTATTTTATAACTAGAAATTTAGACGTTTTGACCACATTTGCCCATTTCAACCATCCCCCACCTCCATAGTCAATGATATTTTGAAAAAGAAATAAAAAAGAGGAGAATTGTCCTTCTAACTATCAAAACATACTAGAGTAATTACAGCAGTATTATCTTGGTACATGAATAAGTACATAGATCATGAACAGAATAAACAGCCTGGAAATAGATTGTGTATATGGGAGTAATTTATGATAAATGTAGCATTTCAAATAAATGGGGACAAGATAAAGTATTCAATAAGTAATTTGTGACAGATGGATAGTAAATTTAGACTTTTAGTTAACACCTTACACAAACAAATATCTGATGAATAGAAGAGCAAAGCATGAGAAAATATAAAAATATAAGAATATCTAGGATATTTAAAAAAGATCATGAGATGATAAAAGACTTCCTAAATAAGACAGAAAACCATAAAATATGATATATTTGACATAATAAAAATTTTTTTTCCTTTCTTTTTCCCTTCTTTTTAAAGTTTGTTTGTTTGTTTGTTTGTTTTGATGTGGACCATTTCTTTAAATTCTCCATTGAATTTGTTACAATACTGCCTCCGTTCCATGTTTTGATTTTTTGGCCACGAGGCATGTGGGATCTCAGCTCCCTGACCAGGGATCGAACCTGCACCCTCTGCATTGGAAGGCTAAGTCCCAACCACTGGACTGCCAGGGAAGTCCCCAAAAATGTAAAAATTTTTTTACAAGAAATGTTATAAACTTAAAAGGCAAATGAGAGATTGAAGAGAAATAATTTAAATATATTTAACAGACAATGGATTAATTTATGGAATATGTACAGAACTCCCAAAATATCAATTAGAAAAAGGGAAAAGTTGTTTTTAAATGGTCAAAGGATTCAAAGTGAAATTTGGGGCTTCCCTGGTGGTGCAGTGGTTGAGAGTCCGCCTGCCAATGCAGGGGACACGGGTTCATGCCCCGGTCCGGGAAGATCCCACATGCCGTGGAGCGGCTAGGCCCGTGAGCCATGGCCGCTGAGCCTGCGTGTCTGGAGCCTGTGCTCCACAACGGGAGAGGCCACAACAGTGAGAGGCCCGTGTACCAAAAAAAAAAAAAAAAAAAATCAAAGTGAAATTTGGAGAAGAAATACAAAGGAATGGCAAACCTATGAAACAGTTTCTCAGCGACATTAGTAATCACTGAAATGCAAAATTAAAACAATAATGAGTTAATGACTCCCATCATATTGATGCATAGTCTCATGAGCAGATGATAATGTGAGGCAACAGACAGGTCCACATTGAGCCAATAAACAGCCGTTTTGGAAGAAAGTCAGCAGTATCTATCAATGGTTAGAGATTGTAACTCAGAAATTCTCCTAACAACCTCTTCTGTGGAAAACCACTCACTATGAACATATTCACAAAGCTATTCCGATGACATCACCTGTATGTTCAGGAAGATCACAGTGTTGGCCAAGAATTATAAAAATTTTAAGAAATATATCAGTAGGTATTAGCATATTCTAATATTTCTGTATTTGAAATATTTCATCATTAAAATGAGATTGATCTTTATGTGCTGATATGAAAAGATGTCTAAGACATTAGAATCTAATTGACAAAATGTCTACAATATGGTTCCATTTCAGTTAAAAAAAAAATCCCAGTGCTTTTGTACAAAAGAGACTGCTCAAAAGAAGTGCCAATTGAAAGTAGGTCGATGGGGAGAGGTGTGAAGGGGACCATCACGTTCACAACTCTCATGGTGAGAGGATATTTCTGTAATTTATGACTTATGTAACTGCTAAATGTTCTTCACAGAGCCCTTTACTCCTAAACTAGCATAAAGGACATTTTCTCCATAGCCCCTAGTCAAAACTAAGACTGTTCCAGCAAGGTGGTGGAGGGAGGGAGGAAGGAGGGTGTACCTGTCTCTCTGACTGCTCCCTCTGTGCAGAAATTCTGGATTTGTGTGACCATCCATCCATAACTTTCTTTTGCCTTATTAGCTACAAAGTAAACAATTTCTGCCCAATTTAGTTATAGAGACATGTATACCAAAAGATCCTAAACAAAGGTGCTTCGTGCAGGGATTTTTCAGGTGTTTCAAGGTTTTTCTCAGTGCAAAGATACAGGTTATCTTTTAGCAAGGGCAGGTTACTTAGGTATATTTTACTCAAAAACAGTGATCACATTCTACTGTCTGGTCTACTTCCAACTATCTAACTTTTACCTGGTGGTGCTGATTGTTCCAAAAATCTCTGGCATAGTAGATTTTTAATAAATGCAGATCAAATGTCTTATTCAACTTTGTATCTCCAGTGTCTGGTAGGCGAGCAACAAATATTTGCTGAATACATTTTAATAAAAAACAATATATGAGGAGAGGTAGAAAACAGAACCTTAAAAAGTTTATTTGTGGAATGCAATTAAATAAACATACATACTAGTTCATATATAACTATGGACATGTTAGTTTACTATGTTAGGTGAACTGTATGCAGTTTATTCCTGTATATTTATTGTTTTTTAAAAACGTGTTAATGGAACGCCTTCAGGTATTGTTAAAGATAGCTTTCTGACTCAGGTGTGTCAAAGTGAGAAATGTAAAGCGATTTCTCATACCCAGAGTGAGCAGACCGTATGAGCAGTACTCCTCACTGCCAGGAATTATTATACCTTCCACCTCGTCTCAGATTAGTTACTGTCTGCTTGATAGATTTCACATTTTAACAATATGAATGTCTCTCAGATGAATGCAATATGCCAAGTATTTTTCTGTTTTCCCTTACTCTTTTGAAAAATTTTAATGACACAATGTTTTCCTTTCCTAAATCAGCACTGGCAAAAGGAAACATGGGAAAAGCAAACAACTATGACTTCTCACAGTTTTAATTTAACATGGCTGTGGAACCACTTTGAAGAAGGGATGGGTTTGATTATACTCCTAAACCCTTCTGGTCTTAACATTTTATGACCATGTGACTACTTCAACTGATTGATAGTGCAATCAGCTAGGCGAATATTGCTTATTAGATTAAAATCTATGTAAGGTGCTTCCTTTTTATCAGGTATTTTTACCCACAAGGAACCATTCTCAGGTGTTCATTCTAGCGATGGGCCAGTAGAGGAATAGTCATCTAACTTGGCTCCAACCTGAATCCCCTGGGTTGTTTTCTCAGTGAGGATGCAGCTCTCCACAGTGGATAGATCAGAGCTCTGTCATTTAGGGGACTCTGGATTCTAATTCAGGGTTTACTTCTTATTAGGTACATGGCTTCTGAGATTCAGTTTCCTGTCTTATAAAACGATGATAGTTAACACAAGTCTCATAGGGTTACTGTGAGCATTTACATAACCTCAAGAAGCTTTGAAGATCCTTGGACCGTGTGAATTTTAAGATTTGTGCTGTTGTTCTCAGCACTGCTTGGGCTGCAAGAACACACTGGCCGAACAACCCTACAGTATACCCACAGCAAGCCCACCCCACCAACAGAGTCATGGAAGGGATCAGCCTGAACTACTTGTGTCGTTAGTTTACCTTGGCACCCCCCAGCCCATAAACAAACCCATTTATCTCTGCAGTATTGAGATTCATCTGAAAACATCAAGGGTATGTCAGCAACAGATTTTAGTTCTGAGAAACTCTATAAACACCTATTACTGTAGCCCAACTAAAAAGTCTAGGAAGCTTAGAGAGGTTTTAGCAAGGACTAGGACCCCAGGCATTTACTTGGTCTAACTGTTCTAGCATTTCCTTGTCTTTTTAAAGTCATCCCTAAGAATTATCCATCAAGTTGTTTTGGTCCATCTGGATAGATTTTTAAAATATGTCGCAAGCTAAGCCTTAAGATAAAGAAATCATCTTGAATTAAAGTTATTTTAAAAGTCATGTAGATGAATAGCACAGAAAATAGAATATTTAAAATGAGTATTTAATTGAGCCTTAATAATAATTGAAATGGCCAATGGCCAGTTATTGCTTCAATAGCATTGATTATTAAGAATATTTATTGAACTTGAATAAGCATTACATATAGGGCTATTCCTTAATTAAGTAAAATTATACAAGCGATAAATATATAATTACATTTCTATCAATTTATAACAATTGTATCATTTTTTAGGCATGTTTCATTTAACAAGATAGAGGCAAATTAATGTCATGAAGCAATATTTCTAATATTGACCATAAATATTCACTGACATATTATTATAATATTAATGAGATCTGGATTACCTATGTAACAATTACATAATTTGGGATTTGCTATAAAGTAATGAGACTCACCTTTTTAACAATAAATGACACCAAGAGTATTTAAACTTACTGGATGTTGCCTACAGCTGGTCTAGTTTTAGCATAATGCTTTTAAGAGTCTGTCCTCACAATTGAACCCTTAAAAATGCACAGTACCCTTCTTTCCTTGGCTCATAAGCCCATGTAACTCTAACTGCTAATCCTTGCATAGCAATACAGAATATACAAAGTACTTTAAAAAATTCCTAATTAAAATCTTGGCCTGTAAACTTTAATCAACACATAGCATTATGCATAATGGACATAGAACAACCAAAAGAAATACCTTCAATAAAATAGATCATGCTCTAGTACTTTAAAAGTATTTTTATGCCGCTCTTATGAAATTTGGCTTTGTTTTGTTTTCTTTATACATATGTATGTATGCATGCATACATAATAATATATTTACTGTAATACCTGTGTTCTCAACCTCTTTTAACTAGGAGGTCATTTGGGAATTCAGACTTGCTCAGCTTGGCAACTGTGCGGTTTCTAGAACAGTGACTTACAAATAATTGGAGTTCAGTAAATATCTGTGGAGTTGAACAAGTTATTCAACGTATTTAAAAGATGAAGCTGCACAGGTGATGGTCTAAGCAGAACTAAGCACAGGCTACTTTTTAACCTGCCTACATTTTAGGTAGATTTTATTTTTATTCCTTTAACATCACAATTACATCTGAGGCAAATCAGAAGGCAGGCTTTCAAATGGCAGCCCTCATTCATTTCCAACTCTGTGTGTGTGCGCGTGTGTGTGCAAGCGTGTGTACGTGCACGTGCACACACACATGCAGTACTGTATCTCTGGACATATATAAAATCCAGCAGCTTTGCAAGTTCCTGCTAATGAGGACTCCGAACACAGCAGAAGTGTTGTTTCTATTTGGAATTTTTTAATGTGGAATTCACGCCTTGTTTTGATTCTATTCCTCTAATGTTTAAGGCATACCCCGTATAAGATGCTGCTTCCTCCCAATGGTTGTGAGATATTCTTATGAGACCAAACTCTGTGACAACTGCTTGTGAGAAAGTTTCTTAAAAGTAGAGGAATGTGGTGCTTCCCTGGTGGCGCAGTGGTTGAGGGTCCGCCTGCCGATGCAGGGGACACGGGTTCATGTCCCAGTCCGGGCGGATCCCACATGCCACGGAGCGGCTGGGCCTGTGAGCCATGGCCGCTGAGCCTGCGCGTCCGGAGCCTGTGCTCCGCAACGGGAGAGGCCGCAGCTGTGAGAGGCCCGCGTACCACAAAACAAAACAAACAAACAAACAAAAAAAAAGTAGAGGAATGTGTATGTACAAGAAAGTGGGGAGAGGGTGGAGAGGAAGATAGAACTTATCTAGTAGATTGAATCTTTACATTAAATGGAAGGATCTTCATTAATGTAAAAATGCACAATTAGGTATCACCTCTGAGCTGCATACGCACTTAACTGATATTATGGGTATTTCTGATGAGAAGAAACACAATCTGACATGGGTTGACTTAGGTCAAGATCCTCAGTAATTAAGTTGAGTTGAAAAAGCCTTTCTCTTTTCTTATTGTGTAAATATTACCAGCATTTCATAATTGACCATTCATTTCAGTTCCAGAGCCTGAATGTGCACGTTTTTGTGTTTTCTGCCCAGTAGGAAGGTGATTACCATAAAACCGAAGAAGGAGCAAATAGAGCGATTATAAATTGTATCATGTTCTTCACAAGGTGAATAATAATACACACATTGAAAGTCACCCAAAAGGAGAGGGTGGTGTAAAGTGCAAGTCTTGGTGGACAGATAAGATTATTTGCTGAAGAGTGAAAGTAGCAACTGAGGCTGTTAATGCAATGTACTCACACCCTCTTCACAAACAACATGTAAGTGTTATTATTAAATGTCTGCTCACCTCTATTTTGCCAGCTTTTCATCTGGTTATATATAATCCCAGTTGTTTTTACCACTGAAAATGAAAAGCCCTGAGAAAAAAGCCCTTCAAAAAGGAAGCTATGAGCAACCCTAGATTAGGTACAACATTATTCCATGTTTCAATTTCTGTGGACTAATATCAAGGGCCCCAAATAGGATGAGCCCCTTTAATGCACAAAATAAGCAGAGATGGAAACCTTTTTCTAATAAAAGCTGTGGTTCTGCTACACTTGGTGAAACCAAATAAACAATCTGGAATTGACATTCAGAAATGTGTATAAATTATTCAGAATGAAATGTTCAAGTAATATTAACCTAAAGGTATAGTCATCAATTTTGTCCTGACGGATGGCATTGGGTAGTTAGTATTCAGGTGTTACTACATAAATAAAATTGATTTATGCTAACGGAGAAGACAGAGAAAAATTTTTATCAGGATGCCCAAATTCTGTTCCTTCTGGCTTGATCAGTCACCTCTCTACTGAACTGTGTATCGTTTTCTTGCAGAATTCTTAGGCGAGAAATTGGGCTAAGGAAAATGAATAATACATTTGCTGCAGTGTTAGACTAATGACCCTTAAGTGCTTTAAAAAAAAAAAAAAATGGAGCAGCAATGACTGCTTTCCTTATAAACAGATTCTAGCTCTTTTCTCCCTTGCTCTTGCTTTCACTCTCTCACTCTTTTTCGTAGAAAGAAAATAATTAAATCTTGAGCTGGCTGACTGTTTTGGAGGTAGAAGTGATGAGAGGGTGTGGAATCAATAAAGCCAATCGAAGTACATATGGAGTTACATCTATTTGGTTTCCTTTCTTACTTCCCCCCCATCATCTTGCTTTCCCCCCACTTTCAGTCCCACTCAGGGTTGCAGAGTTCTTGTTTGTGTTAATCATATTTCCTGTTCCTGTTTTTATAATGCTATTGTGTTATCATAAAGACATTGATCAAATGGCGACAGGCAAGACAGAAATCTGTTTACTTTGCAAAAGTAGGAGGGCTCTCCGACAGGGCTGCATGGTTAAAATCTGCCTCACTGGCATTTGTAATGCATGAACAATTTTTATCTCTCCCTGGGAGGGTCCCTAAAGAGACACAATAGTGGCTCAAGTTTCTGTACCCAAATATCTTTTTCAAATTTGCATAGAACAGCAAAGGAAAGACAAATGCCTACATTAAACATGCTTTTTAAAAGGAGCTTGACAAAGATAATTAAAGAGCAAGGCAAAATCCTGGCTGCATAATGTAGGATTATTTTGAATTAATTTGTTCTAAACCCATTGTAACAACACTTGAGGTGGAAATGAAGTATTTTGGGATTTATAAAGGAAGAGAGGTACAGCCACCATCGTGTGTACGTGTGTTTGTGTGTGTGTGTGTTTGTGTGTGTGTGTTAGTTGAGAATGTAATTGGTAGACAGCTGCTGAAAATGGAATTGTTCTCTGAGAAAGTAGTCATTTACAAACTAGCGTGGGGTCATGTAACCTCATTATTCTCCTTGCAGTTCCCATTAGGTCAAAATAGCAATCCTCCTAACCATCACTTTCATCTTAAGAAGCATGGACTAGTTTTGCCCTTTTAACTTGAGCTTTTTATTCTAGGGAAGGATTAGACTCTACATCACCACTGTTTCTTTTTCATTTCATTGCCATTCTATCTTTAGGGGAAATCAGCCTCACATTGTGTTATTCTTATGTCCCTAAGTAATGTTTCTTAAAAAAAAAAGATGGATCCCTTTCAATAAAGCAGCCCTGGTTTGATGGAACTACCAAAGTAAAAAGAAAAGAAAAGAAACTTCATTATTTGAAAAAGCCACATGGCATTATAGCAGTCAAATCCCTAAAGTCTGATGGTGAAGTCATTGATGCATTATTCTTCTTAGGCTCCTCTTCTTTCAAATAAAAAATGTAAAGGAAATGATTTAAAACCTAAATAATATCACTGGACAGGAAATAAAAGACATGCCTGTCTTCCCTGATGCTGAAGCTAGGAAAATGTATACCCTAATGTATATTTAGGTCATAGATCTCAGTGTCAGATTTGTCCAAATTGGAAGTACTTGACAAGAATACACACACACACACACACACACACACAGAGTCAAATATATATACACAGCCTTTAAGATGGACCCAACTGCAAATCTTCCCAGGTTCCATTGCCCCACTTCTTTGCCTGAGTGCATGACTGAGAGAAACATATTATAGGTATTAAATTGGAGGCATAATAAGACCCTCTAGCCAATAGTAACATAGCAACTGCCACCAGCCTTTCCATAGAGCTACATAAATGTCTTTCAAACACCTGTTTCCTTCTGCCACTTTCTCATTTCATCTGTCATTATGGTCTAGTGATTTTATTATAAGGATGAGTCTTTCTACAGAGGTTAAATGGATCCAATTTACAGAAAATGATAATCATAGGAGAGTGGAGTGGTTGGACAGAAGTGGCTACCACTGGTGATTGCTTTCCTGAAGACCCCCTCTAAAATTCCAAGCAATAAAAAGCTCCTTGGCTAAAGTTATTGCTGACAGAAAATCTTATTTATTTACTTATATAAATAAGTAAAGTATTATCCCATAATATATTATAAAAGGTCAGTTGTATTTTGGTTCCCAAGCACCAAACCCAAAGTTCTTTTGGGATAAGATATATTTCAACCAGATAGCAAAGGTTTTAGTTGCCAGTAACAGCTGGTTATGGGAAAGCAGAGCTTTACAAGGGAGGAAAAACCTAAACATCTGACATTCCTCAGCATTTGTAAGTTCTGTTTTGAGATTGCAGTCACCCAGGGACGAGGTAGGTCAGTGCATATTCTGGGAGCAGGGAAGGGGTGGGTTGTTTACTCCAAGGTTTTAGTGTTCAATTAGAAGAACACATGAAGAAATATAAATCAATAAAATCCCAAGGTAAGCCTAAGTACCTTTTCTTACTGTCATTGTTCTTGTTACTGTTTTATCAAGGAAATGTCATAAAGAGGATCTTCTGTAGTAGTGACTGGAATAGTGTCTATGTTTTTAAGGGATAAGATTTTGGCTCCTAACTTGTAAGAATAAGGTGTACTTGCCTCTCTCACAAGGGGTTTTTAAAAATATACTTTTTGAAATATACATGATATATAACATTGTGTAAATTTAAGGTGTACAACATATCAATTTGATACATTTATATATTGTAATATGATTGCTGCCGTGAGAAAGAAGGACATCCCGCCATTTGTGATGACGTGGATGGACCTTGAGCACATCATGCTAAGTGAAATAAGTCAGACAGAGGAAGCAACTACCACATGATCTCACATGAGATTTTGCAGGTAGGGGGAACGTGATGGAGAGACTGGCTGCTAACCTGATCAGTGTTCACTTTTGAGGAAAGCTGACACAATCACACATCTTCACTAACCCCCCCACCTCCCGCTATGCAACCCCATGTAGGGACTTTCTGTCCTGAAAATATTCTCTTATAGACATTACATGGCTTTTGTTACATCTTATCTTATTTGAGCTTAACATTTCCCAGAAGGGAATTACAAAACCCTCTAGTGTTGATAAAATTTAGGAGACACCTCAGACTTAGAAGCAAAACATTTGTAAATCTGTGTAAGGCTCATCTTTGCCATTGTATGTTTTTGTCCATTGCCTTCAGTTTTAGAAATGTTTTAAAATCTTGTCCTCCACTCTAAGGGGACCCACTATCTTGACTTATATTTTCCAATTTACAGACACACACAAAACCTCTTAGAATAAATGAAATAATAAATGGAGTGCTTTGTGAAGCTTGGTGGCAGAAAGAATAACATCAGAAAGCATTGTTGGTATTCTTTGTGGATCAGGATTCAGCACAATTTTTTAACTTCCATGTGGCTTCTCCAGTTGAGATAACTTCAGCATCCATCCCACTGCTCTTTTCTGCAGACCCAGTTTTGCTGTTAATGGTCTCCAGCTGTAGTTGGCTTACTTTAACAATTTTGTTTTATGCTCTCATCTCTTAAGTAATTGCAAAGACAGTGGAACTTGGGACACAGCTGAAGTGAGTAATAATGATAACTTTGTCCCTTGACTAAGTAGCAAGCCACCCAATAGCTTCACTTGGTTTTTATAAATTGTACAAGAAAGCAGAAAAATCTGGGCAGTAATTCTGTAGCTTCATTTTTGCTTTGCAAAAGCAATTATACTCCAATAAAAAAAAAGATTACACTTCAAAAAAAATAGAATGTCTAGCCCTTTATTAATATTATTCAGATAAGACAATTATGTGAGTTCCTTTGTCAGTCATCAATTAAATCTAGTCAATTAGTGGGTATGGACACTTACCCCTAGGTCTCAGATATTTCTTTCCATGTTTTAAGACTGTATACCCTTGGACATCAAGTTTACCAAACTCCTTTTTGTATTCTAACTCCTAGAAAGTCAGTGACTCTATGAGTTGCTCTTTATTTACTGGACAGCCATTTATTGAGGCTCAGTCGGGGCCAGGGACTAGTCTCAATATAGGTGATACAGAAGTAAGTGGCTCAAGAACCCTCCTTTGAAGTGGCTCACAAATTAGGTTGTGCAGTGGACTAATAAAGTGATAAATAAACACAGTGATTTCAGATGGTGTTAAGTGCTGGGGAGAGAATAAAACAAGTTGATGTTATAGAAAGTGACTTTCTGTCACTGGGGAGGGGGTTATTTTAGGTTGGTTGGTCAGAGAAGGTTGTGCTGAAGAAGTAATACCTCTCTTTGAAACAGTAACACCTGAACGACTAGAAGGAGGAAGCCGAGTGAAGATCAGGAAGAAGAACTGAGGGGTAGGAAACAGCTGTGTGCAAAGAAAATTTGGAGTTAAAAAAAAATGAAGCTTTTGAGGCAGGATTTGAATTGGAGAGTGGTAGAAAATGAGGTGGAAGGAATAGTCAGGAAGCAGATCATGTCAGTCCTTGAAGTCCTGTTAAGAATTCTCCTTAAATTGGAAGCCATTGGAGAATTTTAAGTAGAGATGTGCTGTGATCTGAGTTAAGTTGGAAAATATAATGAGGACTACTGTCATAGGCTGATGGCAGGCTATGGAAGTAGGCTGGGCAGGAAATGACGGTGGCTTGAACGACGAACGGTGATAGCATAGAGGGAGAGAAAGTGAATAGCTCCAGATGCGTTTTGGAGTCAGATTCCAGAGGACTTATGATTGAGTGGATGGTGGTGCCATTTACTGAGATGAGGAACACTGGGGAAGTAACAGGTTAGGGGATGGGGGAGGTGGGAGCAGGAGTATTATTTTGAACATGTACGTTTGAGAGCACTCTAGATATCTAAGTGGAGATGCCAAGTAAACAAGCATGTACACAAATCTGGAGTTTGGGAGATAGGTCGACGTAGAGTTACTTGCATAATAAGATACAACATGAAGATGAGATCCTTTTAAACGTTTTCTCTTTATTAATTCCATCTCTCTTTTTTTCACTCTGTGTCTAGCTTCCTTCATTTTGTATTTTGGTTTCCAAGCACAGTTTTCTTTCCAAAAGATACATTTTATCTCAGGGTCCTCTTGAAAATCCCTTTTACCCATAAAGCTTTTCCAAGTTGAATGGGAACCAAGTACAAGTGATAACTCCCTTTGAAGTCTTGATGGCAGTATAGTCACTAGGCATTCCTTAAATACCAAGACAGTGAAGTCTAAATACAGGATAACCAGTAATGACTCATGTACCATGTCTTAAGATACTTCAATTGGGTGTTTATATCCCACTCTGGGCATATTTTCAATGGTGTCTTTTGCAAAATGTGTATGATCCTTGTAGGCAGAGACCTGTTTAATTTGCTTTGTGGAGACTAGTACACTTTTATGTGTGTGAGAAAATGTAATAAATAATATTCAACAGAGACAATGATAAATGAATAAACAGCTTACATTTTCAAAAGGGCCTTCAAAATATTTCCTTTATCAAATGTGAAATCCAATTTGTTTTCAGTACACTTTTCCTTTGAGTTCATAGTGTCTATTAAAATTTTGTAAAATAAGAAGTCTTTCATTCCCACATTTAGAGGGACAGAATTGTTTTTAGTTTACTTACGAAAACAGTCACTTACCTACTTTATCAAGTAACGACTTATTCCGAATCAACAGGAAAAAAATGTCCTGTAACAAACTGATAGATTTTTTTCCATATTTTAAATTTATTATATATTATTCAGTTCTCCCTGTCTACCATCCTGTTTCATCTTTGCTGGATATTTCTAATGAACATCATATGGATTGGAATTTTGCAGTTAAAAAATGAGCAAACAGCCTTTCAACATAACGCAAAGCACACACCATTTTTAAGGGGTCTCCCTGCCCACTTACGTACTTGCAAGGCTAATCTATTATGGTATCCGTGAAGAATGTTCGTTCAGGCAGTAAAGAATTTAGGACAAATTTCAGCTGAGATTGTTGATAGAGTAAGAATTAGCTAAAGCAAATATAAACAAATAAAAGATGAACAAACTTCATCTGCGTGTATTTCAGCCATGGCAGGTCATAAAGCCACACAGGAGATGGTGGTGGCACAAGTAAAAGTCAATGAAGCCAAACCACTCTGTGAAACAAATCATTTGATTTATAAGTAAACAGTCTGGTCTAGAGACTTCCAAAGAGTTCCTGGGTCTTAGACACTTTATGGGACATACAGTATGTAAAACTAAAACATTTATGTCACATTTTACTAGTAGCTATCATAAGAATACTGGAAATTGTTCCCAGTCTAGCAGTGGAAGGAACTAAATTTCAGGGTAGACATTCTGAAAAAGACTTGGAGATACATGGCCTGAAGGCAGCCGAACATTTGGGTTAAGAGCTTGCATTTGGAGATCTGCTTTTAATCTTGCTTTTTTTCACTTATGGAAAGAGTCACTCTGTAGCCTCCAGAACCTCACTGACTTTCTTACATGCCAGGTGGAGTGAATACTAGCACTTACTTCACAGGCTGTGTGATGGTTAAATTAGGTATTGCAATAAGGTGCTATCACAGCGCTACACACATAGCGAATACTTATAGATCTTATTTTTTATTAACATCATTAATTATGTTGACTGGGCAATATAAGAGATAAGGCTTTGAAAATGACCTAAAAGCTGTTGAGCTCTGAGAAAATATTAAATCTCTAGGCAAGAGGTATTTTTTTCTCTTGTACTGTTGAAATGTTTTTGTTTGATTGTTTATTGCAGACTGCCGAGTTGAAAGTTTTCTTCACTGCCACCAAACTTATGCATTTGTTCAAATTACTATCCATCCTCTCTCTTTATTAAGAAAGATCAAGCATTTACTCCATGCCTCACCTGTGATAGACAGTGATAATCCAAGAAAAGAGCAGAGCAGACTTTTTATCATTTAGGAATTCAGAGTCACGGAAATAAATTACTCAAGTAATATGATAAATGCTCTAATTCAATACAAAGTGTTAAGGGAACACAGAAAGGCAAGTGTTTAATTCTGCAAAAGGAAGTAAAGAGAACCTTCCTAGGGAAGTGATATTTAAGCTGAATTGTTAAGGTTTGTCAGGTAGGCATGAGGAAAAAGGCCATTTCTGGTAGAGGAAAATATCATGCAAAGGTGAAAATAAAAGTATTGGTGCCTTCAAAAAAAACTGCAGTCACTTTGATGTAGCTGGAGAGTCAGGTGGGAAAGGAGGAGGGTCTACCTGGAAAGGTGAGCAAGGACAGATGGTGTTATGATCAGGGGTTTCAACTCTGTCCTGTAGGCAAGGCTGAGCCACTAAACGACTTGAGCAGAGGAGAAACGATCAGTGTGGAGTTTGGGCAAGAGCACCTAGGCCACTGGTAAAGCTCATGCTGGAGAGAAAGAGCTAAAGAAAACAAGGAGATGAGCTGGAGAGTACAGGTGAGAGAGAGTTCACAGGAGTGTAAGGTCAGCCTGTGGTGGGCATGGAGAAGAAGTGGTCATTGAGATACATTCAGAGAGGAAATGGATAGGACTTATTTTTTAGCTATGATATTTGAAGGAAAACAGGGTCAAAGATCGTGGCTTTCCGTGTTGGGCACCTGTGCAACAGGTTGTGGGAAAAAGTTTCATTAAAATTTGTTTTAATTTCGTTCCTTTTAAATTTTGGACTTTGTGCTTTATAATGCATGTAATATAGTAAGAGCAATACATGTGAATACATATAAACATATGTTTATGGGAGTTTTGTGTTCAAAACTTTTTACTGATAATGATACCTAATGAAAAAGGTTTAGAGAACAATGCCTTAGTAAGACCTCTGTGTTTGGATAAAGTTGGTGCTATTAAGGGAAACATTTTTCCAGTTATCATTCTAAAAGCTACGCAACGTTTTAAACAGTTACTCTCCATTCCCTCAGAGGCTTACAGTCTAAAATAGGCATCTCTAACTTCTTACAACATGGACAGTATGAAGGACAAACAGAGACTTTTCTCCTTTGCCTGCAGCTTGACTCAACTCTTTATTTTATTTCTTTTTTTTTTAAATAGATCTTTATTGGAGTATAATTGCTTGACAATACTGTGTTAGTTTCTGTTGTACAACAAAGTGAATCAGTCATATGCATAGATATATCCCCATATCCCCTCCCTCTTGAACATCCCTCCCACCCTCCCTATCCCACCCCTCTAGGTGGTCTCAGAGCACCAAGCTGATCTCCCTGTGCTATGCTGCTTCCCACTGGCTAACTATTTTATATTTGGTAGTGTGTATATGTCGATGCCACTCTCACTTTGCCCCAGCTTCCCCACTCCCACCCTGTGTCCTCAGGTCCATTCTCTATGTCTACGTCTTCATTCCTGCCCTGCCACTAGGGTCATCAGTACCTTTTTTTTTTTAATAGATTCCATATATATGCATTAGCATATGGTATTTGTTTTTCTCTTTCTGACTTACTTCACTCTATATGACAGACTCTAGGTCCATCCACCTCATTACAAACAACTCAATTTCATTTCTTTCTGTGGCTGAGTAATATTCCATTGTATATATGTTCCACATCTTCTTTATCCATTCATCTGTCAACTCTTTATTAAAAACATCAACCTAAACTAAGGAAACTGGATTTTTGATTACCCTTTTTTCCCTTTTGCTCAATGATTTCAGTAGACAAATGAGCTGTGCATTTGGACACAAGCGTAAAGAACTGAACCAACACATATACTAAATGAATAAACTATCAATTTATGTGCATATTAGTTAGTGGAGTGGGGGAAAGAGACAAGCCTTAACAGTATGAATAGTGTGAATCTGGAAGGTGGGATGGATAGTACTGCCAGGACTCAAGTTGGTAAGTTTAAAAGGAAGGGAGGATGTCACTGGGGGAGACTCAGAGGGAGATGGGGCTTTGATGGTCTGCTAAATAGTATTCGGAAGAAAGAGGGAAGGGACTGGCTGAGGCTTGCAGAGGATGAAACCTATAATTTAGATCTAATCTACCCCTTCCCCTCACCTGCACATTTTTCTTTGCTTTCCCTCTTGACTTCTTGCTTGGAAACAGCAATCAACTTCTGATTTATCTCATTTCAAAAGGAGTTGCAGTAGAGGTTGTCCAAACCACTGGGAATTTCTGGGCTCAGCTTGCTGATAAAAGTAATAACAAAAAATAAATAATATATCAATACAACATAAAAAAGTTTTAAATAGAACAAAAAAGTGGATGGCACTGCCAGAAAATAAAGAAGCCCTTTCAACTGGGTATTGAGAAAAAGGAAAACATTAGGCCAGATTATTCAAGAAACTTGAAATCAAGTTCAGGATCTTAAAAAGAGAGTCAGTGAGATAGTCAGTAGTTGACTGAGTACAATGATGCAGGGGAAAAAGCACAAAGGCACTTTGTCTAAATGACTACATATATGAAAGTCTGAGTAGAAGAATTCATCAAAGTAACAGACCAGAAATATACATGGTGAACACCCGCTCTACATGCTTTTCCAAGAAAGGATGTGTCAGGGTGTGAGGATTCAGTTCCATTAGTCTTCTTTCAAAAGACAAGCCCTGGGCAGAACAGTCTGAGCTACTGTGACATCGAATAAGATTTGCTGAATGGATCCAATGAGAAGAAAATTCAAGTACCTCTTGACCAAATCAACAAACATGAGAATGTCAGAAGTAGATGACCCCGTTTATGTATAAATAGACATTTAAGGTCATACTCATACAAATGAGAACATTATTAGAAAGTTAAGAGAAGAAATGCTAAAATATTAGGAGCTTATTACTTTTCAGAGTAATACATGGCTTCTGGGAGTAAAGGTTTGAAGAACTCAGCAATAGATGCTCAGTACATGGCTTGGTAAATTTTATCTTTCACTCATCTGCACCTGGGGAAATGAAAAGAAAAAAAGAGGAAAAATCCTGTTTTCGAAGGTCATTAGGCATAAACGGTATTGGGGAAGAGGCATTCAACGTAGCTCTATATACTCTGGCAAAGGAGTCAACAGAAGTTAATTTGAGAATTTGGAAATCATATCCATAGGAGACAATCAACACGTTTTCAGACCTTGGGCAGGGGGCAAGACAAATGCCCAAGGGCTTCTCTGGTTTATACAGCCTCACTTTAAGCACTGAAGTTGTTGATGCTATCAAAATTCTAGGAACAGCAGAAACATGAGTTTAAAGTTGACAGAATGAACTCTTATTTCCATCACCAACACTGCATTATTTTCATCTAAAGAAATAAACAAATCAACCCAACATCTCTTCTGATGCTTCTAAGGAAAACCTTCAAGATAGTATGTCTTAAGGTAGAGAGATGGTTGGCTGTCCATATCAAAGGCTGCAAGAAGCGTCATTATGAACTCAAAAAGATACATCCTACAAAGGGAGGGTAGGCATTTTGTGACAGTGAGATATTTCATGATTAAATTCATGAACTACCTGATTTTTTAATTGAAATTGGTCTTACCCCTCCCATGATAGTGACATCAGCCAAGAATTAAATGTCATATTTCCATGAACACACAGACATTGATTTTTAAATTGCTATCTTTATGAGATATGATTAGCACTTCTGTGCAAGCTGAGAGGCACAAACTCAGGTGCAAATTCAAATGGAAAATGCTGTGCCATTAGGGTAAGTGTTGATTCATATCAGATTAGTGATTACAGTGCCACCCGTCCCACCTAATACATAAATACGCGGTGGGCGAATTGTCACCAGGTTCTGGGCAAGACGTGCGTCTGAAACACACAGGTGATGCTCGGCATCCATTTCCACATGAACAAGAAATGCGAGAGTGCTAGATATCACACTGGTAATAAGCCTCTTTCTCTCTGTGACTCAACTACTCCCTTGCTACCAGCAGACAATGTAGAGAAACAGCACTTAGTCTTTGTTTACCATGCTAGCATTTAGAAAGGTTCTCATTTGAGTAAACTGCCTTTTCAATGTACTGAATTGTGCCTGGGGGATTGGAAATAGTGAACACAACTTCCTGAAAGCATCTAGTTGATAATCGGGTGGTAGCCAAGGCATTAGAAGAATGTGAGCCTGTTGAAGGGCAACAGAACCAACTTGTCACAAAGACTCGGTCCAGTTTCCCCACCAACGGGGAACAAGAAGGGATTACCTATTCATTCATTTCTTCACTTACTCTAAGTATAGTGCTTAAGCATATGGCTCTACGACTAAGCTATCTAGTTTTGTATCAGGGCACCTTTAGGGATCAGGGAAAATTATTTATTCTATCTGTGTCTCAGTTTTCTCAACTGTAAAATAGAAATAAAAAATATATCCCTGAAAGAGTTATCGTTAAACTAGTAAACATATGTAAGGCTCTTCAAGCATCGTGTTAGCTGTGTTAGCTGCTACTATTCATCAACAAATATTTGTTGTGTACCAATTAATATACTCCCTGTGAGTCACAGAGAAAATATAATCTCTCTGAGTCACAGTGAATCTACTTTTAGTCATGATCTGCATACCTTCTTTCATTTAAGCTTCTTAATATTTTAGGCAAATTTTCAAACTATGTATGAATATATGAATCAGCCTATCTTCGTATTAACACTATATCCGATAATAAATTGGGAGGGAGAGAGAAGTAAAGATGGAATCTTATAGCCAAATGAAAACTCGTCTTAGTATTTCATGTTCTTAAATAGTTGTAAAGATTCTTAGTAAGAGTCATATGAGGGGAGAAACAATCCCCCCCTTATATTGTTCAATAATAATGCTAACTTTGTAGTTAAAGAAACAGGAATCATGCAAATCATCCTCACTTACATTCCCCCCGGCCCATATATCTTACTTTTGTCCCGTCATTATCTCTAGTCTTATATCTTTGGCCTTGTGAGTATCTTTGTCACTGCAGTACCAGTGAGGATTCTTTCTGTTGCAAGGGACAGAAATACCAACTCAAGGAAAGAGAATTTACTGACTTAGGTACATGTGAAGGCCAAGGGTTGGGTGGTTTGAATGCCGCTCGAATAACATCGCCAGGACCTGGGCTTTCTGCTTCTGTCGACTCTCTTCTCCTCCACGTGGGTTTCATTCTCAGGCTTCACGTGATGGCAAAAATAGCTGCCAGTAAATCTAGGCCTACAGCCTCCCAGACTTGACTCTAATAGCAAAGATGGTGTCCTCCTCTCTCAAAAGTATCAGCAAAAGTACCATTGCCGATCGTTGGTGGCTTGGACCACGTGTCCACTCTGAACTAGTCTTGGTGGTCAGAGGAAGCAGTCCTTTGGGTGCTGAGTCTGAGTCTCAGAGTTGCCCCTGCTGGGAGTGAAATGAATTCCACTTGAAGCATAAACCCTAGGAGAGGGGTAAGGAAGATTTACAGAGAGGAATAATTAGTGTGTCATCATCAGCACAGAGGTGAGTGGGCAGCAGACACAACACTGGCTCACTCTACCCATCCTGTAGCTCTGATCCGGCCAAATCCATCCTCAGAGCCCCAAATGACCCTTTCTGCTAGTTGCATAAAATCTGAAGTCTGTTTGTGGCATTCAAGGCTTTTGGCCATCCTCATTTACTTCTTACCATGCCTCCTCTTGCATTCCTGGCTACAGTTCATTTTCAGAGTGTCTCCATTCTCTTTTGACTTTTGATTCCCTGTCTCCCATCCATCTTATTGATATTCTTTAGCTTATTGAGAGTCCAGCTCACACACTACCCTACAACAAGTCAGTGAAGTCAGAATTATTGTTATCTTCATTTCGTAGAAGAGGATGTGGAAATGCAAAGAGGGTAAGGAACTTGCCTGAGTTCAGGTTCTCGTCAGGCATTTTGGATCCAGAGCCCCTTTAAAGTGTACTCTCTCACTAGTGGAAAGTAAGATGGACACCTTCACGAAACTGTATCCCACATCAACATCAGAGATGCGAAACCGTGTATATAGTAGAGGGAAATGTGTTATATTTGGGATTTTGTTTACCCTGATTTTCTTTTCAAGGAGGTGATATTTTTCATTGATAATTTGTTCCTATCTGGGCTACAGTTTGTAAAATGTGACAATCTTGCAGATTAGTGAGAGCTACACATAGGCTTTGAAAAATTAAGACACAGTCAATGTTTTAAAACTTCACCATTGGGCTTCCCTGGTGGCGCAGTGGTTGAGAGTCCGCCTGCCGATGCAGGGGATGCGGGTTCGTGCCCCGGTCCGGGAAGATCCCACATGCCGCGGAGCGGCTGGGCCCGTGAGATGTCCGCTGAGCCGGCGCGTCCGGAACCTGTGCTCCGCGACAGGAGAGGCCACAGCGGTGAGAGGCCCGCGTACAGCAAAAAAACCCAAAACAAAACAAAACTTCACCATTTCACTAATTTCGCTTTAAAGGTAAAAAACTGTATAAATGTGTTGAATGCTCATTCTCTGCCAAATGTTACATATCTAAAGGAAAACAAAGCACAGTCCGCAGTCTTAAGTTGTTTGTTGTCTAGTTAAGGAGATATAATTGCAAACAAATTGCAAACAAATCGTTTAGTGTCAGTCTTAGAATTTGAAGAAAGTAGTTGATTTTAACTTTTTTTTGCCTGGGGGGAGGTGGTTCCAACAACAGCCAAGTTTGAAAATGCCTTCACTGTTGTAGATGAATGGATAATTATTATAGTAATACCTTTAACATTTAGTCATTTTTCCACTCAGCAGCTATTTATTTCAGGCAGTCTGCTATGCATTGGGTATAAAATGGTGAACAAAGGAGACATGCTCATTCATTGCCTTCATGGCACTTATCTTAGAGGAAAAGGACATTACATAAAAACACAGCTGAATTTATAATTGAACATGCTGTGAGAATTACTGTTAAGGAGGAGAGCCGAGGGCAGTGATAGAGAATATCAGAGGGGCTGTAAATATGTGGGGGGCATCAGTTCTCTAGGAATTGCTTTTCAATCTGTGACCTAAGAAAAGGAGCTGGGGGTACAACATTCCACACAAAGGGACATATGGAGAAGGTTGCTGATGCAGTAAAGAACTTGGTGCATTCACGGAAAAGTCAGGATCTGTAGAAAGGGTCCATGTCAGGTGAGTGGCTGCACATGAGGCTAGAGGGGAAGAAGAGTTTGAAATATAGGGCCTGTGGCATTGGGAAGAACCATGGATTTTAAAGACAGTGGGAAACGATTGGCAGTTTGAAGCCGGGATACGTATTCAGGTTTTACCAAGATGATTCTGTGTGTCATGAGAGAGGTTGCAAGCCTGCCAGTCACGAAGGAGTTGTCCAGTGGGGGGCTAAGGTGGAAATGAAGAGAGGTGGACACATTGACAACTATTTGAGAGGTAATATCAAGAATGACGCCTAGGGCTTCCACGGTGGTGCAGCAGTTAAGAATCTGCCTGCCGATGCAGGGGATACAGGTTCGAGCCCTGGTCTGGGAAGATCCCACGTGCCGCGGAGCAACTAAGCGCGTGCACCACAACTACTGAGCCTGCGTGCCGCAACTACTGAAGCCTATGCACCTAGAGCCCGTGCTCCACAACAAGAGAAGCCACCTTAATGAGAAGCCCGTGCACCGCAACGAAGAGTAGACCCAGTTCACCACAACTAGAGAAAGCTCGCGCACAGCAACAAAGGCCCAACACAGCCAAAAATAAAATAAATAAATTTATAAAAAGAATGAGGTCTAGGTTCTCATCTTTAGTTACCAGAAAGTTCTTGAGATACCATACCTAGAAATCATCATTTAGTCAGATCCCTTAAGAGGTAGGGTGGGTAGTCTGATCCAGGCTAAGGAAATTTCACAACAGATGTTCTCTACTGGATTCCCCTTCTAGTTTTGAATAAAGATCACATGCAAGTATTTCCTGTTGATTCTATGGCTTCTGTAGTAGAATATAATCTTTCCCAAACTTCCCTTTCCTGCTTCCATATTGTTTTCCTTACAATTTCAGGCTGAGAACCAGCTGGAGAAACAGATGCTGTCTGTACTGAGAGGTTTCTGTTGCGAGTCTTGACAGCCCACGCATTAGAATGTTCTGCAGTGCTCCCATCTTCAGGTTCCCTCCAGAAAAATCTGTCTTCAGGCTTTCCCCACAAACATTAGTTCTGTCCTCTCGAGCACTCAGTCTTTTATCTCCTGGGTAGTCTCTCTTTGCCTAGGCGGAACACATATGTAAAACCCATATTTTAGCACTATTCTGAACTTGTTCAGAATACATTCTTTGTACAAAGGACTGATAATCTTTTCCCATTTCCCTGGTTCTCATCATAAACATTGTGGATTTATGTTGCTATGTCTGAGAAATTCTAATTTCATTTTAAGGAGGTATTATTTTGATTAAGTCCTCTCAAATAGCATTTACTTCTTTTATCACTTACTCTGATTTTACAAGAAGACAATATTTTCAAAATTGTGAGGTTCACAAATCTCTCTCATGTACACTGTTAGCTATTATCTCAATAATACTTAGAGGCAGACATTATTATTACCATTGTTATACAAGACAGTTGAGCCTTAGGGACTAAGGTAACTCTGCAGTGTTCTCTGGCTGGAGGATGATGCCGCAGCTCTCATTTTCGTGGCCATATCCCATTTTGTATTTTTCATTTTGATACAGAAACTTATTTACTGTAAGAGGTAAAGAGGTTATATTTTGAGATATTTTTGCTATATTCTTTTTGGGTATAAAGTTGTTTTGTGTCATGGCCTCCAGAAGTATTTATAGCAAGTTCTCTAATGGTTCCAAAACCAGGCATTCAGAGCATTAGAGCCAAACACTTAATGCCTAGAAGGGTTAGTTTTCTTTGCACCAAGGAAACCTCTATTTAAGGAGCAGCAGTCTTGACTCCTCAGGCAAGTTATAAATTTGTTTCTTAAGTTACTACAAGAAATAGGAAAAGAGTATAGGCTATGTACTCCTGGGAAGAAAATTCTGAGTACAAACTCTGCAGCCAGTAGGTCAAACAGTTTCATTTTTACTTAGCGAAGGCAACATTTTCTATACCAAATGTCATGGCTACCCACGTCAACTCAAGGGAGCACACAGCCCATTATGATGACCTCTGATTTAGAATGCAGAGCATTGCTCCAGAAAAATCCCATTGACCCTCTTCCAATGGGAATATAAATTCTTTCTCATATTCATGTTTTCAAAAGCATGTTGCATGAAAACAAGTAAAGTTTTTGGAAATAAAGCAACATTTTTAGTAGCTCCATACATTTGTTTTTATTTCAATGTTTTTTTAAAAAATATTTTAATGTTACATTTTGAGCAATATAGAAGTGCATACATGAGAGCCAGACTCTGAGATGTTAATAGATGAGGCTCTTAGAGATGAAGTAATCTGCCTGGGGAAGATGGCTGAGCTAGAACTTGAGTCCAGGCATTCTGAGCTCCACTTCAGTGGCCAGGAAGGGTTAGAGTCTACAGCAGTGATGGCTATATGTAAATGGAAGCAAAACATCCATTCGCTGCTCAACTACCAAATAAATGGGGAAGCCTGGGTGATGTCTTACTTTCACGTCTTATTTCTTAAGATTTTATGTATAATCCAATTTGGATTCCCCCTGAAGTGTCCAAGTTGGATTGAGATGATGTGTTTTTAGATCAGTCAAGACTGTTTTAGGAAAGTTCACCCTGGGCCAGAGTCCAACATAATATTCTTTTTTTTTTAAAATTGAAGTATAGTTAATTTACCATGTTGTGTTAATTTCAAGGGTATGGCAAAGTGATTCAGTTATATATCTATTCTTTTTCAGATTCTTTTCCATTATAGGTTATTACAAGCTACTGAGTATAGTTCCCTGTGCTACACAGTAGGTCCTTGTCTATTTTATATATAGTAGTGTGTATATGTTAATCTCAAACTCCTAATTTATCTCTCCCCCTCCTCACCCCCGTTATCCCCTTTGGTAACCATAAGTTTGTTTTCTGTGTCTGTGAGTCTATTTCTGTTTTGTAAATAAGTTCATTTGTATAATTTTTTTACATTCCATGTATAAATGATATCATATATTTGTCTTTGTCTGACTTATTTTGTGTAATATGATAATCTCTAGGTCCATCCATGTTGCTGCCAATGGCATTATCTCATTCTTTTTTATGGCTGAGTAATATTCCATTGTATATTTGTACCACATCTTTTTTATCCATTCATCTGTCAGTGGACATTTAGGTTGCTTCCATGTCTTGGCTATTATGAATAGTGATGCTATGAACATTGGTGTGTGTGTATCTTTTCAAATTAGAGTTTTCTCTGGGTACATGCCCAGGAGTGGGATTGCAGGATCCTATGGTAGCTCTACTTTTAGTTTTCTAAGGAACCTCCATGCTGTTCTCCATAGTGGCTGCACCAATTAACACTCCCACCAACAGTGTAGGAGGATTCCTTTTTCTCTACTCCCTCTCCAGCATTTGTTATTTGTAGAATTTTTAATGATGGCCATTCTGACTGGTATGAGTTGATACCTCATTGTAGTTTTGATTTGCATTTCTCTAATAATTAGCAATATTGAACATCTTTTCATGTGCCTTTTGGCCATCTCTATGTCTTTTTTGGAGAAATGTCTGTTTAGGTCTTCTGCCCATTTTTTGGTTGGGTTCTTTGGGTTTTTTAAAAAATATTAAGCTGTATGAGCTGTTTGTGTATTTTGGAAATCCCATGTCTTAGCATCATTTGCAAATATCTTCTCCCAGTCCATAGGTTGTCTTTTCATTTTGTTTTTGGTTTTCTTTGCTGTGCAAAAACTTTTAAGTTTCATTAAGTCCCATTTGTTTATTTTTGTTTTTATTTCCATTACTCTAGGAGGTGGATCCAAAAAGATATTGCTGTGATTTATGTCAAAGTGTGTTCTGCCTATGTTTTCCTATAGGAGTTTTATAGTATCCAGTTTTACATTTAGGTCTTTAGTCCATTTTGAGTTTATTTTTGTATATGGTATTAGAGAATGTTCTAATTTCATTCTTTTACATGTAGCCGTCCAGTTTTCCCAGCACCACTTATTGAAGAGACTGTCTTTTCTCCATTGCATATTCTTACCTCCTTTGTCATAGATTAATTGACCATAAGTGCATGGGTTTATTTCTGGGTTTTCTATCCTGTTTCATTGATCTGCTCATATGTTTTTGTGCCGGTACCATATTGTTTTGATTACTGTAGCCTTGTAGTATAGTCTGAAGTCAGGGAGCATGATTCCTCCAGCTCTATTCTTCTTTCTCAAGATTGTTTTGGCTATTCGGGGTCTTTTGTGTTTCCATCAAGTTTTATAATTTTTTGTTCTAGTTCTGTGAAAAATGCCATTGGTAATTTGATAGGGATTGCATTGACTCTGTAGATTCAGAGTCAAGTGTAATATTCAAAGGAGGGCTACTTGTTGTTACCTGTTGTGATGGTTAGTTTTTATGTGTCAACTTGGCTGGGCTCTGCTAGCCAGTTATGTAATCAAACACTAATCTAGGTATTTCTGTGAAGGTATTTTGTAGATTTGATTAACACTTATCTACCTGTATATCTATCCAGCCAGCCATCCTGTTGGTTCTGTTTCTTTGGAAACATTGACTGATAAAGATTTTCCTACTGAAAGTGGTTCTAGAGGAACAGAATATTAAGGATGAGTTTTCTGAAATGGTTATGCAGTTTATGGAATTGCTTCCTTAATTTAATGAGATTCAAAGACAGTACTGACTCTATTTCCAGTGGTAAACAGGGCACCAATAGTCCAAGGTGTAATATGGCAATAGAGTTACACAAGATATCACCATGAGATACTCGTAGTCAGAAACTCATGAAAGGCAGGGTTCTGCATGCCTGCTGATTCTCCTCAGGATCCATCCCCACCACCCCTCTCTGCTTTTAGACCTATAATTTGATTCATTTCCCAGCAGGCCCCAAAGGGTGAGGTGCAAAGTGTGGCCCATGAGGAGGTGTTCCACACTCCAAAAGAATTGCATGGGTTTCCAATTCATACAGACAGAAATCTGGGAACTGTGTGTGGGAATGAATATTAAGGGTGTGGGATGGTGGTGAAAGGAGCATAAAGTTGTTGGTGAAAGGATGTAATTAGTTGATATGGGCTCACTGGACAGAGATTCTGGATTTAATGTTGCAACTTGAGGAGTTAGAAAGGGCTCTAACAGTTTGGTTGGTTGGTCGGCCAAACGTGCACCAAAAGGTGGCCCATGGCAAGTGAAGTTGAAATGCTGACCTGCCTTGGTTTACTGTAGAGAAAGAGATGCAAAGGCTTTGGGAGATTGGAATGTTGGAGTGGACTTATCATTTAAGCCTGCTCACTCACCCTGGGAGGGTCTAGAAGGACTCCCTTTCACCATGACTGAGAAATAAATTTGTGAGGGGAGCCCCAAGCATCCTTGAAAGTGCAGTGTGATCACTCTTTTCTGTAGGTCAGAAATTATAGTGGAAACTGCTGCACCTGAATTGGGGAACCTAAATGCAGTGGGTATAATGGGATTCCTGGGTGGCAGGGGCCAAGTAGCAACACTCAGTCGCCAAAGGCAAAGGGGGTGTGGTTTTCACAGTGGACAGCAGAGTCAAAGCACCCATCAGAATGTCTGACTCAGAGAGACCTATGGCATTGGCTCATTGATCATGGGGTGCCTAGAAGCGACATAGTTGGCAAGCCCACTAAATATTTACTTGATCTGTATAAGTGGAAAGAGTGCTTGGTCAAGTGAACAAAAGTCTAGCTTGAATCATAAAAACAGAGAGTAGGGCCCCTCAATTAATTCCCAGGCTTGAGCCAGGTTGCAGACCCAGAACCCTCCGAATGAAGTGCAGAAGGCCAGGTCTCCTTTAGGAAGGACCTCAGTATATTGCCCAAATTTATACTTTCAGTCTTTCTTCCAACCTTACCCAAAGGGACCTACACGTTTTTACCAGAGTGACTGTGCACTGGGGAAAAGGATATAATCAGACCTTTTAGGTGTTACTGGACACTAGCTCTGAACTGATACTAACTCCCGGAGATGCAAAATGTTATTCTGTCACCAGTCAGAGTTGGGGCTTATGGAAGTCAGATGCTCAATGGAGTTTAAGGTCAGGTCCATCTCTCAATAGATCCAGTGGGTCCCAGAGTCCATCCTGTAATTATTTCCCCAGTGCTGGAATGCATAAGTGGAATAGACATACTCAGCAATTGGAAGAATCTCCACTGGCTCCTTGACCTGTGGGATGAGGTCTATTATTGTGGGAAAGGCCAAGTATAAGCCATTACAACTGCTTCATTTTAGGAAAATAGTAAACCAAAAGCAATAGCACATTCCTGGAGGGACTGCAGAGGTTAGTACCATCATCATGGACTTGAAGGATTCAGGGTGGTAATTCCCACCATATCTCCATTCAGTTTGCTTATTGTCCTGTGCAGAAGACAGATGAATCTTGGAGAATGACAGTGAATTATTATAAGCTTAGCCAAGAGGTGACTCCATTTGTAGCTACAGTTCTAGATATGGTTTCATTGCTTGAACAAATTAACATATTCCCTGGCACCTGGTATGCAGCTGTTGATCTGGCAAATGCTTTTTGCTCCATACAGGTTAGTAAAGACCACCAGAAGCAGTATGCTTTCAGCTGGCAAGGCCAGCAATACACTTTCACTGTCCTACCTCAGGAGTATGTGAGCTCTCTCGCCTTATGTTATCGTTCAGTTCACAGAGATCTTAATCACCTTTCTCTTCCATAAGATATCACATTGGTCAATTACATTGATGACATTATGCTGATTGGACTCAGTGAGCAAGAAGTAGCAACTATTCTAGAAATTGATAACATATTTGTGTGTCACTGGTTGAGAAGTAAATTTGATAAAAATTCAGGGGTCTTCAACCTTAGTGAAATTTCTAGTGGTCCAGTGGTGTGGGGCTTGTTGAGATATCTCTTCTAGGGTGAGATAACTGTTACATCTTATCCCTCCTCCAACCCAGAAAGTAGCACAATGCCTAGTAGGCCTTTTTGGATGTGAGAGGCAGCATATTCCGCATTTGGAAGTGCTACTCTGACCCATTAACCAAGTGGCCTGAAAAACTGCTAGTTTTGAGTTGGGCCCAGAATAAGAGAAGGCTCTGCAATGGGTCCAGGTTTTCATGCAAGGTTCTCTGCCTCTTGGACCAGCAGATGCAATCAATGGTGCTTGAAGTGGCAGGGCCAGATAGGGATGCTGTTTGAAGCCTTTGCAGACCCCTGTTGGTGAATCACACCATAGGTCCTTAGGATTTTGGAGCAAAGCCTGTCATCCTCTGTAGATAACTACTGTCTTTTTAAGAAACAACTTTTGGCATACAACTGGGCCTTAGTAGAGGCTGGATGCTAATCCATGGGCCACCAAGTTACCATGTGACTTGAGCTGCCCATAATGAACTGGGTAATATCTGACCCACCAAGCCATAAAGTTAGTCATGCATCAAATGGGAGTGGTAAATATAAGATTGGGTTTGAGCAGGCCCTGATGACACAAGTAAGTTACATGAGGATGTGGCCCAAATGTCTGTGGTCCCCATTCCTGTTACAGTATCTTCTCATCCCCATCCTATACCTATGGTCTTATGTCGAGTTCCCTATGATCAGTGACTGAGGAAGAGAAACCTTGGGTCTAATTTACAGATAGCTCTGTACAATATAAAAGTACCACCCCAAAGTGGACAGCTACAGCACTGCAGCCCCTGTCTGGGACATCCCTGAAGGATAGTGGTAAAGGCAAATCTTCCTAGTGGGTGGAACTTCAAGAAGTACAGCTGCTTGTTTATTTTGCTTGGGGGAGAAATGGTAAAGGTGTGAGTATATATCAGTTCATGGACTGGCTAATCATTTGGCTGGATGTTCAGGGACTTGGAAGGAACATGATTGGAAAATTGGTGACAAGGAGGTCTGGGGAGAAGATACATATGTAGACCTCTGAATGGGTGAAGAATGTGAAGATATTTGTGTCCCATGTGAATGCTCACCAAGGGGTGACCTCAGCAGAGGAGGATTTTAATAATCAAGTGGATAAGATAACCTGTTTTGTGGATACCCGTCAGCCTCCTTCCCCAGCCACCCCTGTCATCGCCCACTGGGCTCACAAACAAAGTGGTCCTGGTGGCAGGGATGGAGGTTTTGCATGGGCTCAGCAAGATAAGCTTCCACTCACCAAGGCTGACCTGGCTACTGCCACTGCTGAGTGCCCAATCTGCCAGAAGCAGAGACCAACACTGAGATCTCAATATGGCCCTGCTCCCCAGGGTTATTGGCCAGCTACCTGGAGGCATGTTGTTATAATGGACTGTTTCCATCGTGGAAGGGACAGCACTTTGTTCTTACTGGAATAAACACTTATTCTGGATACAGATTTGCCTTCCCTGCATGCAATGCTTCTGCCAAAACTACCATCCATGGACTTAGAGAATGCCTTATCCACCGTTTTGGCATTCTACATATCATTGCTTCGGATCAAAGAAATCACTTCACAGCAAATAAGATGCAGCAGTGGGCCCATATTCATGAAATTCACGGATCTTACCATGTTCCCCATCATCCTGAGGCAGCTGGCTTGATAGAATGGTGGAATGGCCTTTTAAAGACTCAACTACAATACTAGCTACTTGATAATACCTTGCAAGCCTGGCCCAGTGTTCTCCGGCTTCATCTGTTCTAAATCAGAATCCAGTATATGGTGCTGTTTCTCCCACAGCCAGGATGCATGAGTCCCAGGAACTAAGGGATAGAAACGGGAATGGCACCACTGACTATTATTCCTAGTGCCCCACTAGCAAAATTTTTGCTTCCTGTCATTGTGACCTTATGCTCTGTTGGCCTAGAGGTCGTAGTTCCAAAGGGAGGAATGCTTCCACCAGGAAAAAGAACAGTGATTCCATTGAAGTCAAAGTGAAGACTGCCGCTGTCCTCTTTGGGTTCCTTATGCCTCTGAGTCAACAGGCGAAGAAGTACATCTGTTAATGTACTGGCTGAGGGATTAATCCTGATTACTAAGGGGAAATTGGGATGCTGTTCCACAGTGGAGGTAAAGAAGAATATGTCTGGAATACAGGAAATCCCTTAGGGCATATCTTATTACTACCATCCCCTGTGATTAAAGTCAAAGGAAAACTACAACTCAATTCAAGCAGCCTGCCCTACAGATTTTGGACTTGTCAACCCCAATACCATGTGACCTAAAATAAATGTGTGTATCTGTCTATGTATCATCTTAGTATCTACCTTTGTATTATATTTATATATTTTATATATTGTATATACATATTTATATTTTTATATAAATCTACCTCTCTACACACACATACTCATGCACACTGCACATTCGATTGGTACTTTTTCTTTGGAGGACTCTGATATACCTGTAAATTTCAAATCCAGAATTAATTGCCCTTTCCCCTTTTATTTTATTCCATTTTAATTACAAAGGAATGCATGCTTATTTTAACCAGTCCAGCAGTTACTGAATTGTAGAAGTAAAATGTTAATTCTCTTCACACCTCTTCCTTTGTTGTGTATCCTTCCATATCTCTGTGCACTAAATACACACATGTACACAAATGCACACTCATATTCACATGTCTAGAATATATTTTGTTTTTTAAAGGTGGTTACATTCTACATAATACTAACTTTTTTTTTAACTAAGTAGTACATTATATAACTACCTCTAGGTAAATACTCATAGAGCCAATTTTAAAATTGTTATATGCTTGTCACTAAATTTACCATAACTTAATCAGGCATTTCTCTGTTGATGGCCTTTTGGATTGTTTTAGTGATTTTTGCCCCTTCACATAATGCTGCATTAAACTTGTACTTTCAAGTTTACAAACCCTTGTTTTTATTTTTGTATAGTCTCAAAGTTCAGATTTCTAGGCTCAAGGGTATGCACATTCTAAACTTTAATGTATATTTATAGATTACTTTTATAAAGGTAATTCATTGTTCTTCCAGCAAAGCGTGTAACCCCCTATCCTTACCACCACTGTATGTTAGTTTTTGATGTTGTGAATAAAAAATGATACCCATTTATATTATATTTTTAATTTCCTTGCTACTGAAATGATCAACCATATTTTCATGTGGTTGAGAGCTGGTTGACATTTCTTTTTCTATCACTTCTTCATTTCTTGTGCCCATTTTTTTATGGCATTACTTTCCTTTTTTAAAAAACCATCTCTAAGAGTCTTTCATCTTTGCTGAACATGGCCTTTCAATCTATGTAATGTGTCCACATGTGCGGAGTCAGGTCACTGTTTACATAGGTCACTGCAATTTAATTGCACTGACACTATCCTCCCACCCCCAGTGAGAAACAAAAGGACCTGCAGGAAGGGGATGATGTGAACTTCGAAATTTCTGTCCGTGGCACAGCAACTAAAGAAATTCTAAAGAAAAATCATCCTGTCAGCTTCCTCAAACTAGAAATGTATTTAAACTGCAATATAGATCGAACATCCAGCTTGCAGAATTGTAGAATTTTCCAATTTGGTGTTGCTCCAGGTTAAAAAAAATGTACCAGCTGAAGAATGTGAATTGGAATCATTTGCCATCCGTTCCTAATATAATGACTGATTTCCCACTCTGGATACAGTGAGCTGCAGGCACTGGGTTTGAACTGAGTCCAAGTGGAAGGCGGCCAGACATATTAGATTTAAGGCCTCTATTGCACAACTCCCTATAGAAATTGTGCAAATAATGTAGCCGAAGTGCTTTCTGCATGCTGTGTAACCCAACTCTGTTGGCAACCTGATTAATTCCTTGCCCTTTCCTGTAGTAAGCACAGTTAGGAAATATACTAGAAGGTGACAGAAACCATAATAGAATCTGTCAGGTATTACATTCAAAATGTTATCTTCTTCATTTTCAGTTTAAAAATAATTTTTCCAAAAATGTCCTCATGAAGCTAGTATATAATAATTACCCCTCAGTGCTATTTTTCTTTTGTTAATAAACTAATATCAGAACATATAAGTCCAAGCCTGGAGCCGATAGTTATTTTACATTTATGTTGATTCTACAAGAACTAAATATAAATATACACCCAGGCTTATTACACGCTGGCCTGATTCATGCAAAATAGCACTTCAGGTTGGACCACCGTATCAACACATATTTCTCTGTTTTGTATAAGTGTGTACACACAGTCTTCAAATATTGAACTTTGGTGTACCCTCACCCCGCTCTTTGTGCCTTTTCTCAAAAAGAGGCTGTGAGACAAGGATAACTTTTGAGCCTAAGTAATAAGATATCTAAGATTTGTGGTAATTCTAGTTTTAGTCTTTACCAAGATGGAGGTGTTGATGTTGTCAGTGTTCCAGTGAGAAAGTGATGCCAAGAATGACATACCACATTCTACCCAAGTCATCTGAAACTAGGGCTTGTTGAAAGGAACTGATGTGTTAAGTAGACACTATTTTTTTTCCCAAATGGAAACGTGTTAGAGGTGACTTCTGTGCTATTGCTTTTTACTTGTAAGTTCTCTTTTAATTGCACGCTAGGAACTGAGGGATAGGTCAGTATTTGGCAAATGAATTCTAACATATGACTTGGAAGTCAAACTGGCAAAAAGAGGGGTGTGGTGACTTGTTGCATTACTGATGAAGGGTAATGAGTGCCTGAGAAACTCAAGCAAGGATTGTATTACAAGTGCTGGGAGAGCTCAGCATGGCCTTGGAAGCTGAAGAAATGAGTCAATGATTTTATGAGGCAACCCAGAGAGTGAATTTTGCTTTTGTTTTCTAGATTTTGATTTCTGTATGTTTCCTTAGAGCAGGTACCTTGGTTGAAATGGGACTGAACAAACTCAGCTCCAGGAATTAGTAACCAATTTGCTTTTAAGTGTCATATTTCATGTTACACTTAACAGATATCACATGTTTTTAGTTGGTCTTTTCTGTATATTGACTTTGGCTTATGGGGGAGAAGGAACTCAAATAATAAAGCACCGCGATGTTTAGAGACTGTATCCATAAATCATGCTTAGCTATAACATCAGTGTATGTTTGGGATATAATTATGTAGCATGCCATAAAATATGTGTGTATGTGTGGTATGCGTGTGTGATTCATGTCTGAAAAAGCTCTTTTTGGGCAGCCGTCTAGTTGTGGCCTGCTGACCTAAGGAAAAACATCTGGCAATTAAATGGAAAAAATTGTAGGGTTAATTGATATGGGAAGACTAATAGGATTCTGGCTGTGCTTGGGATCAGAATGTGACCTCTGAGATATCATGAATTGGAAACTGGAAAACACTGAAAACTGAATTAGAACTCGCATTTGAAAAAATATTTGAAGCAGCACCGTATGCCAGAGATAAGTTTGTCCTTTTGTTACGGACTGAATTGTGTCCCCACCCCTTGAAATTCGTATGTTGAAGCCCTAACCCCCAGTGTGACTGTATTTGAAGATATGGCTTTTAAGGAGGTAATTAAGGCTAAATGAGGTCATAAGGGTGTGGCCCTAACCCAGTGCTTCCTTATTTATAAGAAAAGGAAAAGGTGCTTGGGATGCACACTCAGAGGAAAGGCCATGTGTGGACACAGCGAGAAGGCAGCCAAGCTGAGAAGGGAGGCCTTGGGAGAACCCCACCCTACCAACACCTTGGATCTTAGACACCCAGCCTCCTGAACTATGAGAAAACAATTTCTGTCATTTAAGCCACCCAGTCTGTTGTATTTTGTTATGACAGCCCTAGCCGACTACTATACCGTTTGTCTAGTTGCCTGAAAATAGGGTCTAAGGCACTATTGATACTTCAATCAAATACACTGAAGTATCTGTGGTGCCAGAAACAGTTATCTGGTATTTGTATGGGTTTTCTGGGGGCAGACGCAACTCCAGCGGCAGGCTGGAAATTTTTCTGATGGTGTCAGAAGTGGCCATAAGGTTGTCAGAGTAGTGGGGTGGACATCTGTTGCTGCCTGCCCACATTGTTTTCTCTTCCCATCTAACATTACCATCGCTTTCCTATGAGGAATGACGCCACCCCATGGCTACAAGTGGGGCAGGTGACTCAGCCCTGGACGAGAGTACAGTAGCCCTTTTCCAGAAAGATTGTGCAGGAGTGGATGTGTGACAGTCACAGCCATTCAGCATCAGCCCACACGCTCTTACTGGAACTCCTGGGGAAGAGACCTGTTCTTTCTGCCACATTTACTAAGACGATAGTATGTAAGCCTAGCAATCTTAGCCAAGCAACTTTGAGCCATCCCTGGGCCTAGACTTGGACTTCCCCATTTCTAGAACCAGTTCATTTTTTGCATAAGCCTGTTGAAATTGGCTTTCCAGCTCTTGCAGCCAGAAGAGACATTTTGGCTATCATTGTGGCTGAAGATTAAAAAAGAGATGTAAAACTCTGATTCAAACACCCTCACCCTTCTCCCAACTCATCCAAACTTCTCTTAAGCTTCTGTTATCCTGAGCTGAGGTTCCATATTCTCTGTGGACAGCCTCCTCCTCTTGTCTCTCGCCTCCTGGTACAATTCTTAGGTGCCTAGCATATGCTAACCTTGTCCTGTTATTTTGTGTGTGTGCAAGTTTTGAAACCCACAACCTAGAGTACTGGAAGATAAGTAGCCTGGAAAATTACCAGCGAGACTGTTCTCTGCAGTTTATTGGGCAGGTTGGTTGAGGAAATGGAAAGAGAAGGCTGTCACTGGATGGAAGAGGGTATCCTCAGGGCCTGCATGAGCTACACAGCAGTGGAAACAAAGACATTGTAGCCGATATCTGCAAGCTCTGCAGGAAATAACAGGGGAGGTGGTGGTAGAGCACAGGCAGTCAATTACCTGGATACTGGGTAGGGGACAGCAGGAATTAAAGGGCTACTTTTGAGAAATAGATTTGTTTCTGGTTTCCTGATTGTAGTGGGTTGAATAGTGTCCCCTACTCCAAATTCATGTCCATCTGGAGCTTGGAATGTGATCTTATTTGGAAATAATATCTTTTAGGTGTAATTAGTTAAGGATCTGAAGATGAAATCATTCTGGATTTAGGTGGGCTCTAAATCCAATGACTGGTGTCCTTGTGAGAGAGGAGAGGACACAGAAACAACCTAGGGAAGGGGTCATGGGAAGAGAGAGGCAGAGATTGAACTTATGCTTGGCCACTAGTCAAGAACACCAGGAGCCATCAGGAGTTAGTAAATGCAGGGAAGGATTCCCTCCACACCTTGATTTTAGACTTCTGGCCTCCAGCACTGTGAGAAAATGAATTCTTTTTTTTTTTTTTTTTTAAGTGAAGTGTAGGGCTTCCCTGGTGGCGCAGTGGTTAGGAATCTGCCTGCCAATGCAGGGGACACGGGTTCGAGCCCTGGTCCGGGAAGATCCCACATGCCGTAGAGCAACTAAGCCTGTGCGCCGCAACTACTGAGCCTGTGCTCTAGAGCCTGCGAGCCACAGCTACTGAGCCCGCGTGCCACAGCTACTGAAGCCTGCACGCCTAGAGCCCGTGCTCCGCAACGATAGAAGCCACCACAATGAGAAGCCCGTGCATTGCAGCAAAGACCCAACACAGCCAAAAATAAATAAGTAAAAATAAATAAGTAAAAATAAATTAAAAAAAAAATTAAAGTGAAGTATAGTTGATTTACAGTATTGTGTTTCAGGTATACAGCACAGTGACTGGAGATATATACATACATATATATGTATATGTATACATATCTATCCTTTTAAAAATTCTTTTTCATTATAGTTTATTACAAGGTATTGAATATAATTCCTTGTGCTATGCAGTAAATCCTTGTTGTTTATCTCTTTTATATTTGGTAGTATGCATCTGTTAATCCCATACTCCCAATTTATTGCCCCCTCTTCCCTTTTGATAACCATAAATTTGTTTTCTATGTCTGTGAGTCTGTTTTATAAATAAGTTCATTTGTACTCTGTTAGATTCTACATATAAGTGATATCATATATTTGTCTTTCTGTCTCTGACTTACTTTACTTAGTATGATGATCACTAGGTCCATAAATGGCATCAGTTCATTCTTTTTTATGGCTGAGTAATATTCCATTGTGTGTGTGTGTGTGTGTGTGTGTGTGTGTGTGTGTGTATCTATATATATCACATCTTCTTTATCCATTCATCTGTGGATGGACATTTAGGTTGCTTCCATGTCTTGGCTATTGTAAACAGAGCTGCAATGAACATTGAGTTGCATGTAACTTTTCGATTTAGAGCTTTTGTCTTTTCCGAATATATGCCCAGGAGTGGGATTGCTGAATCATATGATAACTCTATTTTTAGTTCTTTAAGGATCTCCATACTGTAGAGGATAAATTCTTATTGTTTTTAGTCAGCAAATTTTAGGTAGTTTATTATAGCACCCATAGGAAAGTAGTACACTAGAGAACCTGTAAATATGGGAAAGTGGGAAGAAGGCTGAAAACTCTAAGCGATGACATTGAAAGTGGGGAGTGCACGTCAAACTTCATTAGCATTGAGATCACAAAGAACAGTGCTATTCCCCATGTAAGTTCCACCTTGTGCCTTTAATCCTAATTAATCAGGTGCTGACAAGCCTTGTATGTTATCTGCAGGCCATTCCTTGTCAGGAAAAGCAGAGATTTGCTGAGCTTTTTGCACTTTTCTCAGAAGGGGAAGGGATTGAAAAATAGGGAACATGATGATTTTCCTATGGATACACTGCAGTGTGCTCTGGCACCCTGACAAGTTGGCCATCTGCTTCATAGAGGTAGTCCAGCTCCATCAGAGAGACAATATAATTTCTGTCACTTCTTAGAAAAGCATCCTTGTAGCACCACAGTCCTTTAGTGGGTTCATCGTATAGCAGCGTAAATGTTCTCAGCTAGGGTCACCACCCGTCCCAGTTTGCCTCGGACAGTCCTAGTTTACGGGTGTTGTCCCAGCCTAATTAATTATAGCCCTCCCCCTTGCACTTTGAAAAGTGCCCCTGTTTGGTTGATAAACGATATAGCAGCCTCAGTTATGACACAGTCCCTCATTTTTTAAAAAAAAGTCTCTAAAACTTTGCAAATTGATTTACTTTCCTTTTCTTGCCAGCCTCTCCAGATTACTTAGTTACAGGGTTTTGGAAGCAGAGATGAAATTTTTTGAGGGACTTTTGCTGAGGAATGAGAAAAGGGAAGCTTGTAATTGATTTGTTTCCTAAAGAAGCGTTGCCCCAGGCTACCTCCCACCCCTCCCCACCCCAGGTTCCTCCCCTACCTGCTTTTTTGCTTTGGCCAGCACAGCCGTGCCTGTATCCAGTGAAAGGAATTTGGCGACTTCAGCAGTGTGACCAGCTGCACACAGCCGCGTCTGCAGAGCAGGTGGAAGCTGGCGTGTTGCCCAAGCCTGGCCAGACAGCTTCATAAATCCTGCCCTTACCGCGGCCCCGAATTACTTTCCATGACACAAAGCCAAGCTGTGTTATTCACCTAATGCCCCGATTTACAGTTCCCAAGACAAAAGAACATACAGATAGAGTTTCAGGGCTCTGTTTGCCTTCACGTTTATCGAAAGGTTAGTTTCAGGTCATGCTCAAGAAACCTGACAAATGGTGGTGAATAAACCTAAAAATAAATTAAGTGCAAGTGGGAAACTTAAGCATTCCTTGTTCTTGTGCCAAAAGAAAACTCAGCCCAATTTACATTCTTTTAATATCTGAAACAAGCAGCTGTTCTCTTATTTGTGGCATACTGGGGAGTTATTATGCTCCCTGCAAGTGCTTATACATAAGGTGCAGACACATGCACACACACACACACACACACACACACACATATTTGCACAGTCCCCATTTAGGCATTTGTTCTTGTGTCTTCAAGGACCTGAGTTAATGGAAGACTTATTAACTAGTACATGGAGAAAAGTGCTCATCTGGAGGAATGCTCTGGTGGCCAGGAATGCCACCCTATGTCCTGCCAGGCCCAGGAATACTAGGACTTCAAGTCCGAAGTCTCCCTCCAAGTACCTGCATAACTAGTGATATATCATATCCATGAGGGCGAAGGGCAAGCAGTTCATTCATGCAGAGGCTTAGGACTGCAAAACAACAGCGTGCTGGAGGCAGTTCACATCTTCAGTGAATGCCTGGCTTGCAAATTAGTTTCTTTGTTTGCTTTTTTTCCTAAATGTATTTGTATGTCCAGCCCACCATTTTGACTCACCTGTGTCTGCCCTGAGTCTCTCACCATCTCCCAGCTTCTTCCAACCCTGTTCTTGGGAAGCAGTCAGGTGATAAGATAAATGAGAAATATGATGATATAATTCACAATATAGCCTGAATCAATGCTTTCTCTTAACAGGGCTAATGCTTTTTATAAAAGTAAATAAATGGAGGCCTGGAAATGAGTGGGTCTCTCAAAATAGCTCTCATTGGCCAAGAGCACCACCAATTGAAAATGGCTCTACAGAAGCCTCAGGATGCCAACAGTCTATGGCCAAGGTGTCCACCCTGACAGGCTGCTAGGACAGCACTTAATTCCCCAGGACTGGGTAAAAGGTGTTTCTTAAAAAAAAAAAAAAAAAAAAGTAGACAACAAAAGTCTACCTTCCCACTTCAGAAAGCTACAACCAACCTTGAGATTTATTCTGCTGCTGTTGTTTTTTTAGGTATAAACTTTCACTGTGATGTAAATTTCTCCTCCTCCCATTCTCCCTTCCTACCAACCCCAGCCTAATTTTTCTATTCATGGGATTGGGCTAGAAATCTCACAGAGGGACGTAAGACATTTTTAGAGAATAAACACATTGATCACATCCAAATTTCACAGTGAGTTTGTAGATGCCAGCTACCTCTGTTAGCAAAATAGAACAAGCCCAAAGTTTTTTCTAAAGATCAAGTCAAATAAAACCCACCACCCTCCAGCCTCTGAATGCAAAGAGGAAGTGTGGCAGATGAATGTGTTCAGTGACTGCTGTCACAAACTTGCCGTATAGTTCATGGATAGTAGCACTTGGACAATTGGGGTAAAAGGAGCTTGTTGAGTGAATGTCTTAGGGCAGGGCCGTGGACCAGTCCACCACCTGTTAGGAACGGGCTGCACAGCAGGAGGTGAGCAGTGGTGGGCCAGCGAATGAAGCTTCATCTACTGCTCCCCATTGCTCCCCATCGTTCGCATTACCGCGGAACCACCCCCCACCCTGTCCATGGAAAAATTGTCTTCCACAAACCCAGTCCCTGGTGCCAAAAATGTTGGGGACTGCTGGCTTAGGGGACAGACCTGTCCTGTGGCACCATTAGCAGCCACATTTGTTCTACCCTCCGTCCTCTAAGCTCTCACCCATCCCGCACGTGCTGCTAGGATCCTTCTGCAAGTTCTTTGTGTCTCCCCCAACAGCTTCCCTTCACCCACAAACACTGCAGGCCAGGAGAGTAGGGATTTCATTCCCCTGGGAGGGAGCAGCCCTTGGCCACTGACATGTGGGAATTGGAGGATAAGTGCCCCAGTGTGGATAACCCAGATGTGTTTTACACAAGCTCCCACCAGTTCCCTGCGGGATTGCATCCCCATTGCCCACAACAACAGCTCCCTCAATAGTGCATTCTTGAATGGCTTCTTGCCTTCCTGCCTCATTTCCCTTCCCCACTTCACGTGCTTCCTAGATCCTCTGACAAATAAGGTTCTTGTATTCAGACCCTTGTCTGGGGTCAGCTTCTAGAGGATCCAACCTAAGAAAGCCCAATACGAGGATATTTATGAAAAGGCAGGGTGAGACCATGGCAGTTATGCGACTTGTTTCTGAAGAATCGTCCCCAAAGGGTATTTGGAAACTGCATAGAGGATATGGACCAGAAGTGATTGAGTAGATGCATGGGGCTTATAGAATATTAATTTCCAGATCCAAATGTACCTGTAAAAAGGGTGACGTGTATGCGTGTGTGTGTGCTTGCGCACGCATATGCAAGCTTTGGGGGGAGATGGATTGTGGGGAGAAATTAGGTAAGGATTTCTAGTCTTTCATTATTAGGATTATGACTGGGAAGACAAAGCATCGCTTTGAGATTTGTCTGTGTGTTTGAAAAGGCGGTTGAATGTTATTAATGTATTCCAGGAAGTACCGAACACCAACTTGAAGCTTTTATCAGCTTTTCTTTGCTCTAATTTCTAAAGCAAAAATGCCTTCCCTCGAAATACTCTATTAAAGGAACATATGAAATTAATGAAACATATCATTACTTTTACAATGGCCAAATTGTAGATTTGTCACAGTACAGAGACAGAAACTCATTAAGTCATTGTGCTTCTGCTTCACATTTTATAGTGTATTAAAAGAAAAAGAATTTTCCAAACCTACCAAACCTTCTTTTTTCCTATTGTGTCGGTGAAACTTCTTTTATAGTTTGAGCTGCAAATCATCTGACTTATCTCTCTATGCCTGTAGTATCGGTGGAACAGAAATCAAGAATAGCTGTGGCTGAAAATGAGAATCTCAATTTGGGGTTGTGAATTTCAAGGTTTATTTGAAAACTAGGATAGAGTTGACAAGTCTTGCATCCTTTGAAAGCAGATGAGGACAGCAGCATTCTTCTTTATCAACCCGTCAGAGCCCTTCCCTCATATCTTTCAGGGGAACTGAATTATTTATCCCATTGGGTTTGGGCATCTTAGCAAACCGTCAGCAGAGTTGCAGTGTGAAGCCACACTGATGGTTCAGTTACCCTCTATATTATGTTGAAAATGCTGCATCTTTTGAGTGGATGCTGTGACTGTAGGAAAGAGTGATATGAGAAATCAAGTGTGAATCATGGTAGTTCTGGTGAGTGCTCCTTCGAGACTCTGTCCCTGCCCTGAACTATAATCGAACTCTTTGAAAGAATATGAAAATCCTCTCAAACCTGTGCACACCAGTGCTTCTTCATTGCCTTTTATTTTCAAAATCAGCCTGCATTTTAAAAAGTATTGACAGTAACAATTTGACACGACTTATTTTTAAATATCTGCAAATTTTTTTCACTTTGGAAAAAAACAAAACAAACAAAATGTCTCATCAGGCACTTGACAGCAAAAGTGTCTTTGTGACCTTGATCATGGGGCTTTGTCCTTGTCTTATTTTGCAAAGTCATCTAGGAAATGACCTGTTGAGGGAGAAAAGGATGGTTTTTTTGGGGCCTATCCCACATTCTCCTGGGTATCCTTCAGTTAATCTTTGTATCTTTCAGTTAATCTTTGTGTCCCTCAGGGTTCGAGAGAGATTGATTTATTGACTGAGAGATTTTAAGAAATTGACTGGCAAGTTCAGAATCTTTATAGGTCAGCTGGAACCTCAGGCAGGATTTCTATGTCAGTCTTGAGGCCGAATTCTTTCTTCTCTGGTTTTTGCTTTAAAGACCTTCCACTGATTGGATGAGGCCCATCCACGCACATTATGGAGAATAATCTGCTTTACTTAAATTCAACTGATTGTAAATATTAATCATATCTACAAAATACCTCACAGCAACATCTAGACTAGTGTTTGGTTAAGCACTGGGCACTATAACCTAGCCAAATTGACATATAAAATTAAATATCATACCTCTCAAAATGAAATTATTGCCTTCATGCCTCATGTTGTATTGGAAGAATATGGTGTTTTGAGTGAAAGAGACTAGATTTAAAATCCAGGTCTGCCACTTACTGTATGTCCTTGAGTAAGTATAAAATCTTCTGAGTGTTCTTAGTTATAAAATCAGGCATATCAGTTAAGATTCTTTCTCTTGCAAGGTACAGAAAACTCAATCCAGTCAGACTCAAAAAAGAGAGGGGGAATGAATTGGCTCAAGTGACTAAAATTTTGAGGTGTTGGCATGAATTCAGGATTCAGATTGATCCAGAGCCCAAACAATGTCAGGGAGACTCAGGTTCTTGTTTCTTCTCCTATCTCAGCTCCCTTTGCCCTTAGTTCCATTCTCGTAAGGCTCTCCCCTGGTGGTGGCAAGCCATTTCTAGCAGCTTCAGTCTACGGCCTTTTAGGTTAAGAATCAGAGGGCACGTTTCTGTTCTCCCAAGACATTCTCAACCACTTTCTATGGCCAGGTCAGGAGGTGCTTAGCAAAGCCAGGCTTGGTCACATGCTGTATTTCCTGCAGCTGAGGATAGAGCCCCATCCAAAGAGATGGACTGAGAGTAGGCAGTGGATGGATCCCCAGTCAAAATTTGGAGCTATCCAAAAAGGGGAAATAGATGCCAGGGAGGCAAAAACAAATGTCCATTGCGTGATGATGTTATACTTAACCCACAGGGTGGTTATCAGGATTCACTGTGTTTTTATAAACCCATGAAGCATAGCAGGAATTCCTTGAATGGCTGTTGCTGTTTTTGAAATACTTCTATTGGTAGAAGCTTGGGAGAACTCTGAATTGTACATACTTTGCAGCAGTGTGAAAACAGTGCTTCCATCTCAGCTGTGACTCTCCCATGTCCTTGCCGTCCTTATTCACTGTCTTTTTGAGAGGACTGGCCTTAGAGTAACTGGCCATTGAAGTTCAGTGTCCCTTCAGTCAAATCAGCTCTGATTGGTTTAACTTCCTAAGTATTCTTAGGCATTGGAGCACAGGACAGGAATGGACATGCTGCTATATATGTTAGAAAAAATATTCCAGATATATTTTTTTAAATGATGAGCTATTAAGGGATTTGTCTTAGATAGTCTTATATAAAGATGGCCAACATCATCTTGTTATATTATTTGTGTGTAATCAACCTGTCCTAAAGAGAATGAATGGAACTGATGGGAAGTGAAATTTTGGCAAATTGAAATGATAGTACAGGATAATTTTTAGTTGAAATTGAGATGAAGGGAGTTCAAAGCAGGGAAAAGGTAAACCATAATGGGAATTCTGAAAGGTTCTATAATCAACTTATCTTGAGCAAAAGAATTAAAAGCAATTAATGGAACATATTGGCTCCTGGGGCAAACTTAAATACAACTCCTTCCACTCCAAGCTCTTTATTTCATTCTTTTAGTTCTATCCCCAAACTTTCTCCCTCCTCCTTTTCAACTTCCTTTTCAGCATTTTTCTTTGTACAGCTGTCCCTCGGTGTCCAGGGGAGACTGAGTCCAGTAACCCCTACGCATGCCAAAATCCGTGGATGCTCACATCTCTTATATAAAATGGCAGAATGCAAGGAATATAGTCAGCGCTCTGTATCCATGGGCTTTGTATTCATGGATATGGAGGGCCAACTACTGCATTTTGAATAACACCCTTGGGCTTACCAATGGCATCCCAGTTTGCTTCAGGAGAAAATGTGTGTGTGTGTGTGTGTGTGTGTGTGTGTGTGTGTGTGTGTGTGTTGGTGATGTTGGTAGGGTGATACTAGAGATGTTGGAATTGAGATTGTGAAGATAGAAATTACTCACATAGTAGGATTATTTTGAGTAAATTGGAGTGGTAAGAGATGGCAAGTAAGAATACTTCTAAAAATCAACTCTGGCAATCAAAGCACCTAAAACCCAGCAAAACCTTAGACCTTAACTTTGAGACCAAGAGAGTTAAGTGTTACTGTTAATGTGAAACAGAAAGATCAAACTTTTTTTTAAAAAAATTTATTTGTTTATTTATTTATGGCTGTGTTGGGTCTTCGTTTCTGTGTGAGGGCTTTCTCTAGTTGTGGCAAGCGAGGGCCACTCTTCATTGCGGTGCGCGGGCCTCTCACTATCACGGCCGCTCTTGTTGTGGAGCACAGGCTCCAGACACGCAGGCTCAGTAATTGTGGCTCATGGGCCCAGTTGCTCCGCGGCATGTGGGATCTTCCCAGACCAGGGCTCGAACCCATGTCGCCTGCATTGGCAGGCAGATTCTCAACCACTGCACCACCAGGGAAGCCCCGTTCATCCATTTTTTTTCAACAACTGCATCTAGAGGAAAAGAATGAGGAAATCACCTTTAGGAGATAGGGAGGAAGGTGAGGTGACAAAAGACAGTTAATTCCTTGGAAGGGTTTTCTGATAGCCACAGAAATTCTTTGCAAAAATATTTTTGAATACTTTTTCAAATCATTCTATTCTATATTTTTCCAGATTTTTGAAAGTTGAAGACATTTGCCTAGTCAAATGTTTTCGTCTGCTGTGCCAACAGACTGGTTCAAAAGTCAAGGATTACTCCTGCTTCCTGGGCTGCTGGCGTCAGCCTTCAGTGGGGAGGGGAGGCAAGTGCTCTGAAATACTGACTTGGAAAAACACTAGAGCTTTATGAACAAATATTTAGAAGTAGATCAAATTTCAGTTCTTCCAATCTTGGCAGACTTTCCCATCCATGAAACTAAATTAAAATTGAGAACAAATCAAATGAGGGGAAAAGGAAGAAAAGCTCTTCGAGGAAAGAACTCTAGGAGTACTAGAAGAGTAGTATTTACTTTCTCATCTGCATCTTGAATCAAAAGCACATCATGATTCATTTAAATAATGATCTCTTTTTAAAGTGTTAGTGTGCTAGCAAGCACTTCCTGTATTTTATTTTTTTCTAAGTATCTCAGCAAGGTTTTTTGTCCATCAGTACTGTTACAGGGCACCATTATGAACATGAACCAACTTGGCCTTGGCACCTTTAATTGAAACAAAGCAGAGAGGTTAGTGTACTGACAGTAATTGAATTTTACCATGATCATAACTGCCATCTAGACAGAAAAGCAGAGTAATGTTTTATTTATGTCAACAATGATAATATTTATGGAGTGCTTACTAGGGACTAAGTGTTCTTCATAAATTATTCCAATCAATATTTATATCAGCCATCTGAAGTAAGTATAATTATCCCCACTTTTTTGAATGAAGGAACTGAGGCTCCAGTAGATGAAAGTGACCTGGCTACTAACAGAATTCCAGCCCAAGTCCTTCTGACTCCGAAGCTCATATTTTAACCACTCACGCTGTACTCAAGGGTAGACCTTGGCTAATACTTTGCTTTTTAAGCAAATCAACATAGTTATGTACTGATTCGGAGATGGGACAAATAAGTAGCCACTTCATGGTCATCACTCTCTTCTTCATCTATGGAGGGAAAAATGAAAGTGCCTTTTCTAATTCACTTTAATGCATTATTAGTCATTTTATTGAGTGTTTTAGTTGCAGCTTCCCATAATTGTGCTATAGTGACAATTCCACTTTTTTTGGGGGGGGGTTATAACATCTTTATTGGAGTATAATTGATTTACAATGGTGTGTTAGTTTCTGCTTTATAATAAAGTAAGTCAGTTATACATATACATATGTTCCCATATCTCTTCCCTCTTGCATCTCCCTCCCTCCCACCCTCGACAATTCCACTTTTCCGTAATGAAATCTTGGACAGATTTCTTAACTTTCCATTCAGTTTTGGTTTAAGACATTCTCAGTTGCTATTTAAAACTCAGTCTAGTTCACTTTATCAGACCAGTCTCAAACTCAGTGTCAAGCTTAACTTCTTTCCCTACTTCTCCCACCCCAACTCATACCTCACCAGGGCCAGCCTTGGTTGTGGATATAGTGGCTTGAATTGGGGATGGGGTTGGAGAGACATGATCTGCTGCTTATAGGGTTCCTCCATACTTACTCTAGTAGATCCCCCATCCCTCCTCCCTTTGGACTCTTAGCTTTCTGAGGCCACCTTCTCGTCCACCGTCAATGAGGAGAAGACTGCTTGTGAGGCTGCAGCATGTCAGTTATGGAGAGTGCCTCTGGCCTGTTCTAGTTCAATCTGGTTCTCTTTGATCCTGGAGCCCATAGCTGATTTGTAGTCCCTACTGTTTCATGGAACAACATCCTTCTCCCTGCCTCCTCTGTTGCTCAAGAACCATCCTTCCCTCAAAGGGCAGTGAGCTACCTCCTTTGTCTCTGTCAAAACCAGTCAGTATGTCCTGCAGTCCATTTCCTGGGTTCTGTGTCCCTTTGCTTGGTCCAGTAGCTGCATAGATACTACACAGTTCCTGCCCTTTGTCACCTGAAATTCTCTAACACATGGAGCCATAGGAAGTGCTTGGATTCCTTTCTCTGTTCTTCTGAGGCACTGAAGACTGGAAGGACACCCTCTTTTTCCAGGCATCTGACATTATGGTTCTTTCAAACTCCAGTGCACTGAGCTACTCCAGCAGGCCTCACACTGGTAGAAATCCCTGGACCCGATTCTGTGTTCAGTACACATTTTGTGCCTCTCTTTCCCTTCATGGGGCAGAGGGGATGGTGGTTACTTAAAATGACAACACGCTAGAAATGGAAGTTTCCAAACATCTTCCTCCAGAATATTGTCATCACACTCCACTCTGGTGGCTTCCGCAGGGTAGGCCTGTGGGTTCTGCAGCTTAGGAATTACTCATTCTGGGGTGGGGTGCAGTCTCCCCTTCTTTCAGTGCCCCTCCTCTATGAGTGAGTCTTTGCGACTGCCCCTCCCCCCATACCTGGTTTCACAGAGGAAAGCGATTGCTTCACAAACATTCAACTCAAAATCCAGCGACACTCCTCCCCTTCCTACATAAACTGGGATGCAGATGAAGATGATCACGTTGTAATGAGAACACATCGGTGTCTCTCTCCGTAAGCCCTGTGGATACATAGCTGGTCATAACTGCTGGGGCTCACTGGTGTCCGACTAACTGAGACTGTGGGATAGCTAGCATCTTTTCCCCTACCTTATTCCCAATTAAAAGATAATAGAAAAAATCCAATTTGCCATCTTGTTACCTGTAGATACACTTTTCATTGTGTACCTCAGTCTCTGAGAGTTTAGAAGATTTCCCAGTAAATTGCTCTCTAAGCCATAGCCTGGTTGTGTCAGTCAGGAAATGCCTACTAGATATTTGCTTACTATAGTACAATTTTAGGAGCCTGTCATTCTTTAAGGAGATAACCTTTTAGGGAGGTAGTGAGCCATGAGGCGAAATTTGACTGTTTTAGTTTATTCTGTGATAATAGGCAATCTAATAAAAGTGACACTAAACAGAAGGGTTCCACGGAGACGTCTCTTTACGTTATTCTTCTTTACCCAGAAGACCTTGAAGTGCATTTCTGACTCAAACAGATTTTAGCCATATTCACAAATGCTATTTTCAGAGGATATACAAATAGAGTCTTTAGGCACAGTTAAAGGTGCACCTGTACTTGTTCTTTATTATGCTCAACTCCACCCTAAGTTGCTGATGACCCAAGAATACATGCTAAAGATTATAGCCCTATGCTCCCAATGGCTTTCTCCTTTGATATTCTATAGTATCCATAAAAAGCTATATATCTTGAAGTTTATGAGACTTCAAGGGTGGTTTCTACCATACCTTTCAAATATTATCTTCATTAATCAAACCCACTGTTTTAAACTGCCTTGTTTCACTATAGGCCATACGTATGTTTTCCTCTGCTCTGTGCTTATTCAGACTCTTGCTTTCCATTAAGATACAGGTCATATGTTACCACTCTCTCTACATGGTTAGTAGAATCTACTTCTTTCACCAAGTTAATGAAGTTCAGATGGAAGAGAAAGTACAGAATGGTTTTTGGAAAAAGTCTTTGATCCACAAGAGTCACTGCAATTCTTTGTAAAAAAAGATGAACATGTGTACCTGCATGGCATTTTTGTCCTGTTGTTGATTTTTTTAAACAATGCTCAATAAAAAATAATGGGGTACAAAACAACTAATCAGAGTTTCTAAAGGCTAGTGGGAAAGAGATAAGAAAATAAACTGGTCAAAAGACAGCAAAGGAAACTAAAAGGAATAGAGAAGAAACATCAAATGAAAGATATTACATTACATATTAAAGAGAACTATTAATTTTTATTTAAATTGGAGTAAAGTTTCACACAGACTGAAAAAAATAGGGGCATTAGATAAAGTTGATTTTGGTAGAAAAATTAAAATAGGGGAAAGGAGATTATTGGAGTTACATGCTATTAAAAATACAGCTAGGGGCTTCCCTGGTGGCGCAGTGGTTGCGCGTCCGCCTGCCGATGCAGGGGAACCGGGTTCGCGCCGCGGTCTGGGAGGATACCACATGCCGCGGAGCGGCTGGGCCCGTGAGCCATGGCCGCTGAGCCTGCGCGTCCGGAGCCTGTGCTCCGCAACGGGAGAGGCCACAACAGAGGGAGGCCCGCATACCACACACACACAAAAAAAAACCAGCTAAAATATTTGGAAATTTGAAAATTTATAAATTTGTTACTACAAAGTAAATAAGCAGTCAGAAAAAAATCCTGCCAAGTAATAGGATTTTTTTTTTTTAATTCACAGAAAATCAGAAATCAGGGAACAAAAAAGATGTTGCTGTTGAAAGCTAAAGAAACAGAAGACAGCAACTCAAATTGTCTGGGGAGGCTTGGACAAGAGTTCAAAGAAGTCTACAAATGTATCAGACACTTGTTTTCGGGAATCCAGGGCTATTTTTGTCTGATGATTCCAGTTTTGATTCCAAGAATAATAATATAGTACATTTGTAAAAAATAAATCTGTAACTTAAGAACACAAAGAGATTATTGTCAAGTGATGGACAGCAGTGAGCCAGAATCTCCACAGTTTCAACTGGAAACATATAAAGTGCATTAACATTTGAACAAAAGAAGGAGGAGGAGGAGAGGAGGAGGAGGGCAAGCTTTTTTTTTGGGCAGGCAACTTTCTTAACTCCTAGGGAGTATTTTTTTAATATCTTTTAATCTTAATCTTATTTGTTTATTGTTGGGTGTTGTTAGAAAAAAGCGTATTATTTCTATATATCATATAGAAAATCTAGAAATATAGCAAAATACAGTTTTCTCTCACACATAAAAGAAAAATTCTTTCTAAAATTTCTGCCTCCTGCCTTATTGAATAATATATTATAATTTGCATGTTTTAAAATATGCAGTAGAATTTAATTGGATTATAAACCCCTGCTGTTTGGGGAAAATCAGATAGTTTTCACTTTTATTATTTAAAAAGCTACTATTATGAGCATCTTTTACTAAGATATTTGTACTCTTCTTTGACTGTTTCTCAAAGTTGAATTACTCAAAGATAAGAACATTCAGATTTCTTTAAAACTCTTACTTTAGTTAACCTACAATTTGCAAAAATGTTAATTTGGCGTCTGATTTAGAAAAGTTTATTCTTTGTGGAGAACTTTCAGAGTAATTTGAACAAGGAAAAATAACTGAGATATGTAAGTAACCCAGAGCCCTGACTGCACTCAACCTGCCTCTTCTCTGTGTCTCTACCCTCTGAGATAGATGCATTGATTAGGCTCTTTTGGAGGGTCTGTCAGTGAGCATTTCTTCCCAGAGAAGAAGGTGTTGGTGGGTTGACTTTTCCGTGGACGCACAATATGTAGCACTATCTGTCTCAATATTTTTGCTTTGTGGGTAATAGTATTCCTTGGATTCCAGGTTTAATGTAGGTTTTGATTCTCTCCCTTTAAAAAAAAATGCACTCTTGATCATTAAAATGAAAAGTCTTGAGAGATGTAATCAAACTCATTAACTACCTGTGAGTTCCTCTGAAGTTACATGTTCAGAAATAGGACGTTCAGTGATGTAAGTTAAAAAATTATATCTGTAAAAGGCATGTCCAAAAACATAGTTATCTAATGAGATTATGGGTAATGGGCAATTTTAAAATGTCCATATTTATCTGTCACTGGAGCCGTGACTTAGAAACTTAGAAAAACTGTATATGGTTCCCCAGAATGTGTTTTGAAGCTTAGTTTGTCCTAAAATCTAAATTCAGAGATGACTCTGTATACAGTGCACTTTCCATTTAACTCCTATCCTTTGACATATAAAATGTTGGCAAGAAGGCAGGACATTCCAGGATGAGACCAGGTAACCTCAGAAGCCACAGGGTCCTTGTTACAAAATTCTCTCCTTAGAACTGCCAAAATGCTAACAATTCTGTCTTCGTAAGATTGATAACTCTTGATTGGTTGATTGGTAGTGGATTCAGGGGTAATTGGAGTGAGTGATATGAGAGTTGAGGCAATTACTCAGACATTTCAAATCAAAAGAAAAGTTTTGCTATTAAGAGATCTAGGACACAATGGGACATGTTGGGCACAATTATCAAACCTGTTTGACTACATCCCATTAAATTCATTATATAACTGTTCATGTCTGCATTTCAGAAGGCTCCTGTTGTGTCTTGTCTGTTGCCTCTTACTGGGCTTCTATAAGCCAGTTTGATTTCATGCCTTGTTCTCTGCTTCTCCCAACTACTTAGCTCTGACCCATGCATCAAGCACACTTACCCATTCCTCCAGACTCCCCTATTGTCTACTATTCTTTGGAAAGCCGTATGTTTTCCAGCTTCAAGTCCTTGTGCATGTTTTCTTTTTCCTATTCTATGTGAATTTCAGGATCGTTGCAAAAACTCTCTATACTTTCCTGTAAGTGGAGGAAATCATCAGTAAGATGGAGAGTGACCTATCTGGGTGAAATGTGACTTAGGAAAACTGAGTCTCCTCTGAATGTTCTGTCCTATATTTCTAACCGTGTACGCAATTATCTAATTTCCCAGAATAGTTAATATTAAGATGTGAATTACAAGGATGCTAATATATGAAGTTATAAAAAGCAAGATCTCTGCTAAAATTAAAGGAGCATTGCAACCCAACCAACTTATTACATGAGAAGAGTTTTAGTTTGGCTGGATGTAATGTCATGTAGCTGTGAGAGCATATTTTCATAGAACACTTTGCATTTCTTAAGTCCACCATGGGGGAACTCTTTCAAGAAACCTGGCTCATAAGGTTACTTCAGTGCTTTTGAAATTCAGGATGCAGAGCGAGCTTTGCCAAATAGAGCACTATCTAGTTCAGTGATCAAACACTGTATTTGGAGAGTGGAACTGAAAGTCTGCTAATTGTTTGCCTACATTCATGACAACAAGATACAGCATCAACAGAACCTTTTTTTGATATGATTTGTTGCTTTCATTTCTTCTATTTGAATAATTAATTCTCTACATATTTACCTATCACATTTATTCCACCAAAAACTGTTGATAAAAGTCATCATAAGACATGTCCTAAAATTTCAATTGATTGTGAACTTCAGGGCAGAGTCCTTTGGTGATGTTCTGATCGCCTATGGAAAGTACACGAGGCCTATAGAAAGTACATATATTAATTTATTGATTTTATGCCTGACTAGCAGTCCTTTTTTGCAAGTTTGTTTTATTAATTCCCAGTTTCATTTACTTTTGCTTTTTTTTCTCCAGTTGCTAAATAGGCATACAATTGTCATATTTAGGAAGTAAATAGTAAAACTAAAGGTCTCAAACTGGCAACCTGTTGACTGAATCCAGCATGTAGACATGCTGGATTTGACTTCTAACACATTTAAAAATAAGAATTCACTGAAAAATCTGAATCTCCCAGATTTGTCATGGAAAATCCAAAAAAGATCTGCCACTGCTTAGCCCACCCCCACGTATGCTGAATGGTAGCTGCCTGCTTCAGATGAAGCCAGGATTCTTCTGGTGACCCTCACCAACCCTCAGCTGGGCCTCTCCTGTCATTAACTGCCCGTCTGTCCCCTGCAGGCTTTGAATAAGCTGGTCCTGATTTTGAATACTTGAAGAGGCTTGGATGGAAATCCCCACAAGTAAATCATGGTCTTTTAAATAGCCCAGGCTTTTCAAATAAGATGGTGCTGATCTGGATATTCATTTCTGTCAGTAATAATAGTTAATACATACAATTCTCTGATCAAAAGTTTAAAAAGCATTACTATTAGTGATTTGTATTACAAATATTCATAAGCATGTGGTATTAAGAGCCATGTTTTATATATCTGTTATATAGAATTAGAAATTAATTTTATAGGATGAGGTGCCCAGAGAAGTTTTATAACTTTTCCAGATCTTTAAAGAAAAAAGTAGAAGCCTAGGATGAGAAATACAATGATCAATTGTGTCAAATTAAGCCTATGGGCCTATAGAAAAAAAATCCCTGTTCCCTGTTAAACTGAATCTTAAGTGTATTTCATGTGGAATGCTTTACAAAATACATCTGTTGGCTTTGGATAATAAGTTGCTAGAGAGTCTAATGAGCATAAATAATTTCAGATAGTCCCATTTCATTCAGCAAACTTTCATCTGGCATGCCTAGATGCTCTCCAAGTTGGTAATACCTTATTCAGTACATTGTGCTTATTGATTTATTTTTGTCAGCTTAGAAGTCCTAAAGGATACCCATCAGAACCAGGAAATTTGTGTCCGAGCAAACATTTCAGGATCCAATGTATACTTTAAAAAAAAATATGCACAAAATTTATCACTTTTTAACCAAAAATGTGTTTTTATTTTATGAATTAAATTTTTTTAAAAGAAATTACTTTCTTTAACACACAATTACTTGTGGTCACTGTTATTTCTTATTCCTATGGTGGTTCCATCCTTATAACAACAGTGCTGCCTGACATGGACAGTTCCTCAGGTTCATATGTGTCGGATTCAGGACACATATTTTGCTTTGGAGAAGATGGTGTCAGGTAGACCAGGACCCAAAACCACCTTTAGCTCCTCTCAGAAAAGTTTAGCACTTTTCAGATGAGCTAATAACCTTAACAAAACCAGAAAGCAGCTAAACAAGCATACTCTCCTGGGAAGTAGGTATTTCAGCACCCATTCTGTCTACAATGGACTCTTATCATGTGCTAGTGCTTAGGATTAGCAAACTGGTAGATTTAAGCCATAAATATATAATATGAAATTTTTATTCAAATGTTACTAAATGTTTATTTAATGAAAACCTTCGGTGTTCTTATTGACCCCTTTTATTTTTTCTAGTCCTAGTTGTGAAGACAAAACAATATGTGGTTTTATTGCATAATCTTTAGATAATCCTCATAAAAATCTTGCAAAGCTAAACTGAATTTTCTCCCCAACTTTCAAGTTAAATCTTATGATCTTAAAATCTCAAAATTATTGCTTGAGCCCCTGAGTATTCTTTTTGTGTAGATGTTTGGAAAGTGTACTTTGTTTCCCAAATCAAGATTTCGTAGAGGAAAAATATTTCTTAAGAAAAATAAAAAATTTAAAAATAGAGGGAAATTCTTCCAACTTTGAAAATCAACTAAAGTAACTCTTTTTTTTTGGTTTTAGTTTGTTTTGTTTCTCATATTTCAAGTCAAGAATTGTTATTTTTCCCTATAAGAACCTCATTAGTGTGTCTGACCACAGTTCTTAGGAAGACACATTTGGTACTGCTTGGGAGCTAACACTTGTGTGTCAGAGCTTCCTGCCAAGTCTGGTTGTTCTTGGCAAAAAAAAAAAAAAAGAAAGAAAGAAAGAAAGAAAGAAAATATCACTTTGATGTGAACTCAGATTGAAGCTGATGTCCAAAGTCTGTGGCCTACATTTTAAAGAGAAATTGTAAAAGAACTAAAGCATCTCACCAATAGATCGTGAATCTTGGCCTCCTCTTCTTTTTAAACTGCAGACTGATAGAAGAGTTGCCCTATTCTATTTCTTCCATTTTTGTAGAGTTCTGATTTTCTGAACTTTGTAACAGCCACTGTACAGGATACTGAATTTCACATTGTTCCTGTATTGATGTTAAAAGGAAATTATCTGTTTGGCTTTAAATAATGTACCTGTGTAATTTTCATTCTGTCATGTCTGACTCATATTCAAATAGTTATCCTTTTAGTTTCGCTAACTAGTTCTATAATTTAGTTTTGAGTCTGAGGGTGAAACAGTAATATTTTGGTAGTATTGAAAATAAGAAGCACTGTTTTTCAAGTTTGCTGTCATGTGTTAGTGCTTGGCACATAGTAATTGTTCAATATTTAAATGAATTATGAAAAGTGAATGAATAAAAATTACCATTTTTGTAGGTCAGAATTTCATTTGATTCAACCTAATACTTGCTCCATAGGGGTATTGTAGGAATTAAATAATGTATCAGGTGGAAATTGTATACACAACAGAAATACAATTAACAGTGGCTTGAATAGTTAGGGATTTATTTCTCACATATGATAAGAAGCCTGGAACTTGGCAGCCCAGGGTTGGGGCATCTACTAACGTGTGGTTTTCATATTTATGGTTTCAAGGTTGCTGTTCTTCCGGCAAGTCTAAGGAGAAGGAGAAGGAGGTAGCATATTCTTTTTCAGAAATCTTTTCAGTAGGTTTCCACTATGTCTCATTACTGAATCTCATGGCAACTCCTTGCTGCAGTAGAGGCTAGAAAATTTGGGAATTTTTGATTGGACACATTTCCCCTCCAAACAAAATCAGTGGCCTGTTAGTAAAGGAGAACAGAATATTTATTGGGTAGGGCTAGCCATGTCTGCCAGCAATGAGATAATCCATGTAAAATGCTCAAAATGTCAGACACAGAATAACCACTAAGTAAATTGTAGCTGTTTTGCTTATTTATCAACTAATATTATTTCCCTCTTGCAACTCTCTCAGTAACCAAACCAAAAATGGAAGCCTACCTACCATGATGTGTTTGTTTTAATATCTTTGCCTTCTATCCATGAAATAATGTAAAAGCAATTACATTTTTAAATTTAGCAAATGTTGAAAATATCTGTTTCCTCTTTTTAATATCCAAATTATTCAAGTTCTTCAATCTTGTCACTATTTCCTTTTTAAAAAAAATTATCAGACCCTTGTTAATCATATATTATGACCCAAACATTACACTAGATACTAACTTAACTTACTTTGAATATTGAATAAGACATGCCCCAGTGTCATAAGAATATGGTGATCCTGTCATGTATCATCTAAACTAGGACCCCTTGAGAGTGAAAGAGGGAATTAAAATAATTATCCAGTGTTAACTGCTCTAAACTGGCAAATCCAATACTCCCAATCAAATCTGGAAGTAAGGTCACTCTGCTTAAAATTCAGTGTCTTTTGGGGAGAGACAGACATACAAATAAGTAATAATGATACAATGAGTTAAAATTAACAATACTGGCATCTACTGGGTGCTAAGGAAACACAAAGGAGGAAGTAACTCATCCTTCCGGAGGTAATCAGCTTTCTTAAGCTGGACTTCATATACAGGGTCAATTTCTGCACTACTCTATATGCACATCTTCATTTGACTTGCTGGTGCAGCCCTCACATGACTTGCACTATTTTGAGCTGTGGTTGCAGGTTTAGAAACTCCACAGGCCGTGTTGGTCATGGGACCTGCACATTGGCCAAACTAGAGCTCTGGGGGCTCAGGCCAGTCCCGTTCTTACCCAGAACAGCCCAGTGTGGAATAGTGACAAATAGTACGTGGATGTTAATGCTCCATGGAGCAAACTCAGACCAGCCGGAAACGGTGAATGAAAAGGCATGAACAGATAGATTCTTTGTCCTCCTTTCCCACGAACAGACTGTCTTGAGTTTGTAAGGTCTCTTTGAGAACCTCTATCATTTTGTAGCAATCGGCTGCACCTATTTTCAGGGGTGCCCAGATAACGGACCCACCCACCCCTCATATGCTTTCCCTTCTTTCTTGCCTCATTCCCCCTCTCCTGTTCTCACTTTCCTCTGGGATTGTACCAAGACTAAAATATCTCTCTATCTTATTCTTTGTATTCTGTCCCTGAGTAAACTCAGAAAAGGGACAGTAAAACTTGAACTCTGTCCCTTCCAATTCACTTTCAACAATCTACTCGGAACCTGTTTCTCAGAGAGGGTCCTTTACAAGTAGTAAAAGTGTTTTTGGTAAATAAGCACTTTTTTTTTTTTTTTTTGCGTGACTGAGGTCAGGAACTAGCTGTGGGCTCCCTGCTGTGGAGGCCCCATGACTGGATAAAAAGTCTCATAAAGATACAGATGTAGATGCAGTGGCTGCCCACCCAAGTGAGTCTGCTGTTTTCCTACGGTTTTAGATTTTGCAGAAAGGAGAGCTGCCAATACTGGGAGGATACTCCTGGGTCAGTGCATGCCATTCTGAAGAATGTCAGCTCTGAAAGAAGCAAATTCAGGAAGCAACCTCTGGCTATTGAATTGTGGATAACTGGGCCAGTTTAGTGCTCCCTGCCCTGGCACCACGTTCTTCTTATTCACAACAGACAGCAGTATTGCCTAAATGTGTTTCAGGGATTGATAATAATGTAGGACATCAAGATTATGAAAAGCACATGTCCAATATCTATGTCAATTTAGTGTCCATTCCTAAAAACTGCTTTACTCCATTGGCAAAAATGTCATTGCTAGTGATAAATAGCAAAAATTTGATGCAGACAGATGATACTAGGGTTATGTAATATTTCATTGCTCTATAAACATGAAATGCATGCTATTTATGTATCTTTAAATGAATTAAAAAAAACAGGATGTGACCTTGAATCACAAAGAATGATTCCTTCTTATATATGTTGTTCCAAGCACCTGTTAACGCTTCTGAATCTTAAACCTGTTTCCTTTTATATGGATTGTGAAAATAGTTACCCTAATGCATTTTAAAATTTTAATTTGGAACAATATAATTAGTGTAATATAATTATACAAATATAGTATTTTGTAGTCTTAACACAGGCAAAATTTCGTATCAGATATTTGGGAGGCAGGGAGTTGGCTTGATATTTAAATGGAGCTAAATTCATTTTAGTAGCTTCCAAACTCATGAAAAACTGTCTGAAAAAGAGGAAGAAAGAAAAAAAGAAAAGGAATCTTAATGGAAAGAATCAGAAAATTGCTTTGAAACCATAGCTGAGTGAAGAGACAAATCTAGAAATGTAGGAAGAGGAAACTGGGTATTTGCTTTTAATTAAGCCTGGATCCTCTTCTTGGCTACCTGATGTACATTTTAGATAAGTCACTTAGCTGAGCTCTTTTATTGGCCTTGGGATCTATTTCATTGCTCACTACAAATTCCAAGGTGGTTTTAGTATGATTTATGTATCTGTTACTTCAGGGGTTAACAGCCTCCTAAATTTAATTACTGTTGCCTCACACTTAAAGAAAAAAGAGTTCTTTCATGTAAAATTGCATTTCATTTAAGTGAAGTAACTCAGTTTTTCATTCTTTCAAATGAAGTCTTTGCTTCTACAAGTTTCCAACACTGAAAACAAACAAAAGGTGATCAAAAAATTATCTTCTCTGTCATTTCTTCTAAATATTCTTTGCCAAAAATATCTCTACTTTGAGGTAGCACTTAGAGTTTGCCTGAGGCTTGGGGTGCTCTTTATTTCTTTAATAGTGTTTTACAAGCCAGAAAGAACTAATTTAATTTCTTTAATGTGTAATTTTCATAATGGAAAGTTTTTTCCCTGCAGAAGATTTGGGAAACTTACCTCAGGAAGATTTGTATGGCTTTCCTGAACAGAAGTTAGAACATGTGGATCATTAGTGAGTGGGGTAAAATAATGTATCTGAGGTTCTCTCCAGGATTATTTTCCTTCTCAGGGGCATAGAGACATCACTGATGCTAAGATAATACCTGGCACATAAGGAATTCTTGGTAAATGCCATATGCCTAGTACACGATAGATACTCAAGAAATATTTATTGAACATGTATCCAATGAATGAATATATAATGAGCAAACATTAATTAAATGAATTCCTACAGTTTATCTCTTGCCAGTGTCTCCTTCCACATCTCCAGTCTCTTAATCAGGAAAAAAAAAACCCCAAACCTAGATGTCACCATAGAGGACATGCCTGCTGAAATAAGGAGTCTCTCATGGGTTTGTTTCTGTTTAGTTGCTCATTCTCTTTGCACCTGTGATACCTTGTTCTTGTCCTTATCAAAGCTTTTTAGCTCCTCTGTCTTTACTAGAATATACAGAGAAAAAGAGCTTGGGATATGGGGTACAGTACATATAACTTGGATGGTATAATGACCAATCTTCAAGGTTATAGTCATAAAGTTTGAATCTTTTTTTCTGTCTTGAAAAGTATACACAGTTTTGCGCTTAGCTGAAGACATCAAGAGTGTGTTTCATAATTTATGTAGCTTGTTTCATCTATTTTTCGGGGTGGTATCACCCTTACAATGTTACAATTTGTTTTTCTTCTATTTGGGGGCACCAAGTTGAGATTTGGTGAACAAACGGGCTGGGGAAGGGGAGTGGGATTGAATTCACTGTGAATCCCCATTTCTAGAACTTTTTGAGGATGTTCTTATGCTTTGAATATCTAAAGACCTGTAAAAAATTAAGTACCCATTAAATATTTATTGAATTAATTACTATTTTTAAAAAACAGGTTGAAAGAATTGATAAAAGGATTTTTAAAATTGAGGACAAAGTTCCACTTTAGCCGGATTTTTCTTTGTGTATGAAACCCACTTGTTAATTGCTCAGCTCTCTTCTTAGTTTTATCTCTGAAGACAGAGCCAGAGTCCTCAGGAATATTATATTGATTATTAACATTTTAATTATTTCCTGTAAATATGAAGTACATAATGATAGTTGATATACACTGACATAATAGTGGTTAATAAATAGAAAAATGATTCTGTTTTCATTATTTCCCATGCTACTGAACTAACCTAGTTTTTGGAAACCAGCTACATCTCTCACTGCGAAAATTTTAGTAATCTGCTTATCAAGGTCAGGTTAAAAGGCATTGCCAGATTTTTTTGCAGACTAAAACACGCTGATACACTGATGTACTTTTCTACTGTGAGTGGAAAATGAATGTAAAACAGAGAAATTGAGTAACTAACATGATACAGTGGGGAAAGCATGAAAAACACCAGATTGGAAAAAATAGTTGAGCTGATGTTTTCAGTTCTCTTGACAACCAAGTAGGCAAATTGATTAATGGTGCAGATTGCAGGCAATTCAGTGGCCACATGAATGGACGTAAGCAGATCATAATCACCTGACAAACTGTGATCCAAATGTTCTGCTTATGAAATGGAAATAACTGACATTAGTGCTCACACCCTAGCTGAACCAATGCACCCATTAAGCTCAGATTAGACACATAGAGAAAGCAGTTTTAAAAATCCCTAAGACACAGTCTGTTTAAAATACAGTACAAATCTACTAAATTATCAGAAAGTAAATTAAGAATATAAATTGACTTGTAAATTGCCCTAAGTGAGAAAATACAGAAATATTCTCATCAGATTGTTGCCTTCTTTCCCAGAAATAGGCAAATGACTGCAGTTCTAATTTTGGATCACTAGTTGTACATTCCATGATTGTTGTTTGTTGGTTCCACTTTTATATTTCCAGCCGTTTATCAGAAGCTAAGGAGACCTATTAATCATTTTCTCTAACTGCTCAACTACATAGTGTATCAATTGTAGTCTTGAAATAAGATACATGAGGTAAATGATTTGACATGAACTGTGGCCTAATGAACCAAGAAAAAAGATCAGACACATGGTAGATGTAATAATGCCTACCTTGTGTTTAAAATGCATGTTTGCTGGACTCTTCTGATTTGCCATTTCCTTCATATTGGCTTTCTGAAAGTAGCACAGATTATAGAAAAAGGAAGTCTAATTCAAATTAAATTGCATATTGCTTGTAAAACAAGAATAAGGGTTCCAGGAATAAGGGTTCCAGGTAACAGTAACACTATTCTTCTTAGTGTCTTTGAGTTTTTCTTGAAGGAAGTACCAAATCTTGCCTGTATGGAGTACATTACAGTTATTATTGATCTTATGTATGAAGCAGACTTCTGTGCAAGGTTATGCAGCACCATAGGAAGAATGATACATTTGACTGAATGACCAAGGGCTTTTAGTAAAAGCCTCTGTTTTGTCTGAGTAAGTCCAGAAAAGAATATGTTAATATAAGAAACTTTTAGAAGAAGGGTTATTTATCCACTAAGTGTTTATAGTAATTGAATGGGCAATAAAACGTGATTGGGAGGCCTTTAAAAATATGAATGTAAAACATAATGATATACCTAATTTACAGTGTCTAACAGATGAGACTATATCTTTAATCTGGATTTGTGCAGAGTGCTAAACAGTTGCACACTGAAAGTGTAGCTCTCTAGAGTACCCACTTGGGTCACCAAGGGCCAAATCAGAGTTCTCATTGTGTTATTCCCTTGATATTTTAGTGCATGATCAATAAATACCTTTACCACCACTTCCTCCTTCTGTACCCATGCATTGTCAATGATATTGGTAGGAGATTATGACCTTGTTTTTCAGTGAGCCAAACAGCATTCTTCCCAAAACATTCCTGCAATTTAATCAGAGTCAGCATAAGCTTGAAGGATTGATCCCTGGTTATTTATTGTGATCTAGAGCAACTACTTCTTTATACCTCAGTTTTCTCATCTGTTAAAAGGCTAAGAGAGGTTGCGATAAAATATCTTAAGCAAAATACATTGTTCAGTAATTTTTTAGGAAAACTGCACCCACTCTATACTCCCTAGGAATAAGGGTTTTAATATAACAATTGGAGGCTTACAGTGGAAGAATTGGGGAAGGAAAGATCAGAAGAGCCCCCTCTGATGATCTCAGCCTGAAGTTATGAAGCAGGTGGTCCTTAAGAGCTCCCTGGAAAGGCTGCTGTGACTCTCCTGTCTGTACATACGTCTGGCTGCAAGTGTCTCAGGAGAATAGTGCTCATCCTTCCCTTCTACCCCCCATTTTCATGTGAAAGCCACTCACTGAAAATTTAAATTTGAATCATGAAGGGAAAGGGATGTTAGGAAATGTAGGTTCCAATTTATCCTCTGTGAGGTGAACTTGTAAGGAGGTGGTAAAGATGTTGAATTAAGCACAGCTAATAGTTAAGAACAAACCTCCCACAAAACAGGTACTTTGGAGGCATTTCTGTGGGAAGATAATTCAGGTAGAAAAAACATTGAGAGAGGCAAGAACTATAATCCTGCAGCCTGAGGAACAAAAATCACATTCACAGAAAGACAAAATGAAAAGGCAGAGGACTATGTACCAGATGAAGGAACAAGATAAAACCCCAGAAAAACAATTAAATGAAGTGGAGATAGGCAACATTCCAGAAAAAGAATTCAGAATAATGATAGTGAAGATGATCCAGGACCTCAGAAAAAGAGTGGAGGCAAAGATCGAGAAGATGCAAGAAATGTTTAACAAAGACCTAGAAGAATTAAAGAATAAACACCTAGAAGAATTAAAGAACAAACAAACGGAGATGAACAATACAATAACTGAAATGAAAAATACACTAGAAAGAATCAATAGCAGAATAACTGAGGAAGAAGAGTGGATAAGTGACCTGGAAGACAGAATGGTGGAATTCATTGCCGCAGAACGGAGTGAAGAAAAAAGAATGAAAAGAAATGAAGACAGCTTAAGAGACCTCTGGGACAACATTAAACACACCAACATTCGCATTATAGGGGACCCAGAAAGAGAAGAGAGAGAGAAAGACCTGAGAAAATATTTGAAGAGATTGCAGTCAAAAAATTCCCTAACATGGGAAAGAAAATAGCCAGCCAAGTCCAGAAAGCACAGAGGGTCCCAGGCAGGATAAACGCAAGGAGAAACATGCCAAAACACATAGAAATCAAATTGAGAAGAATTAAAGACAAAGAAAAATTATTAAAAGCAGAAAGGGAAAAATGACAAAAAACATACACGAGAATTTCCATAAGGTTATCAGCTGATTTCTCAGCAGAAACTCTACAAGGCAGAAGGGAGTGACACAATATATTTAAAGTGATGAAAGGGGAGAACCTACAACCAAGATTAATCTACCTGGCAAGGATCTCATTCAGATTCAACAGAGAAATCAAAAGCTTTACAGTCAAGCAAAAGCTAAGAGAATTCAGCACCACCAAACCAGCTCTACAACAAATGCTAAAGGAACTTATCTAAGTGGGAAACACAAGAGAAGAAAAGGACCCACAAAAACAAACCCAAAACAATCAAGAAAATGGTAATAGGAACATACATATGAATAATTACCTTAAATGTGAATGGATTAAATGCTCCAACCAAAAGACACAGGCTTGCTGAATGGATACAAAAACAAGACCCATGTGTATGCTGTCTACAAGAGACCCATTTCAGACCTAGGAACACACACAGACTGAAAGTGAGGGGATAGAAAAAGATATTCCATGCAAATGGAAATCAAAAGAAAGCTGGAGTAGCAATACTCATATCAGGCTGGAGTAGCAAAACTCATAACAGGTAAAATAGACTTTAAAATAAAGAATATTACAAGAGACAAGGAAGGATGCTACATAATGATTAAGGGATCAATCCAAGAAGATATAACAATTATATATGCACCCAGCATAGGAGCACCTCAATACATAAGGCAAATGCTAATAGCTATGAAAGAAGAAATCAACAATAACACAATAATAGTGGGGGACTATAACACCTCACTTACACCAATGGACAGATCATCCAGACAGAAAATTAATAAGTAAACACAGGCTTTAAATGACAAAATAGACCAGATAGATTTAATTGATATTTATAGGACATTCCATCCAAAAACAACAGATTACACTTTCTTCTCAAGTGCACATGGAACATTCTCCAGGATAGATCGCATCTTAGGTCACAAAATCAAGCCTCAGTAAATTTAAGAAAATTGAAATCGTATCAAGCATCTTTTCCAACCACAATGCTGTGAGAATAGAAATAAATTACAGGGAAAAAATGTAAAAAACACAAACACACGGGGGCTAAACAATACGTTACTAAATAACCAAGAGATCACTGAAGAAATCAAAAAATACGCAGAGACAAATGACAACATAAACATGACAATCCAAAACCTATGGGATGCAGCAAAAGTGGTTCTAAGAGGGAAGTTTATAGCAATACAACACTACCTCAAGAAATAAGAAAAATCTCAAACAACCTAACCTTACACCTAAAGCAATTAGAGAAAGAAGAAGAACAACACCCCCCCAAAGTTAGCAGAAGGAAAGAAATCATAAAGATCAGATCAGAAATAAAGGGAAAAAAATGAAGGAAACAATAGCAAAGATAAATAAAACTAAAAGCTGGTTCCTCAAGAAGATAAACAAAGTTGATAAACGATTAACCAGACTCATCAAGAAAAAAAGGGAGAAAACTCAAATCAACAGAATTAGAAGTGAAAAAGGAGAAGTAACAGCTGACACTGCAGAAATACAAATCCAAAACCTATGGGATGCAGCAAAAGTGGTTCTAAGAGGGAAGTTTATAGCAATACAACACTACCTCAAGAAATAAGAAAAATCTCAAACAACCTAACCTTACACCTAAAGCAATTAGAGAAAGAAGAAGAACAACACCCCCCCAAAGTTAGCAGAAGGAAAGAAATCATAAAGATCAGATCAGAAATAAAGGGAAAAAAATGAAGGAAACAATAGCAAAGATAAATAAAACTAAAAGCTGGTTCCTCAAGAAGATAAACAAAGTTGATAAACGATTAACCAGACTCATCAAGAAAAAAAGGGAGAAAACTCAAATCAACAGAATTAGAAGTGAAAAAGGAGAAGTAACAGCTGACACTGCAGAAATACAAGGGATCATGAGGGATTACTACAAGCAACTGTATGCCAATAAAATGGACAACCTGGAAGAAATGGAAAAATTCTTAGAAAAGCACAACCTTCCGAGACTGAACCAGGACGAAATAGAAAATATAAACAGACCAATCCCAAGCACTGACATTGAAACTGTGATTAAAAATCTTCCAATAGGGCTTCCCTGGTGGCGCAGTGGTTGCGCGTCCGCCTGCCGATGCAGGGGAACCGGGTTCGCGCCCCGGTCTGGGAGGATCCCACATGCCGCGGAGCGGCTGGGCCGGTGAGCCGTGGCCGCTGAGCCTGCACATCCGGAGCCTGTGCTCCGCAACGGGAGAG
>NC_041221.1:121259734-121276824 GCF_002837175.3 Physeter macrocephalus | reverse complement strand
AAAAAATCTTCCAATAAACAAAAGCCCAGGACCAGATTGCTTCACAGGTGAATTCTGTGAAAAATTTAGAGATGAGCTAACACCCATCCTTCTTAAACTCTTCCAAAAAATTGCAGAGTGAACACTCCCAAACTCATTCTACGAGGCCACCATCACCCTGATACCAAAACCAGAAGAAGATACTACCAAAAAAAAAAAATTACTGACCAATATCACTGGTGAATATAGATGCAAAAATCGTCAGCAAAATACTATCAAACAGAAACCAACAACACATTAAAAGGATCATACACCATGATCAAGTGGGATTTATCCCAGGGAGGCAAGGATTATTCAATATATGCAAATCAATCAATGTGAAACACCATGTTAACGAATTGCAGAATAAAAACCATATGATCATCTCAATAGATGCAGAAAAATCTTCTGACAAAATTCAACGCCTATTTATGATAAAAACTCTCCAGAAAGTGGGCATAGAGAGAACCTACCTCAACATAATAAAGGCCATGTATGACAAACCCAAGCAAACGTCATTCTCAATGGTGAAAAACTGAAAGCATTTCCTCTAAGATCAGGAACAAGACAAGGATGTCCAATCCTGCCACTGTTATTCAACATAGTTTTGGAAGTCCTAGCCACAGCAATCAGAGAAAAAAAAGAAATAAAAGGAATACAAATTGGAAAAGAAGTAAAACTGTCACCTTTTGCAGATGACATGATACTATACATAGAGAATCCTAAAGATGCCACCAGAAAGCTACTAGAGTTAATCAATGAATTGGGTAAAGTTGCAGGATACAGAATTAATACACAGAAATCTCTTGCATTCTTATACACTAGCAGCAAAAAATTAGAAAGAGAAATTAAGGAAACAACCCCATTCACCATTGCAACGAAAAGAATAAAATACCTAGGAATAAACCTACCTAAGGAGGTAAAATACTTGTATTCAGAAAACTGTAAGACACTGATGAAAGAAATCAAAGATGACACCAACAGATGGAGAGATATACCATGTTCTTGGATTGGAAGAGTCAATATTTTGAAAATGACTATACTACCCAAAGCAATCTACAGATTCAGTGCAATCACTATCAAATTACCAATGACATTTTTTACAGAAGTAGAACAGAAAATCTTAAAATTTGTATGGAAACACAAAAGACCCCAAATAGCCAAAGAAATCTTGAGGGAAAAAAAACAGAGCTGGAGGAATCAGACTCCCTGACTTCAGACTATATTCCAAAGCTACAGTAATCAAGACAATATGGTACTGGCACAAAAACAGACATATAGACCAACGGAAGAGGATAGAATGCCCAGAGATAAACCCACGCACCTATGGTCAACTAATCTATGACAAAGGAGGCAAGAATCTATGGTGGAGAAGAGACAGCCTCTTCCATAAGTGGTGCTGGGAAAACTGGACAGCTACATGTAAAAGAATGACATTAGAACACTCCTTAACAACATACACAAAAATAAACTCAAAATAGATTAAAGACCTAAATGTAAGACTGGACACTGTAAAACTCTTAGAGGAAAACTTAGGAAGAACACTCTGACATAAATCACAGCAGGATCTTTTTTGACCCACCTCCTAGAGTAATGGAAATAAAAACAAAAATAAAAAATGAGACCTAATGAAATGTAAAAGCTTTTGCACAGCAAAGCAAACTCTAAATAGGACAAAAAGACAACCCTCAGAATGGGAGAAAATATTTGCAAGCGAATCAACAAAGGATTAATCTCCAAAATATATGAACAGCTCATGAAGCTCAATATTAACAAAACAAACAACCCAATCGAAAAATGGGCAGAAGACCTAAATAGACCTTTCTCCAAAGAAGGCATACAGATGGCCAAGAGGCACATGAAAAGCTGCTCAACATCACTAATTATTAGAGAAATGCAAATCAAAAACAGTGAGGTATCACCTCACAGCAGTTGGAATGGGCATCGTCAGCAAATCTACAAATAATAAATGCTGGAGAGGGTTAAGAGAAAAGGGAACCCTCTTGTACTGTTGGTGGGAATGTAAATTAATACAGCCAGTATGTTGGTTCCTTAAAAAACTAAAAATAGGGGCTTCCCTGGTGGCGCAGTGGTTGCGCGTCTGCCTGCCAATGCAGGGGAACCGGGTTCGCGCCCCGGTCTGGGAGGATCCCACATGCCGCGGAGCGGCTGGGCCCGTGAGCCATGGCCGCTGAGCCTGCGCGTCCAGAGCCTGCGCTCCGCAGCGGGAGAGGCCACAACAGAGGGAGGCCCGCATACCACAAAAAAAAAAAAAAAAAAACTAAAAATAGAATTACCATATGACCCAGCAATCCCACTACTGGGCATATACCCAGAGAAAACCATAATTCAAAAAGTCACATGCACTCCAATGTTCATTGCAGCACTATTTATAATAGCCTGGTTATGGAAGCAACCTAAATGCCCATCGACAGACAAATGGATAAAGAATTTGTGGTACATATATACAATGGAATATTACTCAGCCATAAAAGGAACGAAATTGGGTCATTTGTAGAGATGTGGATGGACCTCGAGACTGTCATACATAAGTCAGAAAGAGAAAAACAAATATCATATATTAACACATATATGTGGAATCTAGAAAAATGGTACAGATGAATGGGTCTGCAGGGCAGAAATAGAGACACAGATGTAGAGAACAAATGTATGGACACCAAGAGGGGAAAGTGGAGGGAGGGGTGGCTGGTGGTGATGGGATGAATTGGGAGATTAGGATTGACATATATATATACCAATATATATAAAATAGATAACTAATAAGAACCTGTTGCATAAAAAAAATAAAATTAAAGAAAAAAGGAAGGAAAAAACATTGAACATTTAGTCAGGCCTCTGTTCCTATAGCGATTTTGCTACTCACTAGCTCAGTGGCTTTAAACAGCTAGCATTATCTTTCTAGGTTTCAGATTCTTCTCCACTTATCCTTTTATGAGGACTAAGTGAGATAATGTATGAAATGCAGCTTGACTTTGCTGTATAAACATGGTCCATTGCTCTTCCAGATATTTGGCAGTATCACAGTACTTAAAGTTACATTTATGAAGGGTGTTCAAATACTCTGTTAGTCTGCAATACTATTTTAATAAATACTTAAAATGTTTCGTTGCAAAAGTCAGTACTACCATTTTTTTTTAAAGAATTAGTTGAATGTCTGTTGTGAGGCTTAAATCAAAAAGTAGAGTTTACCATCCAGTAAACAAATGTATACTATCATGTGGTAACAAAAGAGGAGCTATTTCTAATAGACTTGTCACCTCTTCTCTGATCTCTAACTTATGAAAAGGCAATATTTGAACAGAGACTTGAATGAAAGTGAGAAACAAAAGCCGTGAGAAGTTTTAAGGTGATACATTTCATACAAGGAGAAGAACAAGTGCAAAGATTGCAAGCTAAGTATGAACTTGGAATGCTTGAGGCATAGCACCCATAAATAGAAAATACTTAGGTATTTATACTCTCTGTAGAGAATGCATAAGTTGGTATAAATTTTTCTAATTCATCTTTTATTATTTGGTAGAATTTGGTTTTACATTTTTGAAGTATCATTTTAACTGTCAATAATTAAATTTACTGACACATTTTTATCAATATCTGCCTAACATTTTCTTTTTCATCCAATAATTTTCCACTTTATTTTTCCTCTGGCTAAAATACATTTTTTAGTCTTATAGTGAAACTCTCGTCTACTTTTTGTGTCTACTTTCTGTTGTTGTTAGTATTCTTATTCTTAAGGGATAGCTTTGCTGGGTATAAAATTGTAGGCTACCAATTATTTTTCTCTCAGCACTTTGCAGATATTACTGAGTATTGTTAAATTGTCTTCTATACTTGGTTGTTGCCACATGAAAATTTTACCAGTTTAAAAAAAATTATTCTTGGTAGATGAATGGTCTTTTCTTTTTGATAATTTAGGATTTTTCCCTTTTCTTTAATATTCTACAATTTTGTGGTATTTGTCTAGATATGGAATTTGTTTTTATGTTTCTTTTTTGGCATTCAAAATAAATTTATAATGTGAAGATACATGGTTTCCTCAGTTATTGAATGTCTCACCTATTTCTTGAAATATTGTCTGTCTGTCATTTCCTCCCTTCCCTTCATTTAGAAATCAATTTGGACTTAGGTTAGAGCCTCTCAGATTATCCTCTGGCCCTCAATCGTTCTTTATTTATCTCTGTGTAATTCATTTTTAGTGAATTCATCAGTTCTTAAAATTCAGTAGTCCTATCTTTGTGACTGTTTCAGCATTTATACAATTTATTGAGACTTCTAAGTTCATTTTTTTAATTCCCATGGTTTCTAATAAGCTTTTCACATAGGCACTTTTTTCGTTCTTCATTTCTCCATGGTTTACTTTGTAATTTCTTTCTCACTATGGAAAAGTATCCTTGCTTTATAGATAGTCAAAGTGCTCCCTAAAGTTAATTTTATATGGAATAAATTGTTGTCTTAATTGTTGATTTTCTTGGTTGTAAACAGCGCCCTTTTTTGGTCTCTTTATATGATGCGTTTGAAGAGAGTACTAGCTTCAAGTCTTGGCTTCAGGTAGTAACACTGGCTTCTGCCTGCTATCTCACATGAAGCATTTCTAGACCCCGTTAACCTTTCAAGAGCCAAGATTCTGTCCAGCCTGTTCCAGAACCGAGCAAACACTGAATTTCAGTTCTACTCCCACTCTGTATTTCTGGTCCACTTCTAGTACATGAAGGCGTTTGAGTGGCTTTTTTTTTTTTTTTGTGGTATGCGGGCCTCTCACTGTTGTGGCCTCTCCTGTTGTGGAGCACAGGCTCCGGACGCGCAGGACCAGCAGTCATGGCTCACGGGCCCAGCTGCTCCGCGGCATGTGGGATCTTCCCGGACCGGGGCACGAACCCATGTCCCCTGCATTGGCAGGCGGATCCTCAACCACTGTGCCACCAGGGAAGCCCTTGAGTGGTTTTTTGAGCTGAGTTATTTCTAGTTGAGTTTACCTACCATTGCTCTGTTTTGGGGAAAGAGGTATGTGTTTAAGGGTGAACTTACAGAGCCATCTTAGCCAGATGCCTTTTGAGACTTAATTAAATGGCTTATGTTTTCATAAATCATCTTTCTTCAGACATTCTAATAATTCATAGCCGTAAGTTTCCTGCTGAGTATGTGCATGAACTACAGATACTCTGTGATAGTCTTTATTTTAAGTACTTTATTTCACTAAAGAATGCACATGCAGTAACTAAATTTGTTTATTATCATTATTTGTTCCCCCAAAGATTTTAAATACAATTGTATGTGATTTAAGTTGCACTCCTTTCTTAGAATTTTAAAAATAAATTTAGAATTCAGAATTTTTGACAGGACATGTAGTATAGTTCATGTATTTTGGTTCTGCAAAAATAACTTTATTTAAAATCCATAGCAACTCTACACATCTCTCATGCCTCAGACAATTGTTTTCTCATTCCTCACTCAAGCTTCAGCTCTTTCCACACCAAAATAACCCATTAAATTGAAAATTGGAGTGTCTGTACTGGTAACCTGACTGCACGGAAATCCACCAGTCTTCCCACTTCACTAGTATTGAAGGATTTGCCACTGTGCATCATGTAATCAGCCCAACACTGCTTATAATATCTGAATTTGAAAACTTATTTAGAAAAAAAAATCTGTTTTCATTGCAACCCAGGAACTCTTCATGCTAAAATTGTGAAGTGTGAAGAGACATTATTTGGGAGCTCTTGGTTCAGTGTCCTGATGGAAGCAGGTACACGTGAACAACTTTAATTTGTGCTAAGAAAGATGTCTATCTCATTTGAAGCAAGTCCTCTCTTTTATCCCCTAGGTTTTTCTATATAAATTATTTAGACCATTCATAATTTTTAAAAGATAAAATGTTTCTGAGGCATGGGTATCATTTGGAGTGAAAAGAAATTACCTACTTCAACAGTTGGTTGTGTAGCAAATTCTGTCAGGCAAGTGGTCTAATCTAAAGGGAGAGATTGTCATTTCTTTTTTTTAATACTTGAGGTTAATGTTTAACTTTTTGATTTGTTTTTTTAAGTTGCTCAAAGTCAAAATAAATGGCAACATAAGATCTTAATGAGAAGGAGTCAGGAATACTACTTTGAATTTCTTCTAGTAAACAATAACCTCAGCCAGGACTTTTAGCTTCCTTCTTTTGAGTGTAAAATTGCTGTATTAAACATTTTTCCCTTTGAATATGTATTTCTAATTGATCAGGGTCTAGGGTTTAAAGTCAAAAAATCTCAGAGTCCAAAATTATCAAAGTATATAGGATTTTAATTTTTTTCCTATCTTCTTGGTTCGAGTATCTTAAATGTTTTATGAGAGTATGATCTGTAGTAAAACAAAGCTTCTATGAATCTCTTACTGTGTATTATTCATAGGCCATTTCTGATAGTCTATCATTTAAAGAACTGGAGTCCTCATCATAAGACTCAGCAGGCAATAGGAAACTGCCTGCCTGATAGCATTTCTGTTATCTCTTTTAATAAAAACTTAATTTCCTTTCTTCCCTCTTATACTGTCAGATATATTGTACCTTATTTATTTTCCTGACAGCTACCGGTCAGCATGTAAGCACCCAAGAGTTGCTGTTTGGATTCCCACCATTTCTTCTTGCCCTCTTCCCATCCCCCTTTCCTGGCAAAGTCCTGGGAGAATGTGCGTCTGGGGCTGTTCCTGGGCAGGGCCAACAGAATTTCCATAAACACATCACAGCTTGGCATAAAGAAGATGCTGAAGGAGCAGCCACAGCATGTACAGCCAAAAGCACTTGTGGAAATCCTAGGAATGTTAACCAAGAGACTTGTCCCAAGTCCCCAGACGCTGTTCTCATAGTACACTTAGCATACTGTGTGACTGGACAAACAGCGCTTTCAGCTGCCTGGAGATTTCAGCCTGTGGTTTGAAGCATGACAGGATATGGCAGCCCTGACTCTGGATAATGTAGTACGATGCAACAGAATGCATCAAATTAGAAAATGGAAACTTTTCCTTCCCTGAACTGTAATTTAGCTGTCACTTGGCTTTAGAGCAGCTGAAAACAATTTTTTGAAAGTGAATGTTTATTTCCTGAAGTTTTGTGAATAATTACAGGCCTATTCTGTACATGTTCGACATTCCACCCGCATCTCCCATAATTCTGTCAGCAGTGGCAGTGCATGCATGCGGTGGTCTTTTGCATTAAAAGAGGCTGCTGTTGAATGTGTGACACCTTTGATTTGAGGTGTGTGACATGCTTTACTTGTGACTCTCTCGTCAAGCTCAATACACTCCGTTAGCATATATTTGTGTGTGTGTGTGTGTGTGTGTGTGTGTATGTGTGTGTGTGTGTGTGTGTGTTTCCAACCTCATTTTCTAAATGCTATGGGAAGGATCTACTGGGAAAATTCCTCATTTTACATCTGTCTTACCTCAGGAAGAGAAGGGCAGTGTAATGAATTTTTTATGATCCATATTGCCTAGTATTCACTGAGACATTTTTGCCTTTCCAGAGGAAGCTTTCGACCCCACGTGATGAGGGAGTTTGTAACCTGATTCTATTGTTAGAATAATTATAGTCTAGGATTTTCCTCTCAACACCCAAGTTAGCTGAGCAAGGTTAGATATTTTGAACTTCTTGCACCTAGTCCTCTTAAAATATATGCTCTGCAAAATCAAGTGGTTGAAAGCCAAGGAGTTGGTCATAATACAGCTTTTATATTGTTGGAAAGAATGACTTAAATGTGTACCTGTGTATCAAGTTTTGCAGAGCTGAGGGTTATATACATATAATAGAATTATTGATGGGACACTGATCAGGATTTCCTGTTATAGGAATCCAGTCGAACATTACTTCTGTTGAATATTAGAAATAATATTTGGAAATAAGATTTTTATTATAATTAATAAAATAACTCTGACCTTGGAATTGCATGGCATTTTGGGTAAATACTTTTCACCAGGTTCTTTAGCATCATATCTGTTTTCTGCACCTCCTTTCAGGGAAAATATTGTTATTATCCTTATTTCCCAGAGTGCGAAACTAAAATGCAGAGAAATTTCATAGCTCTTAGACTGAGCATGCATATGAGATTATCATGGTGCTCCTCTTAAAATATTAGGTTGGTTTCAGGGCAAACAACCTTTGCCTGTCACCAAATCCAGCATTTGATTCCTGGTGTTAGTGTTATGAATAAGCAACTGGAGTTTCCTGTTTTTTTATTTTGCCATCCAGTCAAGGTCAAGATTTGTTGCTCTGTCGTGTGTTATTTAGGACTATTTTCTACATCCCCTAATTATTTAAAAACCCATTTGATTCTAAATTTCCTGTGCTGTAGCAGTAGAATCAAAATTTTTGGCAATGAAAACTTTATACTAGTGTCTGGTGGCTTGTTCATCTCTGTGAGACTAAAGGTACTTCAAAATTAGCACAACTGTACATTGATTTAAATTTAATGCTAGTACCATCTTTGAGATCTTTGAGCTGTACATTTTAGAAAATCACTGTTGGAAAAAGGCACCCTGACTTTTATTCCCATGGCTGTGAATGACAGCAGTGTTTTACTTTTGTCAATCTGATTCAATTGTAATAAACTAACATCTAAGGCATTGCCTTGAAGAACATACATATGCTGTGTATATACATATATATGTGTGTGTGTGTGTGTGTGTGTGTGTATACACACACAGACACATATAGAGAGAGAGAGAGGGAGAGGGAGAGAGAGAGATGTAGTTATATAATTATATACACAGGCTTACAGGAAAATCAGTTATCTCTAGATGTAAGATACTGGTACACCATTATGAAAGCAAGCTTCTGACCATTGCTCAGACACACCTGTAAAGGGGAGATGGATTACTGATTTTCATCCAAATTAGTGCCATAGTACCTAGCACTTTTATTTTCAGGGAAGTTTCTTTCTATCACCTTTAAATTTTGATGCTCATTGCTTTGGAGAAAAACCCAAATTGGGGGATGGGGGTCAGTGTAAGAAGTAGATTTTTCTGTTTAATAGATAGTCAGCATATAAGTAGAAAGTGATGAAAGCAGTTCCATAAGTTTTCTTCCCTTATCATCACAACCTTGATGATTTTACACAGTTAGTGCAGACGTAATACCACTTAACCATTTTGCAGTTGGAGAGTGGGTTACTGTTGACCACTATGATTTAAAGCCATGATTATGCTCCAGCTCAGATCTCACATCTAAATTTCAGACCTGTTTAACCAATTGTTTGCTTAATATTTCTTTAGGTGTCTAATAGAAATTTCCAGTGTAACATGCCCCAAACTGATCTTTCCCCCAATATTTGTTCTACCTATGGTCTTCCCCCCCATCTTAGTCAAATGGCAACTGTAGCCTTCTAGTTGCTCAAGCCAAAACCTTTTAAATTATCCTTGTCTCCTCCCTTTTCTCCCCTCCCTCAAGTTGAATCTATCAGAAAATTGATTCTAATTTCCAAATCTAACTAGAATGTAAATTACATATCTAGAATATAAATAGCATTCCACTGTTGCTACCATGCTTCAAGCCACTCCCATCTCTCACCTAGATTATTACAATATCCTCTTAATTGATCTTCCTGCTTTGATATTAAGAGTGATTACACTCCAGGGCCTTTGCATTGACTGCCATGTCTGTCTGGAACACACCCATATCAGCATGGCTCTCTCTCATCTATTTCAGGTCTTTACCAAACTATCAGCTTCACAACGAGGCCTTCCCTGACCTGAAGTCTCCTCCCACCAACTCTCCAGTACCACTTACACTGTTTTTTTTTTCTTTTCTCCCACATAATCTTCCATTATATTTTCTAATTACTTATTATGTTTACTGTGTAATATCTATCTCAGTCTACTTCAGTGGAAGCTCCCCAGGAGGAAGAATCTTGCTCTATTTTATGCACTGATATATTCCAAGGGTCTAAGGCAGTGTCTGTACATCATAGGTGCTCAATAAATATTTGTTGAATGAAAGAAGGAATAAAACAGGTTTGGGTTGCATCTCTGTTACTTGAAATTTGGAAATTCCTGACATATATTCTGATAGTATTTTGGTCACTACCTTCCACATTCTTCCCCATCCCCTGGCCAACATTAATTGTTCATAGACACATGAATGCGAATTCACTACTACATTGCATTTTACAATATGTAATATGGTACAGATCTAAACTAAAAGATATGGTCACCACCCTCAAAGAGGGACAAGTGGTTGACAACAAACATAAAATGATATGCGCTGTGTGTATGCGCTGTGTAATTCAGTGCAAGATTTTCATTTCATAAGGGTTCAGAGGCCAGAGCCATCAGTAAAGGTTAGAATAATTATAGAAGGCTTCCTGGAACAGAAAAAGATCTTAAAATTGAAGAATAATATAAATAATAGAGTATATCATTGTTTTTATAAGGCCATGTCATGTTTATATCCACTTACATTGTTGTTATGTGGAGTTTTGGTTTTCCATAGTAGGAGTTACTGATACTAGCTCACAAACTGCTGATGAGGGCCTCTAAACAGAAAGGAAGGCTTGTCAACAGATTTCACATTCTGCTGAATTTACTTCAAGAACAAGGTATTGGGAGGAAGTAGAGGGGTCTATATGATTTTCATTCTGTAGTAAATCAGCCAAATCAAAACTCAGGGATATGATGTGGAAAGGCAAGTAGGAACCTCAGGCATGTCAAGTTTTCCCTGGAGGGAAGCAGCATAGTCAGGCAAGCACAAAAGCCACATAATCACCTTATTCATGACTTTGAGTTCATCTCTGCTGGTATCGATTGGCAAGCACTTGCAAAGAGAAAGTAGTGAATGTCACTCTTAGAGAAGAGCTTAAATATATTAGCTAGTTAATTGAAAGGCTTCGACACATACCAGGCTTCAGGCAACCCAAGAATAAATCAACTTGAAATTTATAGTAAGTGGAAATAGAACAGAGTCAGATCATCCCTAAATGCCTGTGTTTCATAATTTTTAAGTTCTGTTTTAAGTCTTACATCCTATTTCTTGTAACTCTCATCTAGTGTATATATTTACTAACATTTCTCTTACTGTGCTTTAAAAATAGAATAATTTAGAGAAGGAAAACATGTCTAAAGAGAACTTGCCTATGTAGTCTTCATGAGAAGGCTACCATGAAAAGCTGTGTGACTCAACCCTACTGAGTATTGCTGGCAGTCATATACTGCAGTTTAAGGTTTCCTGGCTACTTAACATGCATGTAAGTAGCTTGGCACATTTAGTTATATACAGTGACTCAGGGACATACCAAAACCATATGGTTATAGTTTATCAACATAATAAAAATAGAAGGTAATTGTGGGCATGATAGAACAATGAGGCCACTTCTTGACCAGGACATAGAATACGTGTCCATTCATTTATTCATTCACTCAACAAACATTTATTCAGTCCCTTCTGCTGCAACAAAAAAATGATTTAATAAGTGCAGATGGGAAAAACCTGAGAAAGTCCAAAGTAAGGATGAGGAATTAAACGTTCTGTGTCTTAAAGGAGGAAACGTTAATACTATGAACAGAGAGGTGTCATCATGTTGCAGTGAAGATTCTAGACAGGAAGGAAGGACTCTGGATTAGGGGCGGGAAGTAGAAAAGGCCAGGCTAGGGATATAGCAGGGAAGGAGTAGGAGACAGAGATGAGATGAGACAACTATCTAACATAAATAGGCCATAATAATGATTGGATGAGAACGATGGGACATTCTTTTTTGCAAAGTAATGAGAACAGAAGCCTGATTCTACGATATGTCAGGAAAGAAATGGAGGCAGCAGATATAGGCTGCTTATTTGAAAAGTTTGACAGTAAAAGGGGAAAAAAATTATAGCAGTAGCTAGAGAGGGCAGCTGGGTCAAGAGAACATTTTCTAGGAGAGCAGAGAACTATACATGTTTGAAGGCATAGGGTGAAAGCTGTAAGGAGGATTTGAAGATGCCTCAGAGGGCGGGAATCAATTGAGAATTAGAGTTTTGATGGTACTGGGAAGAGAGGAGCTGGGTGGCACAAAAGGAGCCCTGAGCTTTACAGGAGGAAAGGGACTTGTTTCTTGAGACAGAGACAAGGATAAGAAGTAAGAAAGTGGTGTCACTGAGTTGTTGTAGCTAAATGTACTTACAGATGATGACTTGGTTTTACCAGTGATGTAAATGCTAAAGGCAGTATCTGAGAAGGGTAATGACTTCCTTCCCTTTTACCTTATCATGACAACAAAAGCATGTTCTTAGGCCCACTTATAATGAAAACATCTCTCTCCTTTCCTGGTTTGATTTCCATTGAATATTAACTGTGATTTTTACTAAAATTTCTTCTCTTAAGCAGTCTTATTCTTTCATTTTTACGTACTCGCTCTGCCAGCCACTTCAGTCTCCTGCATGCTGCTCTGTACCCCTAGAATCACCTCTCCCTATCATATGTTACTCTGGGTCCTCTCTTCTAGGAAAGAAATCATTTTCTCTCTTTAAATAAAGATCATCAGAAATTAACGTAATTTGATCCTTGCCTGTGTTGTCATCCTTTCTTGATTTTCAATTTGATTTTTACTTGAAGCATGATGTATTTGAAGATTAATAATAGCACTTGCCTTTCCTTTAATCATGTTCTGTTTTTTTCCATTTTCAAATTCGAGCCATTTAAGCCAGTGGGTTTCAAAGGGAGAGGCAGACAACAACAGTGGGTGAGCAAGATGGAATACAGGAAAAAAAATTAGAATTTACCTCTTTTTTAATCTAAAAATATGAAATAAACTAATTTTTTCTAATATTTAGCATGCAAAATGAACAAGGCCCTCTTACCCAGTTCATATGTCACAGTGTCATATGTCATATATGCTATACAAATATCCAGTCTATTTTGGCATATTGCAATTTATGTGTGCCTGGTTTAGGAAATCTGTGCATTATATTACCCACTTTAATGAAAGACGATTCTTAATTAAAAAGTACAGGTGACTTTAAAAGATTCTGGCAGAAAAACCGCAGATTAAAGTTTATACTCAATGCAAGCACAAACAAACAACTTAACATTGGCAGAACTGTCTCTATCACTTCTCAAGTAAGTGCAACATCAGCCAATATTCACACACACACACCAAAACGAGCAAACAAAATGTAAACAAGTAGTTAGCCAACAGAAGTGAAATTATTAAGAAGACTGTTTCAAATATAGGTTTATGCATATCATTAGTTGAGATGGCTACAATCAAAGCATATATTCTGCCTTTAGGTACTAGATAATAATGATAGTACATGCATATAATTTATAAATAAATAAATATGCATGTATTGGGGGATTTTGCTGAACATCATTTTACTAATAGGAGTGTACCATAATAGTTTGGAGACCTCCGATCTAGTATATTTTTTTTACTGGAGAATATGAATAATTTTTTCATGAAATAACAAAACATTAAGCTCCCTATAACTGTAAAATGTAGCTTTGAGATTGCATGGCTTTAAAAAATATACTTCTCCTTAATCCCCTACAAGCAGAATTCAAAAGAAGCCTCTTTATTGACAAAAATCAGTAAAATGCCCCAAGGGTGAAGACAGACACTCTGGTGAACTGCCACATAACAGAGGCACTAAGTTTTTAAATTGAGTCACTATTGTATTTACATATCATAGTGTGTTCAAGTTCACACTGCAGACTGTTGGCCTTGATGGAAGGAAAAATTAATATTCTTTGGAAATTTAACTTATAGCATAGTCTTAAACGTTCTAATTCTAAAGTTGCTTTTTTAGGTGCTTCAATATTGGACATGCCCATTTAGAGCTTAAAATTTCTCCTTGGAACACTCACAAGGGCTTAGGGAAAGGAGGCTTCTAAATGGTCTTGCTGTGCTAGGAGATAAATACTCTAATAATTTTGTCCTCAAAAGTATCATGCATTGTGACCACCAGCCACACTCCATTTTCCATGATGATGTGGGAGATTTATTCTTTTCCGTGAGTTAGCGTGGGGCACAATTGCAAATGTAATCCCATGGACTGTCGTTGATTCAAGTGGACTGTTATATCCACCAGGAGTTCTATAAACTATTTTCCTTCCAGGATTTTAAAAACTTTATACAGGCTCCCATGGGTAGATAACATTACATTCTAAAATTAAAGTGAGCCAGTTTTTCATTTTATTAATTTGTTTTCAAAATTGAGAAGCTAGATCTATGGATCACTAGCTGTTCCTCATCTACATGGTGATTAATACTTCTATTTCTTTTTCTTTTTTTATTGAGGTATAATGAACATATAACATTATTTCAGGTGTACAACATAATGATTTAATGTTTGTATATACATTGAGAAATGATTACCACAGTAAGCCTAATTAACATCCATTACCATACATACTAAGAAAAATTTCTTGTGATAAGAACTTTTCAGATCTACTCTCTTAGCAACTTTTCAAATATGTGATATAGTATCATTAACTATTGTCACCATGCTATACATTACATCTCCATGACTTATTTTATAACCAGAATTTTGTACCTTTTGACTCCCTTCACTCATTTTGCCCACTCCCCACCCCCCACCTCTAGCAACCACCAGTCTGTTCTCTTTATTTTTCTTTTTTACATTCCACATATAAGTGAGATAATATGGTATTTGTCTTTCTCTGACTTATTTCCGCTTAGTGTAATGCCCTTGAGGTCCATCCTTGTTGCACAAATGGCAAGGGTTCATTCTTCCTTATGGCTGAATAATATTCCATTTTATATCTATATATAGATATAGATATACACATGCACACACTCATATACACCACATTTTTGTCAATCAATCAATGGACACTTAAGTTGTTTCCATATCTTGGCTCTTGTAAATAATACTGCAGTGAACATGGGGGTGCATATATCTCTTTGAGATAGTGTGTTTTTTTTTTGGGGGGTAAATACCCTGAAGTGGAACTTCCGGATCATATGGTAGTTGTATTTTTAATTTTTTGAGGAACCTCCATACTGTTTTCCATAGTGGCTGCACCAGTCTACATTCCCACCAACAGTGCACAAGGGTTCCGTTTTCTCTACATCTTTGCCAATACTTGTTATAACTTGTCTTTTTGAATAGCCATTCAAACAGGTATGAGTGATACCTCACTGTGGTTTTTATTTGCATTTCCCTGATGGTTAGTGATGTTGAGAATCTTTTCATGTACCTGTTGACCATGTGTGGGTCTTGTTTGGAAAAATGTCTATTCAGATCTTTTGCCCATTTTTTAATTGGATTGTTTTTTGCTGTTGAGTTCTATGAGCTCTAATACTTTACTCCCTCTCTCTTTCTCCCTCCCTCCCTCCCTCTCTCTCTCTCTCTCTCTCTCTCTCTTTCTCTCTCTCTCTCTCTATATATAAAGATGTATACTATACAATTGAAAATACTACTATTTTTTTAATTATAAAAATAATTTTTAAAATAGAAATTGTCTATGGTAATGACTGCCTAGATTTACATAGTACCTGTTTAAAAGTTATCAAAGTATTTTAGAACCTTATTAATTCACATTTCTCTCTGGAGTGGATAATGAACAGACTGAGAGAATAGAAGCAATGAAGTCACATGATGCTTCCAAGCTTCATTAGTAAGCAATGAAGAAGCAAAGAATAGAATCAGGAATCACCCTGTGACAGAGTTCCATTAGACCAAGAAGTTATCTAGGCAGTAAAGTTTGAGTGTTTAAAATAATGATCTCTTAACATTATATTCCACCTGATAAAACTAGTATCAACTAGACTATGTACTATCAAATTGTCTTGGTGTGGATTGAATAATTTTATTTATTTATTTATTTTTGCGGTATGCGGGCCTCTCACTGTTGTGGCCTCTCCCGTTGCGGAGCACAGGCTCCGGACGCGCAGGCTCAGTGGCCATGGCTCACGGGCCCAGCCGCTCCGTGGCATGTGGGATCTTCCCGGACCGGGGCACGAACCCGTGTCCCCTGCATCGGCAGGCGGACTCTCAACCACCGCGCCACCAGCGAAGCCCCATAATTTTAAAGAACAGATTTCTTCTGAAGTAATAAAGATTCTGAGATGCTCCTGTTAGAATAATATTTAGTAAAATAGCTAAGATAAACTGCTTGAGGCAATATAGACTTTGACATACAAAAGATTATGCGCCTGGCAGAAGAGCTCAAAGAACATTCTCTCTGCCCAGGAACTCCAAGCTTTAATCATCAAAGAATGAGAGTGGGTAAAAGAGCTAAGGTAACCACTCTAAGGCACTGAAGCCCTTCTTGAGTATATGGCACTCTACTCTCTAAAGAATAGAGAAAAAGGGGGAAGGTTGCAAAATATCTCCTGAGGTATGGAAAGCAGTTGGCGGTAAGACTGGAGACCAAAGAGACTCTAGAGGGTAAGCTCAAAATCTTGTAACAGGGCAGTAAAATATGGTGATACCCCAGCAATTTGGAAAGCTGCTGGCTTGGCTGTGAAGCACAGACATATCTCTGGAATGTTGTCAGTGCTCAGGTCCAGTCCTTGCTGATAAGAAGGTTGTAATTCCACCCTCAACATATTTTAAGCCAGTGGTGAGCTGAGTCAAACTAAATCAGCAACAAAGTTCAGACACACCTAGCCCACTCATTTCACCTCTATTAGACTGACAGAAACAAGAAACTGCACCTTTCTGGAGGTAAACATTATTTGCTTTAGATTCTGTTGTTCTCTTATAGAATGTCTGGCATATACTTAAAGATTACAGACACGCCAGGCAAGAAAATGTCATCCATGGTCAAGAGAAGAAATAGCCAGTAGAAGCAGATCCAGACATGAACCAAATGTTTGAATCATCAAATAGTGGCTTTAAGAGCTGTATGATAAAAGATATAGTAGAAATTATGCACAACATTCACGAAGACCTAGAAACAAATGACAATGAAAACATGATGATGCAAAACCTATGGGATGCAGCCAAAGCAGTTCTAAGTGGGAAGTTTATAGCTATACAAGGCTACCTCAAGAAACAAGAAAAATCTCAAATAAACAATCTAACCTTACACCTAAAGGAACTAGAGAAAGAAGAACAAACAAAACCCAGAGTTAGCAGAAGGAAAG
>NC_041221.1:121258083-121259692 GCF_002837175.3 Physeter macrocephalus | reverse complement strand
TTGTGAGGCCACCATCACCCTGATACCAAAGCCAGACAAAGATACTACAAAAAAAGAAAAGTACAGACCAATATCACTGATGAATATAGATGCCAAAATACTAGCAAACAGAATCCAAAAACACATTAAAAGGATCATGCACCATGATCAAGTGGGATTTATCCCAGGGATGCAAGGATTCTTCAATGTACACAAATCAATCAGTGTGATACACCATATTAACAAACTGAAGAATAAAAACCATATGATCATCTCAATAGATGCAGAAAAAGCTTTTGACAAAATTCAACACAAATTTATGATAAAAACTCTCCAGAAAGTGGGCATAGAGGGAACCTACATCAACATAATAAAGGCCATGTACAACAAACCCACAGCAAACATCATTCTCCACAGTGAAAAACTGAAAGCATTTCCTCTAAGATCAGGAACAAGACAAGGATGTCCACTCTCACCACTATTATTCAACATAGTTTTGGAAGTCCCAGCCACGGCAATCAGAGAAGAAAAGAAATAAAAGGAATACAACTTGGAAAAGAAGAAGTAAAACTGTCACTGTTTGCAGATGGCATGATACTATACATAGAGGATCCTAAAAATGCCACCAGAAAACTGCTAGAGCTAATCAATGAATTCGGTAAAGATGCAGGATACAAAATTAATGGACAAAAATCTCTTGCATTCCTATACACTAATGATGAAAAATCTGAAAGAGAAATTAAGGAAACACTCCCATTTACCACTGCAACAAAAAGAATAATATACCTAGGAATAAACCTACCTAAGGAGACAAAAGACCTGTATGCAGAAAACTAGAAGACACTGATGAAAGAAATTAAAGATGATATAAAAAGATGGAGAGATACACCCTGTTCTTGGATTGGAAGAATCAATATTGTGAAAAGGACTATACTACCCAAAGCAATCTACAGATTCAATGCAATCCCTATCAAATTACCAATGGCATTTTTACAAACTGATCAAGAGATATACCGTGTTCTTGGATGGGAAGAATCAACATTATGAAAATGACTATACTACCCAAAGCAATCTACAGATTCAATGCAACCTCTATCAAATTACCAATGACATTTTTCACAGAACTAGAACAAAAAATTTCACAATTTGTGTGGACACACAGAAGAACGCGAATTACCAAAGCAATCTTGAGAAAGAAAAATGGAGCTGGAGGAATCAGACTCCTGGACTTCAGGCTATACTACAAAGCTACAGTAATCAAGAAGTAATCAAGACAGTATGGTACTGGCACAAAAACAGAAATATAGATCAATGGAACAAATTAGAAAGCCCAGAGATAAACCCACACACCTATGGTCAACTAATCTATGACAAAGGAGGCAAGGATATACAATGGAGAAAAGACAGTCTCTTTAATAGTGGTGCTGGGAAAACTGGACAGGTACATGTAAAAGAAGGAAATTAGAACACTTGCTAACACCACACGCAAAAATAAACTCAAAATGGATTCGAGACTTAAATGTAAGGCCAGACACTATAAAACTCTTAGAGGAAAACATAGGAAGAACACTCTTGGACATAAATCACAACAAGATCTTTTTTGATCCATCTCCTAGAGTAATGGAAATAA
>NC_041221.1:121246619-121257631 GCF_002837175.3 Physeter macrocephalus | reverse complement strand
CTCCAAAATTTATGCAGCCCTGTTTACAACAGCCCCTACTTGGAAACTATCTAAATGTCCTTGGAAGGAAGACTGGATAAAGAAATTATGGTAGATATATACAATGGAGTATTACTCAGCCATAAAAGGAACAAAATTGAGTCATTTTTTGAGACGTGGATGGATCTAGAGACTGTCATACAAAATGAAGTAAGAAAGAGAAAAACAAGGGCTTCCCTGGTGGCGCAGTGGTTGAGAGTCCACCTGCCGATGTGGGGGACGTGGGTTCGTGCCCCGGTCTGGGAGGATCCCACGTGCCGCAGAGCGGCTGGGCCCGTAAGCCATGGCCGCTGGGCCTGCGCGTCCGGAGCCTGCGCTCCGCAGCGGAGAGGCCGCGGCAGTGAGAGGCCCGCGTACCGCAAAAAAAAAAAAAAAAAAAAAGAAAGAGAAAAACAAATATCGTATATTAATGCATGTATGTGGAACCTAGAAAAATGGTACAGATGAACCAGTTTTTAGGGCAGAAGTTGAGACACAGATGTAGAGAACAAACGTATGGACACCAAGGAGGGAAAGCCGTCGGGTGGGGGGATGGTGGTGTGCTGAATTGAGAGATTGGGATTGACATGTATACACTGATGTGTATAAAATTGATGACTAATAAGAACCTGATGTATAAAAAAATAAATAAATAAAATGTTTTTGGATGAGTAGACCTGATATTTTTCATTTTCCATAAATTGATACAAATTCAAAGCATGTCTTTCAAAATTCCAGCCGACTATTGGGAAGAAATAAGCTGTTTCTAAAATTCATGTGGAATTCAAAGAATCTAAAACAGAATAGCCAAAAGAACACTAAAAATATAATTCTAAAAACTTATACTACCTGATATCAAGATATATAAAGCTATGATAATTAAAATGATTTACTTTGGTACAATGTTAGCCAATAGATCAGTGGAAAAAAACCTGGAATTCCAGAAGTAGACACACACATGGAAATTGAGTTTTGATCAAGGTCCTAAGTCAATCCAAAAGGGATAGTAAAGTCTTTTTAACAGATCTTGCTGGGCCAGTTAGAAATAAATTGCAATCCATTTCTCATTCCATATATAATCATTAATTTAAATGGACATAGGTGTGAATATGAAACTAAGAACCATAAAGTTCCTTGAAGAAAACAGTAAGAGAGTATCTTCATTACCTAAGCAAAGCTATTTTAGTCAGAATACAAAATGTATTAATCATAAATATGGAGTTAATAAATTGGACCTCATCAAAATTAAGAATATCTGTTCATCAAAAGACACCATTAAAAGTTAATAGACAAGCCAAATACTGGGCAAAATATTAATTTCAGCAAAATTCTCAGAATATTAAATAATATCCAGAATATCTAATAGGCTCCTACTCATCAATAATAAAAAGACTAAGAGGGCTTCCCTGGTGGCGCAGTGGTTGCGCGTCCGCCTGCCGGTGCAGGGGAGCCGGGTTCGCGCCCCGGTCTGGGAGGATCCCACGTGCCGCGGAGCAGCTGGGCCCGTGAGCCGTGGCTGCTGAGCCTGCGCGTCCGGAGCCTGTGCTCCGCAACGGGAGAGGCCACAGCAGAGGAAGGCCCGCATACCACAAAAAAAAAAAAAAAAAAAAGACTAAGAATCCCTCTCCCCAAAAAAGCCAAAAAACACTTTGTAACATCAGAAAAGAATATTTGAATGGTCACAGTGCTCATGAAAAAGGTGCCCAGCATCATCAGTCATCAGGGAAATGTAAATTAAAACCACAGTGAGATATCATTCAGAGTCACAGGAATAGCCAAAATAGGAAAAGAGATTGACATCTCTAAATGTTGTTAAAACTCAATTAGATCTTTTTTCCCTTTATGTTCATTAGGAAATAAATTGCTTACCTGTGTGCTTAGCTGGATTTTTTATCATTCCCCTCCTTTTCATCAACCTCAGACTTTACTGTCACTGATGAACAAGCCAAGTTAAGATCCCTGGAAGATATTAATTTCATCATGAGTTTTAATTGTATAGATCATGCACTCCCACAAAAGGAAACCATCCCAACATTAAAATTCTATCATTTTATTTGGTGGGTCAAATAAATATACTTTGTCAAATATAAGAATTGTTTTAAAACATCACAGAATGATTTCATTAGAAGTTATTTAGAATTATTTTGTTTGTATGACATATATCTATAGAGTAACTATCCTTGAACTTTGATAATCTGCCCACAACATATAGGAAAGATGAATGGATGAATAAAACAGGGAATGAGAAGGAAAATAGTATGCAATTCCCTTGTGCTTTTAAAGATGAAAATTAGGAAAAATTGAAAATCATTAAGAACATAGTGTGTTATAAATAAGATGAAGAAGGAATGAAAGAAGATAAGGAAAAAATGCAAGACTTTGATTTTCATTTATTCAGCATAATTATATTTCTCCTAATGGGTACCATTCTCATCATTTGTGGGAAGGATTCCTTAGAGTCTTTAATCCTAAATTCACATAGACAGTGAATCAAATCAGGGATCTGGGAGGTTCCTCCAGTCTTCCTACTTACTGAAAAATAATCTGTGATGAGAAATATGAAGTACTTATTAACACAGAGCTATTCAGAGTGATTGATGAAAAGGAAAGATACAAAAAAAGACTAAGAATCCCTCTCCCCAAAAAAGCCAAAAAACACTTTGTAACATCAGAAAAGAATATTTGAATGGTCACAGTGCTCATGAAAAAGGTGCCCAGCATCATCAGTCATCAGGGAAATGTAAATTAAAACCACAGTGAGATATCATTCAGAGTCACAGGAATAGCCAAAATAGGAAAAGAGATTGACATCTCTAAATGTTGTTAAAACTCAATTAGATCTTTTTTCCCTTTATGTTCATTAGGAAATAAATTGCTTACCTGTGTGCTTAGCTGGATTTTTTATCGTTCCCCTCCTTTTCATCAACCTCAGACTTTACTGTCACTGATGAACAAGCCAAGTTAAGATCCCTGGAAGATATTAATTTCATCATGAGTTTTAATTGTATAGATCATGCACTCCCACAAAAGGAAACCATCCCAACATTAAAATTCTATCATTTTATTTGGTGGGTCAAATAAATATACTTTGTCAAATATAAGAATTGTTTTAAAACATCACAGAATGATTTCATTAGAAGTTATTTAGAATTATTTTGTTTGTATGACATATATCTATAGAGTAACTATCCTTGAACTTTGATAATCTGCCCACAACATATAGGAAAGATGAATGGATGAATAAAACAGGGAATGAGAAGGAAAATAGTATGCAATTCCCTTGTGCTTTTAAAGATGAAAATTAGGAAAAATTGAAAATCATTAAGAACATAGTGTGTTATAAATAAGATGAAGAAGGAATGAAAGAAGATAAGGAAAAAATGCAAGACTTTGATTTTCATTTATTCAGCATAATTATATTTCTCCTAATGGGTACCATTCTCATCATTTGTGGGAAGGATTCCTTAGAGTCTTTAATCCTAAATTCACATAGACAGTGAATCAAATCAGGGATCTGGGAGGTTCCTCCAGTCTTCCTACTTACTGAAAAATAATCTGTGATGAGAAATATGAAGTACTTATTAACACAGAGCTATTCAGAGTGATTGATGAAAAGGAAAGATACATCATACAATTCCCAGGGCACTAAAGGAGTTTCTACTTTATTGATTCAATACTTAATAGAATCAGTCATTTATATAACCTGTTAAAAGTGATTTGTAGTTGGATGATGAATTTTATTTGGCCACTTTGAACTTTTTGGAAGTAGGGAAGGAAAACATTTTGCTGAAATAAATATTTTGTTCATTTATGTTTGAAACTTGGAATGCAATTCACATGAAAGAGTGAATTAAGTAGTAGTTAAAACAGTCACAGAAAAGAAACCCGTGAGTATTTAACAAGCACTCTTCTTTGCTTCAGATGAAGCTGGGTGGTCAACTGTTGTACTTTCCTTGAGGCATAATTTTCACTCTTCTATGCCTCCCTTACTTTGCATTGCATTATGTAAAACAACAACAACAAAACAACCAAAAACCTCAATAGGGTCCCAAGTCCCACAAATACAGTATTACAATGTCCCCTTACATAAGTACTTTTACCCATTTAGTTTCTCATATTTGAAAAAACAAGGTGATTTTTGGTAGATTCCTCTTATTTGTCTTATAAATAAGCATGTAAATTTGGGTTCTGAGAACCCATCTCCCACCTCCAGAATGTTCCCGAGTGCTATAGAACCAAGGTTAAGAACATGCACTTGGTTGCTAGGTAGACCTACATCTACCTCATATAACTATGTGATCATAGACAAAACACTTAACTTCATAGCTCTTCATTTCTCTCATGTGTGAAATGGGGCACTCAGTGGTCATTGTTGTTGGCTCTCCAACAACATTGCACTTTCGAGAGTTCATCTAAGATAATCGTTGACGTCCAGGCTCATTGCCAATAATTACTTCATGGATGGACAGGCCTGAACTACTTGGGGTAAAGAAGATACAAAAGAGTGGCTATTTCTGTTGAATGTGAATAAGGGATTACATTCCATTGCTGGTGGCAGATACCTCATGCTCATGAGGGTAATCAGCCTTGTGATGAAGCCAACATGTCCAAGGAGGATGGAGAGATGGAAAGCGCCTTGATGTTGCTCTTGATGAACTGATAACCTAAAGTCTGCTCTACCTCTAGACTTCTGCTTGTTACATAGTCAGTTTAAGTTGCAGGTTTTTAAACTTACAGCCAAAAGCTCAGTAATAGAGGAAATAATAATAGCCCTACATCATTTTCCTAAACCACACAAGCCCTGGAAGTCCTGGTGTTCCACTAGGAAAGACATGGAATCATAAAACATTTTTTTACTGAATTATAGTTGAGGGACTTACCTGGTGGTGCAGTGGTTAAGAATCCGCCTGCCAATGCAGGGGACACGGGTTCGAGCCTTGGTCCGGGAAGATCCCACATGTTGTGGAGCAATTAAGCCCATGTGCCACAACTACTGAGCCTGCGCTCTAGAGCCCGTGAGCCACAACTACTGAAGCCTGTGCGCCTAGAGCCCATGGTCTGCAACAAAGAGAAGCCACCGCAATGAGAAGCCCGAGCTCGTTGCAACTAGAGAGAAAGCCTGCAGACAGCAATGAAGACCCAAGGCAGCCAAAAATAAAAAATAAATTAATTAAAGAATTATAGTTGATTTACAATATTGTGTTAGTTTCAACTGTACAGCACTGATTCAGTTAATTTTTTCAGATTATATTCCATGATAGGTTATTATAAGATATTGAATATAATTCCATGTGCTCTACAGCAAATACTTGTTGCTTATCTGTTTTATGTATAGTAGTTTGTGTCTGTTAATTCCATACTCCTGTATGTGCATCCCTCCCTCTCCCCTTTGGTAAACATAAGTTTGTTTTCTGTGTTGGTGAGTCTGTTTCCATTTTGTATATAGATTCATTAGTTTTATTTTTTAGATTCTACTTATAAGTGATATCGTATAGTATTTGTCTTTCTCTGTTTGACTTACTTCACTAAGCATAATATTCTCTAGGGCCATTCATGTTGCTGCAAATGGCAATATTTCATTATCTTTTATGGCTGAGTAATATTTTGTTGTACATATATACCACTTTTTCTTAAGCCAGTTGTCTGTTGATGGACACTTGGGTTGTTTTCCTGTCTTGGCTGTTGTAAATAGTGCTCTTGTTAACCTTGGGGTACATGTATCTTTTCAAATTAGAGTTTCTGTTTTATCTGGATATATACCCAGGAGTGGGATTGCTGGTACCTCTATTTTTAGTTTTTTAGAGAACCTGCATACTGTTTTCCATAGTGGCTGCCCCAATTTACATTCCAGCCAACAGTGTAAGAGGGTTCCCTTTTCTCCACACCCTCTCCAGAATTTATTATTTGTAATAATAAATGATAGCCATTCTGACCAGTGTCAGGTGACACCTCATTGTGGTTTTGATTTGCATTTCTCTAATAATCAACAATGTTGAGCATCTTTTCAGGTGCCTGGTCGCTTTTCCTATGTCTTCTTTGGAAAAATGTCTATCTAGGTCTTCTGCCAATTTTTTTATTGGATTGTTTATTTTTTCACTATTGAGTTTTCTGAGTTGTTTTTATACTTTGGATATTAACCCCTTGTCAGTTGCATCTTTTGCAAATATTTTCTCCCATTCTGTAGGTTGTCTTTTCATTTAGTTGATGGTTTCCTTTGCTGTGTAAAAGCTTAAGTTTGATTAGGTCCCATTTGTTTATTTTTTCTTTTATTTCTTTTGCCCTGGGAGACAATCTAAGAAAATATTGCTACAATTTGTGTCAGAGAATGTTTGGCCTGTGTTATTTTTCTAGGAGTTTTATGATGTCATGTCTTCTGTTTAGGTCTTTAAACCATTGTGAGTTTATTTTTGTATATAGTGTGAGGGAGTGTTCTGATTTCATTGATTTACGTGTAGCTATCAACATTTTCCAACACCACTTGCTGAAGAGACTCTCTTTTCTCCATTGTATATTCTTGCCTCCTTTGATGTAGATTGACGGTAGGTGTGTGGGTTTATTTTTCAGCTCTCTATTCTGTTCCATTGATCTGCACGTCTTTTTTTGCAGCAATACAATGATGTTTTGATTACTGTAGCTTTTTAGTACAGTCTGAAGTCTAGGTTTATGCCTCCAGCTTTGTCCTTTTCTTTAGGATTGCTTCAGCAATTCTGGGCCTTTTTGATGTTCTATAGAAATTTTAGGATTGTTTGTTCTAGTTCTGAGAAAAATGTCATGGGTATTTTGATAGGTATTGCATTAAATCCATAGATTGCTTTGGGTAGTATGGCCATTTTAAAATTAATTCTTCCAATCCAAGAGCATGGGATATCTTTCCATTTCTTTGAATCATCTTCCATTTCCTTTATGAATGTTTTATAGTTTTCAGCATATAGGTCTTTTCGTCTCCTTGGTTTATTCCTAAGTATTTTATTTTCTGACATGAATTTAAATGAAATATTGTTTTTATTTTCTCTTTCTGATATTTCATTGTTAGTGTAATGAAATGCAACAGATTTCTGTATATTAATCTTATATCCTGGGGCTTCCCTGGTGGCGCAGTGGTTAAGAATCCTCCTGCCAATGCAGGGGACACGGGTTTGAGCCCTGGTCCAGGAAGATCCCACATGCTGTGGAGAAACTAAACCCGCACGCTACTGAGCCTGCGCTCTACAGCCTGCGAGCCACAGCTACTGAAGCCTGCATGCCTAGAGCCCATGCTCCACAATGAGAGAAGCCACTGCAGTGAGAAGCCCATGCACCACAACAAAGAGTAGCCCCCACTCATTGCAACTAGAGAAAGCCCGCACGCAGCAATGAAGGCTCAATGCAGCCAAAAAAAAATAAATTAAATAAATAAGTTTTTTAAAAATCTTATATCCTGCAACTTCACTGAATTCATTTATTCTGATAGGTTTTGTGTGGAGACTTTAAGGTTCTCTATGTAGAGTATCATGTCATCTGCAAACTATGACAGTTTTACATCTTCCCTTCCAATTTGGATACCTTTTATTTATTTACTTTGTTCTGATTGCTGTGTCTAGGACTTCCAATAATATGTTGAATAGAAGTGGTGAGGGTGGGCATCCTCATCTTGTTCCTGAATTTAGTGGGAAGGTTTGCAGCTTTTCACCATTGAATATTCTGTTGGCTATGGTTTTGTTGTAAATTGCCCTTATTAGGTTGAGATATGTTCCCTCTATACTCACTTTATTGAGAGTTTTTATATTAAATCGATGTTGAATTTTGTCAGGTGCTTTTTCTGCATCTATTGAGACTATCATGTGGTTTTTGTCTTCCCTTTTGTTAATGTGGTCTATCACATTGATTGATCGTGGATGTTGAACCATCCTTGAAACCCTGGAATGAATCCAATTTGATCATGGTGTTTGATCCTTTTTATGTACTGTTGTATTCAGTTTGCTAATATTTTGTTGAGGATTTTTGCATCTTTATTCATCAAAGATAATTGGCCTACAACTTTCTTTTTTTGTAGTGTCTTTGTCTGGTTTTGGTATCCAGGTCATGGTGGCATGATAGAATGAATTTGGGACTGTTCCCTACTCTACAGATTTTTGGAATAGTTTGAGAAGGATAGGTATAAATTCTTCTTTGTGTATTTGGTAGAAATTCCCATTGAAGACATTCAGTCCTGGACCTTTGTTTGTAGGGAGTTTTTTTTTTATGAGATTCTATTTCACTTCTAGTGATCTGTTTGTTCAAATTATCTGTTTCTTCTTGACTCAGTTTTGGCAAGCTACAGGTCTATAGTAACTTGTTCATTTCTTCCAGGTTGTCTAGTTTGTTGGCATGTAACTGTTCATGGTATTCTTTTATGATTTTTTGTATTTATGTAGTACTGGTTGCTATTTCTCATCTTTCATTTCTTATTTTGTTTATTTTGTTCCTCTCTGTTTTCTTCTCAGTGAGTCTGGATAGAGTGTGTTGATTTTATCTTTTCAAAGAACCAGCTCTTGGTTTTATTGATCATTTCTATTATCTTTTGATCTCTGCTTTATTTATTTCCTCTCTGATTTTTATTATTTCCTTTCTTCTTCTAACTTTGGGTTTTGTTTATTCTTGTTTTTCTCATTCTTTTTAGTGGTAGGTTATGTTGTTTACTTGAGAATTTTCTTGTTTCTTGAGCAAGGCCTGTATTGCTGTGTGCTTCCCTCTTAGAACTGGTTTTTCTGCATCCCATCGACTTTGTAAGATTGTGTTTTCATTGTCATTTGTCTGAAGGCATTTTCTGATTCCTTCTTTGATTTCATGGTTGACCATTGGTTTTTTTTTCTTTTTTAGTAGCATATTATTTGGTCTCCATGTGTGCATTCTTTTCCTGTATTTTTAGTTTCATACTGTGGTCAGAAAAGATGCTTGAAATTGGTTGAGGCTTGTTTTGTGACCCAGTATGTAGTCCAGCCTAAAGAACATTACATGCGTGCTTGAAAAGAATGGGTATCGTGGGGTTTTCCAATGAAGTGTTCTGTAGATATCAAGTAAGTCCCACTGGTCTGTTGTGTCATTTAGGACCTCTGTTGCCTTGTTGATTTTCTGTCTGGATGATCTGTCCATTGATGTCATTTGGGTGTTAAAGTTGCCTACTGTTATTGTATTATTGTCAATTTCTCCCATTATATCTGTTAGTATTCATTTTATATATTTAGGTGCTTCTATATTGGGTGCATATATGTTACCACGTATAATGTTCTCTTCTTGCTCTGATCCCTTTGTCATTATATAATGCCCTTCTTGTCTTTCTTTATAACCTTTGTTTTAAAGTCTATTTTGTCTGATATGAGTTTTGCCACTCCCACTATCTTGTCATCTCCATTTGCATGATACATATTTTTCTATTCCCCCACTTTCAGTCAGTGTGTGTCTTTCATCCTGAAATGAGTCTCTTATAGGCAGCATATTGTAGGTTCTTGTTTTGTTTTCTTTTTTTAAATCTAATCTGCCATGCTGAGTCTTTTAATTGGAACATTTAGTTCACTGACATTTAAAGTAATTACTGATAGGTATATACTTACTGCTATTTTTAATCCTTATTTTCTAGTTATTTTTGTAGTTCTTTGTTCATTTCTTCTTTTTGTTTTTCTTTTTGTGGTTTGATGATTTTATTTTGTGCTATGCTTGAGTTCCTTTTTTTCTTTTTTGGTTTTTGTGAATCCATTGCATGTTTTTCGTTTGTGGTTACCATGGAATTCAAGTACACTGATGCATAACTATATCTACTTACTTTAAACTGATAGTCATCCAAGTTCAAACACATTCTAAAAGATCTACATTTTTATATTCCCCTCTCCAACATTTTGATGTCATATTTTACATCTTTATATTTATCATTTTACTGTTTATTGTAGGTATAATTGCTTTCATAATTTTCTGTTGTTTTTAATCTATGTATTGGCTTATTTAAGTATTAATATTCTTTTTAAAATTCTTTTCCATTAGAGTTTATTACAGGATATTGAATGTAGTTCCCTGTGCTATACAGTAAATCCTTGTTATTTATTTTATATATGGTAGTGTGTATCTGTTATTCCCATATTCCTAATTTATCCCTCCCCCCTTCTCTTTGATAACTATAAGTTTAATTTCTGTGTGTGTGAGTTTGTTTCAGTTTTGTAAATAAGTTCATTTTTACTGTTTTTTAGATTCCACATATAAGCAATATCTTATTTGTTTTTTTCTGACATACTTAGTATGATAATCTCTAGGTCCATCCTTGTTGCTGCAAATGGCATTATTTCATTCTTCTTATGGCTGAGTACAATTCCATTTTATAAACACACACAGACACACACCACATCTTCTTTATCCGTTCCTCTGTTGATGGGCACTTAGGATTCTTCCATTTCTTGGCTATTGTAAATAGTGCTGCTATGAATACTGGGGTGCATGTATCTTTTTAAATTAGAGGGTTTTTTTTAACATCTTTATTGGAGTATAATTGCTTTACAATGCTATGTTAGTTTCTGCTTTACAACAAAGTGTATCAGTTATACATATACGTATGTTCCCAAATCTCTTCACTCTTGCATCTCCCTCCCTCCGACCCTCCCTATCCCACCTCTCTAGGTGGTCACAAACCACCTACCTGATCTCCCTGTGCCATGCGGCTGCTTCCCACTAGCTATCCACCCTACGTTTGGTAGTGTATATATGTCCATGCCATTCTCTCACTTTGTCCCAGCTTACCCTTCCCCCTCCCCATATCCTCAAGTCCATGCTCTAGTAGGTCTGTATTTTATTCCCATCCTACCCCTAGGGTCTTCATGACATTTATTTTTCCCTAGTTTCCATATATATGTGTCAGCGTATGATATTTGTTTTCCTCCTTTTGACTTGCTTCACTCTGTATGACAGACTCCAGGTCCATCCACCTCACTACAAATAACTCAATTTCGTTTCTTTTTATGGCTGAGTAATATTCCATTGTATATATGTGCCAC
>NC_041221.1:121219520-121244663 GCF_002837175.3 Physeter macrocephalus | reverse complement strand
CAGGGTGATGGTGGCCTCATAGAATGAGTTTGGGAGTGTTCCTCCCTCTGCTATATTTTGGAAGAGTATGAGAAGGATAAGTGTTAGCTCTTCTCTAAATGTTTGATAGAATTTGCCTGTGAAGCCATCTGGTCCTGGGCTTTTCTTTGTTGGAAGATTTTTAATCACAGTCTCAATGTCAGTGCTTGTGATTGGTCTGTTCATATTTTCTGTTTCTTCCTTGTTAAGTCTCGGAAGGTTGTGCTTTTCTAAGAATTTGTCCATTTCTTCCAGGTTTTCCATTTTATTGGCATATAGTTGCCTGCAGTAATCTCTCATGATCCTTTGTATTTCTGCTGCGTAAGTTGTTACTTCTCCTTTTGCATTTCTGATTCTATTGATTTGAGTCTTCTACCTTTTTTTCTTGATGAGTCTGGCTAATGGTTTATCAATTTTGTTTATCTTCTCAAAGAAGCAGCTTTTAGTTTTATTGATCTTTGCTATTGTTTCCTTCATTTCTTTTTCATTTATTTTTGATCTGATGTTTATGATTTCTTTCCTTCTGCTAACTTTGAGTTGTTTTTGTTCTTCTTTCTCTAATTGCTTTAGGTGTAAGTTAGGTTGTTTATGCCTGCAGTAATCTCTCATGATCCTTTGTATTTCTGCTGCGTAAGTTGTTACTTCTCCTTTTGCATTTCTGATTCTATTGATTTGAGTCTTCTACCTTTTTTTCTTGATGAGTCTGGCTAATGGTTTATCAATTTTGTTTATCTTCTCAAAGAAGCAGCTTTTAGTTTTATTGATCTTTGCTATTGTTTCCTTCATTTCTTTTTCATTTATTTTTGATCTGATGTTTATGATTTCTTTCCTTCTGCTAACTTTGAGTTGTTTTTGTTCTTCTTTCTCTAATTGCTTTAGGTGTAAGTTAGGTTGTTTATTTGAGATGTTTCTGGTTTTCGTGAGGTAGGATTGTATTGCTATAAATTGCCCTCTTAGAACTGCTTTTGCTGCATCCCATAGGTTTTGGGTCGTCGTGTTTTCATTGTCATTTGTTTCCAGGTTTTAAAAATTTCCTCTTTGATTTCTTCAGTGATCTCTTGGGTATTAAATAGTATATTGTTTAGCCTCCATGTGTTTGGCTTTTTTACAAATTTTTTTTCCTGTAATTGATATCTAGTGTCATAGCATTGTGGATGTAAAAGATACCTGATATGATTTCAATTTTCTTAAATTTACCAAGACTTGACTTGTGACCCAAGATATGATCTATCCTGGAGAATGTTCCATGAGCACTTGAGAAGAAAGTGTATTTTGTTTTTTTGGGATGGAATGTCCTTTAAGTATCAATTAGGTCTATCTTGTTTAATGTATCATTTAAAGCTTGTGTTTCCTTATTTATTTTCATTTTGGATGATCTGTCCATTGGCGAAAGTGGGGTGTTAACGTCCCCTACTATTATTGTGTTACTGTCGATTTCTCCTTTCATGGCTGTTAGCATTTGCCTTATGTATTGAGATGCTCCTATTTAAATTCTATTTTGTGTGATACGAGAATAGCTACTGCAGCTTTCTTTTGGTTTCCATTTGCATTGAATATCTTATTCTATCCCTTCACTTTCAGTCTGTATGTGTCCCTAGGTCTGAAGTGGGTCTCTTGTAGGCAGCATATATATGGGTCTTGTTTTTGTGTCCATTCAGCCAGTCTGTGTCTTTTGGTAGGAGCATTTAATCCATTTACATTTAAGGCAGTTATTGATATGTATGTTCCTACTACCACTTTCTTAATTGTTTTGGGTTTGTTATTGTAGGTCTTTTCCTTCTCTTGTGCTTCCTGCCTAGAGAAGTTCCTTTAGCATTTGTTGTAAAGCTGGTTTGGTGCTGCTGAATTCTCTTAGCTTTTGCTTTTCTGTAAAGGTTTTAATTTCTCCATCGAATCTGAATGAGATCCTTGCTGGGTAGAGTAATCTTTGTAGGTTTTTCCCTTTCATCACTTTAAATATGTCCTGCCACTCCCTTCTGGCTTGCAGAGTTTGTGCTGAAAGATTGGCTATGAACCTTATGGGGATTCCTTTGTATGTTATTTTTTTTCCCATGCTGCTTCTAATATTTTTTGTTTTTAATTTTTGGTAGAATGGTTAGTATGTGTCTTGGTGTGTTTCTCCTTGGATTTATCCTGTATGGGAGTCTCAGTGCTTCCTGGACTTAACTATTTCCTTTCCCATATTAGGGAAGTTTTCAACTATAATCTCTTCAAACATTTTCTCAGTCCCTTTTTTTCCTTCTTCTTCTGGGACCCCTATAATTCGAATGTTGTTGCATTTAATGTTGTTGCAGAGGCCTCTGAGACTGTCCTCAATTCTTTTCATTCTTTATTCTTTATTCTGCTCTGCAGTAGTTATTTCCACTATTGTATCTTCCAGGTCACTTATCCGTTCTTCTGCCTCATTTATCCTGCTATTGATTCCTTCTTTAGAATTTTTAATTTCACTTATTGTGTTGATCATCATTGTTCGTTTGCTCTTTATTTCTTCTAGGTCCTTGTTAAATGTTGTTTGTATTTTCTCCATTCTATTTCCAAACTTTTGGATGATATTTACTATCATTACTCTGAATTCTTTTTCAGGTAGACTATTTCCTCTTCATTTGTTAGGTCTGGTGGGTTTTTACCTTGCTCCTTCATCTGCTGTGTGTTTCTCTGTCTCCTCTTTTTGCTTAACTCACTGTGTTTGGGGTCTCCTTTTCACAGCCTTCAGGTTCATAGTTCCTGTTGTTTTTGGTGTCAGCCCCCAGTGGCTAGGGTTGGTTCAGTGGGTTGTGTAGGCTTCCTGGTGGAGGGGGCTGGTGCCTGTGTTCTGGTGGATGAGTCTGGATCTTGTCTTTTTGTTCTGCATGACCACATCCGGTGATGTGTTTTGGGGTGTCTGTGACCTTATCATGATTTTAGGCAGCCTGTCTGCTAATGGGTGAGGTTGTGTTCCTGTTTGCTAGTTGTTTGGCATAGGGTGTCTAGCACTGTAGCTTGCTGGTTGTTGAGTGGAGCTGGGTCTTAGCATTGAGATGGAGATCTCTGGGATAGCTTTTGCTATTTGATATTACATGGAGCTGGGAGGTTTCTGGTCGACCAGTGTCCTGGACTCGGCTGTCCCACCTCAGAGGCAGAGCCCTGACACCTGGCTGGAGCACCAAGACCCTGTCAGCCCCACAGCTCAGAAGAAAAGGGAGAAGGAAAGAAGGAAAGAAAGAAGGAAAGGGAGGAAGAAAGGAAGAAAGAACGAGTTATTAAAATAAAAAATAATTATTACAAAAAGAAAATTAAAATGTAACAAAAAAGGAAAAAAGACCAACCAAACCAAAAAAACAAATGCACCAATGATAACAAGTGATAAAAAGCTTGCTAAAAAAAAAAAAAAAATGGGCAGAGAGAACACTAGGACAAATGTTAAAAGCAAAGCTCTAAAGACAAAATCACACAAAGAAGCATATACATACACACTCACAAAAAGAGAAAAAGGAAAATAATATATATATCGTTGCTCCCAAAGTCCACTTCCTCAATTTGGGACGTTTTGTTGTCTATTCAGATATTCCATAGATGCAGGGTATATCAGGTTGATTGTGGAGATTTAATCTGCTGCTCCTGAGGCTGCTGGGAGAAATTTTCCTTTCTCTTCTTTGTTCGCACAGCTCCTGGGGTTCAGCTTTGGATTTGGCCCCGCCTCTGCGTGTAGGTCGCCTGAGGGCGTCTGTTGTTTGCTCATACAGGACAGGGTTAAAGGAGCAGCTGATTCGGGGCCTCTGGCTCACTCAGGCCGGGGGAAGGGCGGGGTACAGAATGCAGTATGAGCCTGTGGTGGCAGAGGCTGGCGTGATGTTGCACCTGCCTGAGGTTCGCAGTGTGTTCTCTTGGGGAAGTTGTCCCTGGTTCATGGGACCCTCGCAGTGGCGGGCTGCACAGGTGTAGATAGTGACCTGTGCTTGCACACAGGCTTCTTGGTGGCTGCAGCAACAGCCTTAGTGTCTCATGCCCGTCTCTGGGGTCCGCACTGATAGCTGTGGCTCATGCCCGTCTCTGGAGCTTGTTTAGGTGATGCTCTGAATCCCTTCTCCTCGCACACCCTGAAACAATGGTCTGTTGCCTCTTAGGCAGGTCCAGACTTTTTCCCGGACTGCCTTCCGGCTACCTTTGGCACACTAGCCCCCTTCAGGCTGTCTTCATGAAGCCAACCCCAGTCCTCTCCCTGGGATCTGACCTCCGAAGCCCAAGCCTCAGCTCCCAGCCCCCACCTGCCCTGGATGGTGAGCAGACAAGCCTCTCAGGCTGGTGAGTGCTGCTCGCACTGATATTCTGTGCGGGAATCTCTCCACTTTGCCCTCTGCACCCCTGTTGCTGCACCCTCCTCCGTGGTTCCGAAGCTTCCACCGCCGCCACCCCTCATCTCTGCCAGTGAAGGGGCTTCCTAGTGTGTGGAAACCTTTCCTCCTTCACAGCTCCCTCCCAGTGGTGCAGGTCCTGTCCCTATTCTTTTGTCTCTGTATTTTCTTTTTTCTTTTGCCCTACCCAGGTACGTGGGGAGTTTCTTGCCCTTTGGAAAGTCTGAGGTCTTCTGCCAGTGTTCAGTAGGTGTTCTGTAGGAGTTGTTCCACATGTAGTTGTATTTCTGATGTGTTCGTGGGGAGGAAGGTGATCTCCACGTCTTACTCTTCCACCATCTTGAAGGTCTCCCTCCGAATTGTTCATTTTTGATTGATTCATCTTTATAATTTCTAGTTCCTTGTTACAGTGATCTGTGTGTCTATCGACAGTCTTCCTTATTCAGTTAGTATTTTTACTACCACCTTTTTGAACTCGTAGTCTAGTAGACTGGTAAGCTATGTTTCATTATTTGTTATTTTAGGGAATCTCTCTTGTTCTTTTAATTGAGAGCAGTTCCTCTGCCTTCTCATTTAATTTAACTTTCTCTGTCTCTATGAATTTAGGAGAAACAGTTATCTACTTTGGCCTTGAAGGGATGTTTTTATGTGGGAGCATTCGTGTATAGACTGTGTGTGTCCAGTGTTTTTGGTGAGAGGACTGGTTTCCTTATGGACACCAACCATGTCTTTCCTCAGAGTGTGCTGGCTGTTAGCCCCTTGATAAGGGGGTGCGGTCATTGTCTTAGTATCTAGAACCTGTGTACAGTGTGAGGCACGGCCTCCTCTCTGCTCTGTGGCTATCGCTGCCCTGTCAGGGATGGGGTCTGCTCCCCACTTGTTGGAGTGAAAAATCTTATGTTCAAGTTTGATCAGGCTCCATTGCCCTTGAGTGCATTCCCTGCCCCAAAGGAGGTGATTGCTGAAGTGAGGACAGAATAGCCACAGAGAACCCATGCCACCTGTGTAGGCACCTGCAGTTCAGCTCAGAACCAGCCCAAGGTCACGTCCCTTTCTCTGTTGTATCCCTCCCAGATTTAGTGCAGGGCTGTGGTTTGGAGTAGGCTGGGGCTGGGGGTCGGGGCATCATGGCTGCAGGAATTGAAATGGCTGTGCTGCCACCTACGATCTGGGCTGCCTCTGTGGCAGACCTGTCCCAGGACCTGTCTGCCCCACATCTAGTGCTAAGCTGCGATTCGGTGTGGATGGACCCGGAGTGCTCTTGCTGTGAGACGAACTGCTGTGTACTCTGTGTGCAGTGACAGTGGCCACTGCTGCCCCATGTGGATCACACGCCAGGCCTCCTGGGCATGCAGTGACAGTGGCCACAAGCGCCCCACCCTGAGCACACACCAGATGCCCTGGTCTGTCTCTGCATAGCTAGACTGAGCCTTGGCCCAGATATTGTGCCAGCCTGTGGGGTGGAGTGAGCGGGACCAAGGTGTTCTCCCCTTCAGATTGGGGAGTACGGGGAGGCAGCAGCCACCGGTGCAAGGCTCCCTCTTCCCTGATTCTTGGCAAGCCAGCCTATGCATACTCACGTGTAGAGTCTGGGCTTCTCCAGCCTTTCTGTCTGTCCCAGTGTATTTCCCAGTAGGCAAGGAGGCCTGTCTCCTCCATGCAAGACCCCAGGACTAGGATTCCCAGATTGTGGCTCTACATATTTGCTCCCCAGAGTGAGGGTCTGCCCATGCAGACCTTCTTTTCCTTTCAGTCTCCTTCCAGGGGCACAGGTCCCAACAGGATGCCTTTTTTTCCCTGTCCTACGCGGTTATGTGGAGATCTTTCCTGCAGCTTTGGTTGCATAGGAGATCTTCTGCCAGCTTCTGCTTGATTTTCTGTGAGAATTGTTCCACAAATAGATGTGTTTTTTGTTTTTTTTGTTTTTTTTTTTGCGGTACGCGGGCCTCTCACTGCTGTGGCCTCTCCCGTTGCGGAGCACAGGCTCTGGACGCACAGGCTCAGCGGCCATGGCTCACGGGCCCAGCCGCTCCGCGGCATGTGGGATCTTCCCGGACCGGGGCACGAACCCGCATCCCCTGCATTGGCAGGCGGACTCTCAACCACTGCGCCACCAGGGAAGCCCAATAGATGTATTTTTGATGTGTTTCTGGGAGGAGGTGAGCCCCTACATCCTCCTATTCCACAATCTTGAGCCCTCTCCCCGGAATCATAAAATATTAACCTTTCCATGAACCTTGGCTATTGAAGCTTGGAGATAGATATGGTTTGTTTTAGAAATATAAAGAAATGTGACATTTTATATACCTAAAAATGGCATAGGAAAATTCCTACCTGTTTCAGACTCCTAAGGTAGATGGTTTGCCTGATCATCTATAACTATCTGGTGTTTTATGCTCTGATGCCCACAGGCAAGGCCTTTCCATTCCTGGACAACTGTAAATACTATTGTCAAATAGTTTTTTTTTTTTTTAATTGACTTCACTTGTTTTAATTAACCCCTGTGTGTTAAAATAGTCAAAAGGAAAATGTTGATTTTTCTTTCCTTTTTCCTATTTTCATTTCTCTTTCAATTTATGAACTAAATTTTAGGTCAGATATTAGAAAGGCAAACCAATTCTCTGCACTGTTAAGTAGTAAAACAGTTATTATACAATTAGTAACAACTTCCATCCAGAGCATCTCTCCACCAGACAAAGTGTTTAAAGAGGAAACACTTAGTAAAAGCTTTAAGAACAAAGTACATTTCAACTAAGGCAACATGGTGTGCAGCACATCAAAATATGGAGATTAAAGCACACATCAACTTTTCTCTATCACAGAACTGTCCTACTTGTCATTTTAAGAAACTAGCCTATCAAGCATATGCTTTGATCGTTTGTAATGGATTCTTTCTGACTGGTTGTCAACGTGAAAATTAAAATACCTAGTTGAGAAAGCACAACAGCAACTTTGGTAAAGAAAGTCTAATCATTTGTTCCAAATAATAAAGGCATCTTCACTGGTACAAATCAATCCAACATCATTGGTAAAATTAATTTTCTTGGGTATATTTATTAATATATTAAATGATTCATTATCTTATTACTAACATCACATTATCTTATTACTAACATTATCTTATTACTAACATCACATCTAACGTTTAAATTAAGATAAACTAACTGTGTTTAACATGTATGATGAGCCTTCAACCATAGATCTGGACATTGACTACAGTATATCAATGTAGTACATTTTGTAAGGATAGATTAGTGAAAGATCCATTCATGGAAAGCTAAGTTATTCACATATTTAATTTTTACTGTTGAAACATGACTATATCTTTTATCTTCTAACAAGTTAAAGATATGAAGGAAATAAGATCAACAAACACAGCTGGGCATTTGTTAAATATAGTCCTTCATTGATGGTAAACCTTAAACAGTTAACAAAAAAGATTTGACTTTCTCCAATCTAGTTAAAGCATAGAGTTTTAAATCTTAAATAAGAACTTTATGAAGAAAGGAAAAATCAAAAGCATAACCCTAAATATTTAACTTGTGATTATTAAAACGTGAAACATATTAACTAGGTAATATAATCATCTACATCAAGATGTTTAGCTTTTTATTTCTGTTATTTATTCAAGAAACAGTGTAATCATGTGATATGCTTATTTTTTAAAAAACGATGTGACACAATTGTCATCCATATTACCTATCACAACTTTTTTTATTTCACAATTTTAGTCTAGCCCAAATGATTACTATCAAAATCCTAGCTTAGCACACATGATTATTAATGATACAAACAATAGAAATTCCTGATATAAGAATGTGAACATAAAGCCTGGAAGTGGTCATTATAGAGAAATAAGGTGGCTTTCTGTTTAAACAAGATGAAAGACAGGATCAAATCATTGTGGAACATAACCACATCCACCATTTTCTTTGCCATTGACTAGATGGAACGTTTTATATTTTATATTTTCACCACATGCTTTACTCTGTGCCTTCTCTGTAATCAATAATGGTATTTCTTTGAATTTATTTGTATGTGGTATTAAACCCAAAACAGCAAATATAACACCTAATGAACTGTTTTCCCAGATTGGGAAAGGTCAAAAAAGAATTTTTTTTAATGTAGAGTAGCATTTTCCAAAATGTGTTACTAGTTCTGGAGATAAGTGTTCTGTGTTAAAAAGGGTGCCGTGAGGAACACTGTAAACACTGTAAAATGATTTGACCCTTGAACAACATGGGTTTGAACTGTGAGAGTCCACTTATATGTGCATTTTTTTGTTAATAAATATATTGGGACTTTTTTTGATATTTGTGACATTTTGAAAAAAGTTGCAGATGTACCATGTAGGCATAGAAATATCAAAAAAATTAAGAAAAAGGTGCCATGAATGCATAAAATAGATGTAGATACTAGTCTATCCTTACACAGGCATAAGGTGAGTGATATCTAATATAAAACTTAATTTCTCATTGTTTTATAGTGTCACTTTCAAAGAATTACAGTATGCTTCTCTTGGAATTGGAGAAACTGTGTATCAGCCCATCATCACAGGTAAGTGGTTTTTAAATATTTAACAATATTACCAAGACTGTATTATGAGTATGAGTGTAGTACCGTATGCCCTAACAGTTATGTAACAATTCATTCATTAGTGAATAGGCTAGCCTACCATGAAACAATCCTGTTGATTACACTGGGCTACCATAAAGCAATCATATGGCTGCTTGTTCATTATCATTGCATGAATCGTTATACCTGTAAATAAATACGAATTTCTTTTTCACATTATCTTTTCATTTTTGATAACTAGTGTTAGTACTATATATAACATCTACAGTATTTTGTATCATATGAGACAATATTGATGTAGGTACTGACAGACGGTTCATCTTGGAAACTGATGATGTAAAGTTACGGTATCGATAACTGCAGTAGAGTTCTATAAACGTATATATTCTCTTTCTTATGATGTTCTTAACAACACTTTCTTTTCTCTAGCTTACCTTATTGTACGATTATAGCATGTAATACATATAACATACAAAATATGTGTTAATCACCAGTTTATGCTGTCAGTAAGGCTTCTGGTCAACAGAAGGCTATTAGTAGTTAGGTTTTGGGGAAGTCAAAAATAGTTATACGTGGATTTTCCAGTGTGTGGAGGGTTGGCACCTCCAACACCTATGTTGTTCAAGGGTCAACTGTATATCCAATTCCAAAACCAGACCCAAGACCCAAATAGAGATTAAATACAACAAATAAAATTAAACTGGATGGAATTAACTCTTCTTTTTTTTTTTTTTTGTAGCTGAGGGGGCTCTACTCAATGCTGCCTTAAATCTTTTAGTGATCTTAGCACAGTCTTATTGCCACACACTTGATTTGATCTATGCCCCAGGCAGTATTTCACTCTGAGAATCTTTTCAGGATGGAGGGAGTAAAAATTAGAAATAGTTTAATTTTGCAACTCAGAAATTCCTAGTCACTTTATAGTCCTTTCAAATTTTTCTTGAAATTTTAACACTTTTTTCTTTAACTGAGCCCTGCTACTGCTTTAAAAGAAGCCAGTTGCCACTTTGAACATTCTTCCTGAAAATCACCTTAGCAAGGTCCCAGAGTATATAAAGTATATTTCCTTTCTTCCACATTTCTTCAGGCACCTGCTTTACAGCTGTTTCACTACTGTATAACATGGGGTACCATTATCCCAACTTTCAATAAAAATTTTCTCAACATTTTTTTCAGTCTTTGCTAGCACCTTTCTTGCCATTTGTGTAGCCTTCACTAACAATTTCCTTACTGTTACTTCTGTCTCTGCTCACAGTTTGTGCTCTGACTACAGAGAGTTACCATTGGGTCTCTCGAGTACTATGGTATTCTGAGCAAAATTCCAGCTTTCCATCTTGCCTGGCCATCTGACAGCTGGTACAGTTGCTTGTGGTTTCTTAACTTTCTCATATAGCCTGAGACAGAATCCTGTCTTTTTTTTCTTTTAAATTGATCACATAATTTATTTTCTCAAACCAGGATGTCTTTGAAGGTGAAATTAGACACTATTAATAATTATTCTCAGATAACAGTCAAAGAGTGAGACTCTTCTGGGAAGAACAAGAGGTATGCTTGCCACACTTTTGGTTAACCTGAGTATCTCTCTCCTATGCAAACATTATGGAAAAAAAAATTATAAATACGCTGGTACATTTTTCTCTTTGAGGAAGCAAAGATTCTTAATGCCCTTATGCACATAAGGCTAATTAACTTTAGAATTAGTTAAATTTTGAAAAATAATCCTTGCTCTGATACTTTAATATCGGGTTGATGGTCTGGTTAGGGTTTCTCATACGTTTCAAGAAACCTTGAATAATATTGGGCCCCAAGACTTTTTCAAGAGTTTTGGTTGTAAGTATTTAGGGAAATCAAGTTTTCACCGTTTTTATGCATTATGTTTAATTATGAGGAAATTCAGAGATGATAATAAAGTATTTATGAAGAAATTAGGCTCAGTGGATGTTAGTAATAAGATAATGAATCATTTAATATATTAATAAATATACTCAAGAAAATTAATTTTACCAATTTATCAACCTGGCTGACTTCCTACAAGAAATCTGAATATACAGGGCAGAAATTATACCATGCTGAAATAAAGGCATAATTCAATCCAAACTTCTTTTCTATTGGTGTCCAGATGCCCCAGTAGAATATGGGAATTTCCTCTGTTTAGGGCAGAATAAGCCAACAGAGAGTAGATTCTGTTTTCCCAGTGCCTCAGTGTACATGCTTGGTCCTGAAAGGCATGTTTGTTTTTCAGAAACTCTAGAAGCTAAGATGGTTATCTGTGGACTTCACATTTAGTGGAAGTACTCCTAAAATTGCTAAATACATGATTTATATGAGATTAGTCCATATTTCAGTGTTTTATCCTATGCCATTTGATTATAGTAGGATCTGTATCTGACTGTGATGCTAGGAAATCTGTTGTATGATTTACAAGATATCAGTATTTCCTGGTTTGGGTAAATAAATGTACCAGTTGCTCTACTTGCTACAGGAAGCAATGTTGTATAATGAAGCAAAATATTCTTTTAAGAGACTAATTCCTCTACTAGGATGTGACCTGGACCCTGGAAAAAATGAGTATGGGAGAATTTGACTTTAGGTACAAGTTGTGTTATCTAAGATACAGAGTTACTCTTTCAGTGTGGTTGAGAATTAAGTAATTGGTGGTCAAACATAGTCTGTCTATAAAAGCTTAATTTACATCAGGAACCCTTTGAGTTTCATCATTTGATATTTCTTTGAGGTTCTTAGCCACATAAAATGTGTGGTCAACATGCAGCCACTAGGAAATGGTATTAGAAGAATAGTGACATCAGTGTGTATATCATTTAATTGCTTGTGGAACATTTACTCCAGTGACCAGGTTGTATATAAAATATTAAGTGTGAGTTAAATCAAGGGCCACGGGAAACTTCAGAGAGGTGAAACGATGGCAACCATTTTTAAAAGCAGTTTTCTCCTCTAAAATGATGATGTTAGACTAAATGATCTCCATGTTGGCTTCTGTGTCTACATTTCTACATCATTGCTGCATAGGTTATCACACTTTCTGAAAATATAGAATTAAAATCAAACTATTTCATATATTCTTTATTTATGCAAAGTGTAGATTGGTATTTTTTATGCTTCCCCCCCAGAAATAAACATTAAAAGCATTGTGTGCATGTGAATACGCTTCGATGTTAAGAAAGGCAGTTCTTTGCCATATTATTCTTTTCCTCTAGAACCCCTTTTTCTTTTCTCCAGTTAACAGTGCAGAGTTGACGTGGGAAAGGCTCTGGCTCTAGGGTATATCTGTTGCATAATTTGGATGAAGTGGACATGATAGACAGATGGGTGGATGTGTACCCACCTTACTTACCTCCGGGGGGCAGCTTGGGAGCCCTTTCACTGGAGGCATTTCACTTTCTTGGTTTATTCAGGAGTCAGTCTTGGCTTATATGGATTCCCTGCTAAGGTGGAGCTCTGTCCCTTGGGTTTACTCTGTACAAGTTACAGTACTTCAGGTTCTGTGCTTTGCTGTGAATGAGATTGCAGGGACAGTCTCCGCTGAAGTCCTGGAAGGGTTTGTTAGGGGTTTCAACTTAAACTTAGTTGTTCACATACAAATCAGAGGGATTTTTGCTATATGATGAACATTAAGGTGATTCTTTTTGAGACAGATTATTGTATATAAACCATGGAAATTACCGTGGATTCGAAAGCTCAGAATCAAAGGGAAATTAGAGCAAGCTCCATAATACTAAGATTCCCTAAATCCAGTTGCGTATATCCCCCCTCCCAACACACACACACGCGCGCACACACACACACACACACACACACACACACACACACACACACACACACACACACACACACACTTTATATGCATCCTTATGCCTGGAATAATCCCGAAAGCTAAGAGAGATTCCCAGAGCCGGCCCGTCCCCATCACACAGGAGTGAGTTGTAGAGCTGTGCGTCAAGTCCAGGGCTCGCTGTCTGAAAAAAGACAGATTTTTCCATTACAACACACTCACTCTCAGGACATCATGAAAAGGGAATTGTGAAGTCGTCTAAGAAATTGTTTCACCTGAATCCTCCCTTCACTTTGAAGTAATGGAAAATGAAAGCTTTGCCCAGAGTCTTAACAGAGCAAAATCTAGACCTAGAAATCTAAACCTCAGTTTAGTATCCTTTTACTTAGCCTGAGATTAATGCAAAATTTTGGAATAAATTGAATTTTTTTTGCACAGTAATTATTTTCTAAGCTGTTGTGTCCTCCACAGTTTTCTTAACGCATAGCAGTTCTGTTCCAAGATTAATAGGAAATACAACAAAATGCAATTAAAATTATTATCACTCTGTGTGTGTACTGATTGAAAACCCACCCTGTGTTATGCATGCACCATTGATGATTTAATCCTTGGGAAAATGTGGGGAACATTTACATTGTAGAATATCAGGCCTAGAAAGGGTCTCAGAGAAGCCTGATGTAAAAAGCCTCCTTCTGCAGATGAGGAAGAGAGGCCCAGGGAAGTTAATCCCATGGCTCAAGTCACCTGGTGAGTTGTATTTAGTTTGCCCTTTGATCTTCCCAGTCACTCCAGTGCCCATATCACCACATCACCTTTCTTACCTTTAACTAAATTGACTTGTTTTTATTTCTGCACAGCTAACTGTACACACACACACACACACACACACACACACAAACACACACACACACACACACAGAGTCTTAGAGGAAAAAAAATGATACAGAATAAAAAAAGATAAACCATAGGGAAATACAGACTTGCAGACAGGGTTGATGTATGTGCTGACTATAAATCTCAATACAATATGATTTCTTGTTTCCCTTAGTGGAGAATTTCCCAGAAATAGGCTCATATTAGAGATGTTCGTTGAACTTGCTTCTGGCTTTTTGACTTCTCTTTTCAGTATCCAAGAAACAGCTACCAGGATTAATAACTGGATCTCGTGCTTTCATTTTTTTATTTCCACCAGCTGTGGTTAAGGCATTTTCTTTCACATTCTTTTAAAATTCTCTGGTGTTAGCAAGCAATCTTAAAACATTATTCAAAGAAGGATACTTAACCTAAACCTTTCACCAAACTCTCAGTTACTCTTTGTTTTTCGAACATCGTCTGACTTTGCATCTGTGGACATCACACATGTCTTACAACGTCCTGTCTTTGGGAAGAGGTGTCATCTTTTTTTTGGTATAATCTTGGCTTCTTTCTTTATCCAAATGGAAAGGATTCATAACTTCTCTGTCTTACCTAGAGGAGAAGGTCTTCATAAACCATATTAATAAATGATATTTAATTATTGTCATGAATAATGAGCTACATACTCCATTCATTTATGATTAAGTCTTCTCGACATCAACACATTTATTTCCCTTGCGGGTAGGTGTAGCAAAAAGGAAAAATAACCCCCCAAATTCCTAATTTAATCTATTTTTTATTTAAAAAAAAATCCACACCTCTGAACATGGGCACTCAGCATGTTCTCAGGTTCAATCAAACCCTCATCCCAAAAGCCTTCCAAACCCTTGTCTGACCTGGATGCTGCAAACTCTGACCCTTGCCTCCAGATTTCCCTTGCTCCTGCCTGTCATTTTCTCCAGACTCTTATTATCTGCAGTATGAAATGCTGTGTGCTGATAGATATTGGCAGAACCTGGTTAAAATTCATTTCACATAGCTTGCTCTTACTTCAAAGGAACAAAGGTTTTTTTTTTTTTTCTTTTTTTTAATCCTAAGAACAGAAAACCAAGTTATCTTTGTGATGTTAAGCATAAAACTGGGTCTTTGTTAGAAAAGCAACATCTGATGTTTCCTCTCTTTTCAACTCAGACAACTGGGCACTTCTGTATTACACAGCCCCAGTACCCCTGCTTTGGGATTTTGTCATGTCAGGAGCTGCTGACAGCTGACAAACTTCTGTGTGAAGGGCGATGCTTACCCTCACAAAATTCCTGAGCCTGCAATCAGGAAAGAGAAGGCCTCTGTCTCAAGCAGGGGGAAGATATTTGACTAGATTCTCTGCTCTTTTCAGGCAGCAAGAATCTATTTCTGGGTAAGATGGTTCTCTCCATCCCCAAGCAGAGCATCCTGTGATACTCACCCCATACCCTTCCCCGAGCCCGATGCTCATCCGCAGCCGCATATGCGCTTCAAATCATTAACCACCAACACTGCCAAAGTCCTAACAAGTTTCCAGTCAATTCTGTATCCCAGGAGTTCAGCATATAATAATTGAAAATGTGATATTTGATTAAAACATAAAACCACAGCTAATGTAACAGCCAAAGCATTTTAAGCAATCAAAGTCTTTTGTACTGATTGATTGACATGCATGGGTTTAGAGTAAGCAACCAGAACGAAGACAGTGCAGTCAATCATTGTTTAGGGTAGGATGCTCGGCACAAGAGTTTTGCTTCCTGCCTTTTGTCTGTGCTCTTCATTAATGTGGGTCAGTGGCTGCGACACTCTGAAGTCTAGCACATAAAGTGTTGACTTGCTTATCACCTTCTGTCATTTAAAGGGACCTTATATGAACTCTGCTGTTGTCAACCTCATAAAAGACAATATTTTTTTTTTGCATTTTACTCTATTTGCTTTATTGTTTGCTGTTTCTCTTCCATATACATCTAGATCGACAAAGACTTATACGTAGACTCCAGACAGACCATGGAGGGAAACATTCCTGTGGCATTTTTGATTGAATTGTTTTTTTCCCTTCTTGCAAGGAAGAGATTCTGTTCTGCATAGGTATGCTGCCATGTTGAACATAATGTCCAACCCACCCTTCAGTAGAGGCAGGACTGGACATTCTTAAAGACAGCACAGTTCAGTGTTGATCACTTTCTTTACGTTTGATTCTATGCAGTGCTGCCTGTGAAATCCTTGAAGCTAAATAAACAAACAAAATAAATAACAAGATGCATTTATGGTGCTTACAGAATTATAGGGTTTTGAGAGATGGCATGGTATCCTGCTAGAAGCCATAAAAATACCCCAGCTGTTTTGTAGTGTGCAGGAAATATATTGGTTTTACATTTTATAATTTCAAACCCTGTTGTCAACAGGCAACTTATGTTACTTTATATTCCGCTCATTACAACCCACCATAATTCCTCATGGCAGAGCAAAGTACAATATATTCCTCTGTGCTGACACTACTTACTGTTTTTTGTCTTCTATAAATGATTTGTGGCCCTGCTTTGAATTTTGGTAAGAAAGTGCATTTCCAGAACCTTTTATAAGAAACAGCACATTCTCCAGCCCAGGAGATTCAGTCTCTTAGGAAACGGGAAAAGGCCATTTGGCTCTTTCTCACAAGCCATTTATGTTTTCTCCCATTTCTTTCTGCCAATGTCCTTCAGGCCTCTCTTTTCAGAGAAATTCATCAAGCAGCGGTTGAAACTATTAATCCCTGCTTTAGTGCCCATCAGGCTGCATCTTCCTCAGGTAATCATTGTAAGCCCTCTATAGCATCCTCTTAAGGTCCAGGTCAGACTGCCTCTTCCATTTCCATTTTATTGTTGATTCAAAGACTATCAAGTGATAATTGTGAAGAGCAGGAGAGGAGTTGACACCATTGTCTGGGAACCTTAAAAAGATTAGGAGTTCTGCCCAGCTTTTATACTTCATCGGTTTCGAACATCTTACCCAAACACTAGCTATCCAAGCCATAAAAGAGACCAGATTTTTTAAAAAAGAGACTTGTGTATCCCACACTGAGATACTATATCTTCATGGAACTTGCCTTTGGAGTCCTCAAGTCATAAGCTGTTTTGACAGGGCTGTCTTCCCAGCTCCTCTGGGTTTGTGTTGAAGGGGAGAATTGAGGATGTTGCTGTGAATTGTGGCTCCCACAGCGGGAGGTAGGGGCTCTGTTTCAGGGGCTGCTCTGATGGTCTCCAGGGATCTCACTGTGAAGAGGACAACATGCTTTCTCAGAACAGTTCAAAGTCAAGTCAGCTTCGTGTAAGGCTCTCTTATTGCTATTTACAGCACTCTTGCTATCTAAAGAAATAAGACCTTATAGCAAAGAGTAATAACACAACCACCCATGTTAGTAATAAAATTATAAATCACAATTAAAGTTCTATCTGAAAACATTATTAAGTTTCCCTAAAACACTTTTTGGTTAGAATTACATTCATGATGGTTTGAGTAATCAAGAATTACAAATAATACCATGCATTGTTTGAAGCTTTTTGCCAATTTAATTAATCCTCCATCAACCCTATAATGTGGGTCCTATTATTTGCCCATTTTACAGGTAGGAAGGAAAGGACCAGAGAGGGTAAGCAACTTGCTGGAGGTTACGCATCAAGAAGTAGTGGAGCTGGAATTTAAACACAGGCAGTGAATCCAGGAGCTACATTCCAACCATTATATACACTACCTCCCAAATTTACATTGTGATATTTCCTGTATACTTTGCAAATCACTTGTTGTATTTTACTTATTTCCTGAAATTTCCTGAAAAATATCCCTCTATTTTTCAGGTCTTCATTTTTGATAGTAAACACATAAATGAAGTTTTAAACAAAGCAGACAATCTTCCTTCCGGAAGTTAAGGGGTACTTATATTTAGAAATATAAACAAAACTTACCATTCCCTCTTAATGTGTATCAAGCCACCCAGGATTTTTCTCCCAGCACCAGGGCAAGTGAGGCAGTAGGAATGTCATAGAAGCCACAGAGAAGCTATATAATTTAGCGATAGCTCCCATTCCTTGCACGATTACAAAATATTCCGTAGGCATTGCCTTTTAAAATCTGCCCTGCAAATATATGGGCTGTGTGTATTTTCCCCATTCTAAAAAATAAGGAAAATGGAGTTTATTTTTACACATCAGTAAATTATGAAATCCAGTTTCAAACCCAGGTTCCTCTGCCTGCAGAGCCTGTGTGCTCCCTGCCCCTCACACTTTGCCCTGCAGAGCCAGCAGTTAGAAAGGACAACTGGACTCCCCCATCCCATAATCCCCAGGTTCACCTTGCAGAAGGGTTGCAAACTTGAGAATTTGGTTTAAAATTTAATGAAGAAATGTCATGCTATACATGGTAAGCTTAAATCTCCAGGGTAGGGAATTATTTAGTTGCCTTCTCAAGGGAACATGTTCAAATGTATTTCATTAATCTGAAGTAAGCAACTCATATTTTCACACAACCTCATTTCCATTCATTCAGCTGTATTGAAGCCGGTTTCCGTGGTTGGCTTCTTCATTGTTCAGGAGAGATTTCATCAGCTAATTGAAAAGAACACAGCTCTGTCCTCAGCAGAGCTAAATACATACAACAATTTCACCACCAATGCCAGACACATTATCAGTGTTCTGATCCTTTGGCCTTTGATACTTTCAAGAGATGTCCCAGGGGAAATCTTTCGCTGGAATGTTAATCTGTTGCTTCTCTGACCTTCTACACATGTACCACATTATTATTACAACCCACATGCTTCTCTTTTCACGCTGTCATTTTGACAATACAACCATTGGGCAATTCATCTTTAGACTAGATAGCTGGAACAAAGTGCATACCAGTAAGTGAAATCAGATTGGCTAATGGTATTGTTTAAATGCAATAACATTTCTCTTCTGAAATCCACCCAGATTTCCAATGATATGTCATGCCTGTGGGATGCTTGGTAACAATTAGCTACTGGTGATTCATCAAAGGATCTCAGTGTGGGGATTTCTTCTTTGCTTTTTTCTGAACATGCTTTGGAAGCATAAATTAGTCCGCGAATTGGATCTGTGTGGATGTATCACTCGAGTTTCCTGTCTTTACCTTCTTGCTTCTTTCCTCTGGCAGATGTTTGTTTCATCTTCAGATTTACTGAAAGTGGTGCAGAGATCTGAGAGCATTTAGCAAGACTGAAAAACCATTTGTTTTAAGACTCTGCTCAAATGTCAAATGTCACCTCCTCGGAGAGGTCTTCTTTTGACCACCCCACATAAAATAAGCCTCACTCCTATTAGTATCTATCCTCTTTATCCTGCTTTATTTTTCCTTGTAACACTTATCATCAGCTGTCACATGATATATTTATTCATTGGTTGGCTATTTCCTGCCACTAGAACGCAGGTCCTGTGACTACAGAAATGTAGTTGGTTTGTTCTCTGCAGTCTCCTCTGGGGCTAGGACAGTGCCTGGCTCATAGCAGGGGCTCACAAAGGTTTGTATTTGTTGAGTAATAGAGAATCTTCCAATCTAGAACATACAGACAAGATGATGCTATAGAGACACATGGACTCCACATCCCACTAATAACCGGTAGGCATTTCTCTGTTACAACCGTATAATGAAATCAGAGGAAAGAATATTACCCACAAATTACTGCTTATTTCTAGCCCAACCTTATCAACTAAAGCATTTGAAAAATATGCCATTGGAAAGCTCCAGTCTCTTTTGTTTTATGGATTCTCTTGCTATGCCGACCATCATTTTCAAACATATAGAAAGTAACCAAGGTTTATTTAAAAATATCATTCATGGTAGATGCCAGGAAGGCCTAAAGCTGTTATGAATAGAGCTTTTATCTATATACTTGAGCCAGATAATCATAATAACTGAAGAGTCTTCTAAGGTTGGTGGGTGGGGTGTGTGTGTGTGTATGTGGGTGTACATGAAAGCACACCTGAATCTTCAAGCCCCTCTCTAATTACCATAAGAAGGCCTCTAAAATGACATTATGTATTGCTTCTGTCCATTTGCAAACAACCCAATAAAAGCCAGCATTGTAAGCCACATTTATCTAGGCTCATGGGTGATTATATATCTTTGCTGGGTGCCTTAGTGCCCTGAAAGAGTTCATTCTGCTTCCAAAATTAACAAACTCATAAGTAACAGTTTTTGCAAAACTGGTAGGGAATGCTTCAGGATGTAGTTAAGTGAGAAGGGAATAAATGATTCATCTTCTCTGGATCTTCCATAGACCATAGTTATTTTCTTTCCCTACCGAGAAAATGACCAGTCTTCGTTTGTGAATGTGATAATTACTGCATTGGCATAATAACAATTAAGGAGAGTTGCTATGGAAATCTACAGTGCAGTCCTAAATGGTGGATAGAATGGACCAGTCAAGGGGTCATGAAAAGGTGTGGTTTATGATCATCTGATTATAATATTTAAAATAATTTTCCATCTTTTTAGTTGTTTATTAAGTCTACTCTTCATATCCCTTCCCCAAAATACTTCCTACACTCTCCTCAAAATATTTGCTTACCTTTCTAGTCAAGATTAATGTCAAATCCTTAGTCTCATTGACTGGAGGCAGATACAAAGAGTAAGGAAGAGAATGTCAGGAAGGCAGGAAGGAGGCAGGAGATGTGAATTGTTTTTAAAATGTAATCTTCTAAAATACAGGATAAAATGCTTGGGGGAGAAAAGACGATATGGAAACACTGTTCTTTAAAGATCCAAGCAGTCTCAAACAGCATTTCGGATGGTAGTGAAAAGGAAGCAAATCATGTGACTAAGTTCAGATAGTCAAGTCTCTAGGAAGGAAAGGTAGAGGCTGAAGAATGCAAGAATTCCAGGCCCTTCTTCCATGCCTGGAGGGACTCTCACACACATTTTGACTTTAATCACAGTGGACCGCGTGGTTAACAGTGGCCTCTTTGAATGTCGAATTAAACAACGTGGCTGCTGTTTCCAAAGAACGTCAGTGAGAGCAAGAATTGAATCCACAGAAGAGCAGAACCTCAGCTGCAGGGAGTTTTTTTGAGCAGGAGCTTGTTGTGTCCTTTCACATCTAGCTACAGTATGTACTTTGCAGGGCTATTGCTTTTAATCTTCATTGTTAGCTCCCTCTAAAGAAATTTGTAAAAGTGTAATCCCAGAGTTGCTTAAACCTGCATAGAAAGCTTCTAATTTCTAATTCATCCCAGCCGAGATTGAATTGTTTGGATCAACTTTTCATTCAAGGGAGATAGAAATGAGAGAAGGTTGGTTTGAATTAGTTCTTCTGTGGAGATGAACTGAAATTCGTCAGCTTTAGTTTACACGTATACTTTTACTTTACATGTCAACTTTTGTTTTATACTCAGCAAATCACATGAGATGACAACATTTTCAGGGGAAATAAACAACCTTTAAAATTTAGAACTCTTATATAAGCATCTGAGGAGGTTGGAAAGATAGAAGTGAGATCAAAGTGTAATAAAAAATACTCAGAATTATTAATTTATTCCGTATATATTCATTGAACACTTGCTCTGTATCAGGCATGGTTCTAGACTCTAATCAAGGCTATGCTGATTGGCCACTTGGAGATTATCTGGGCAGTTGTTTACCCTGCATGGGCTGCTGAGGTTCCCACGTAAGCCAGGTCTGATCCCCTAGCATAGGCTCTGGATCTTACCCCCCTTCATGCTCTTAACGAACCGTATCCATTTCCCATGGCTGCTGAAACTCATTACACAACTCAGTGGCTTAAAACAGTAAAAGTTTTTCTCACAATTCTGGAGGTCAGAGGCCTGAAATGGGTTTTACAGGGCTAAAGTCAATGTCCCTTCTGGAGAGTCTAAGGGAGAACCTGTTCTTTATCTTTTCCAACTTCTGTAGGCTGCTCACATTCCTTGGATTGTGGCTGCATCACTCTGGCCTCTGCCTCTGTCATCTCATCTCCTTCTCTGACCCTGACCCTCCTGCCTCCTTCTTACATGGATGTTTATAATTACACTGCACTCACCCAAATAAGACAAGGTAATTTCCCCATTTTAACTTCCTTAACTTAATCATATCTGTAAAACATCTTTTGTCTTGTACAGTAACATAGTTATAAGTTCCAGGGATTAGGATATAGAGATTTTTAGAGGGCCATTATTCTGCCTACTACAGGGACTGAACAGCATGATTTACTGTTGCATTTCTTATTTGATATTCAGCCTCATCCATCTCTTGCTTTCAATGCAGTTTGCTTTTGGAACACTTCAAAACAGTCCTCCCAATCACAATTACAAAAACTCTCCCAATCACAATTACTTCTTTATGGAAACTGCTCTTTGCAAGGTCACCTAGATTCTCCCCATTGCAATATTAACCTGATACACTTTAGGGCTTATCTTTCTCAGGATCTGTTAAGTGTGATATACTGATGACCATTCTTGCCTTCTTATTATAGTAAAAAGGCAGCTCTCATTATTTAGTGTTTGCTATGCTCCAGGCACTAAGCTAAACACTTTATAAACATTATTTCATTGGTGCCTTTCAATAATCCTATGAATTAAACATTATTTTCCACACATAAATGATAAAGGCTTAGAAAAACCACCTCAAGTACCACCTAGCACTTTCTAACCTCTGTCTCCAACTCCCACTTTTCTTCCAAGTGACAAATCTAGACCACTGATCGGCTCCTGGATGTCTTCCTGTGGTTGTCCCAACATTCCTCTCTAATATTTGACCAGTGAAATACTTCCATCCAAGTCTTACCAGCCAGAAATCTGGCAGTCACCCCAGATTTCTCCTTTTTCGCCATGTCCAAGAGCCTCCAAGCCCTATCGTTTCCACCTCCTAAACAACCCTTGAATCTTTCTCCTTGTCTCCTTCTTCATGGCCCCCACCTTAGTTTTGGCTTATCCTGACCTCCATTTTTTTGTGTCAGTTACTAAACAAGCTTCCAACTGACTTCTCTGACTTAGTTGTTACCCATTCACTCTATTCCTATTTTGTGAATTTGCTCTCTACCTTGTTTCCAGAATAATCTTTGGAAAAATGTAATTCTTATCCTGTCATTTCCAGACTTAAAATTCTATAATGCTTCTCATTTGCCCTCACGTCTTGTCTTCTCACATCTCTGTGCCTCTGTTCAGCCTCTTCCCTCTGCTTCACACACCCTCCCTAGTCTCCCCTCCTCTTCTTCTTCTCCCAATAAAACAGCACCAAATTAATAAACTTGGGTATAAGTGAATGGACATTTGGATAACTTTTCCATGCTCAATAAGGAATAAAAATTAAAATAATTTCAAGATTAATTTTTTAATAATTGGAAAATCTGAAATAATAAGACTGGGGTAGGTTTGGCAAGACATGCAAACACTTAAATTGTTTAAGGGAATGTAACTTGGTTTTTTCTCTTTCTAAAAATCATTTTGTTAATACATAACAAGAGCCTTAAAATGTACGTTTGACCTAATATTTTCACTTCTAAGAATATAAATCTTCACATTCAAGAACATTGCAATATTATTCATTAGGAAAACTTAGAGTCCTGTCCAACATTAGAGAAGTGATTTAAAAATTGGTATGTACTGTTTTGGAAAATTTTATACTTATTAGAAATCATGTTTTTTAAAAATACAGCATAATGAAATATTCATAATAAAGGTTTAAATAGAAAAAGCAGAATTTTTTACCCCGTAAAATAATTTACATTTACACATAAAAAAAACTAGGAAACAAGCCAAATAAACCAAATAAGTCAGTATATTAACAGAAATTATTTCTGATAGTAGGATTTGTGATGGCTTAAGTTATTTTTTTATATTTAAAATTTTTTTTACAGGGCTTAGGAATGGGGGATTGATGAACTGACAGAGCACAGAGGATTTGGGGGCAGTAAAAATACTCTATATGATCCTGTAGTGGAGGATATATGTCATTATAAATTTATCGAAACCCATAGAATGTACAATAACAAGAGTGAACCCTAACATAAACTGTGGATGTTGGCGTGATTACGACGTGTCAGTGTACGTTCATTAATTGCAACAAATGTATAACTAGGTGGGGAATGTTGATAACAGGGAGGCTATGCATGTGTGGGAGCAGGAGATATATGGGAAATCTCTGTACCTTCCTCTCAATTTTTCTGTAATCATAAAAGTGCTCTAAACAATTGTCTTAAAAAAATTTTTTTTGGTACTTTTCAGTATGTGAGTGCAGCCTCTGGAGACAGATTGTCTGGATTCAAGTTCATGTCCCAGTTCTATTTCTTTCTGTGCAACTGTAGGCAAATTATATAACCTACCTAAAACTCACATTTACTCATCTGTAAATTGAGAAACAGAATAGTGGATGAAAATAATAACTTTTAACTTTTATGTAATATAACTCATATAAAGATCTTAGCATAGCACAGCCTAAGCACTCATTCAATGAAAGCTATGGTTTAAGTTATTATTAAATATACAACTGCTCTTACCGAGTTATAAATATTCTTTATGTGTTATAATTAGAAAAATTAAATGAAACTGATGATAAAATGTGTGAGCTGCAAGTCAGGGGAGAAAGTCCATTTGTCAGCCGTTATTTAGCACTGAAATTAAGTCCTAAGAAGGCAAGGCAGGTAGACAACTGCACAGCTATATCCCAATGTCAGGGAGATTATATTTCTGAAGAAAATGGAGTTTTGCCTTCTCTCTAAGGAGCAAACAGTTAAAGCAAATGAGCTCCCAAGTTCAGAAACATGGTCTTCAAATTACAAGGAGTTGGTGCTCACTGGGGATGCAAAGAGCAGGTGTCCCTGGGCAGGCCAATCTAAGCAAAGCATGTGTCAGCCCAGCTCTGTGGAAGGCTAGAAGTAATGAGCTGTATTTGTTATCTATTGCTATGTAACAAATTACTCTAAGACTTATCAGACTAAAACAATACACATTTATTGTCTCACAGTGTCTCTGGGTCAGGAATTAGAGTATGCTTAGCTGGGTTCTCTAACAAGGCTATAGTCATCTCAAGGCGTGACTGGGAAGGATATGCTCCTCGATCACTCTCATGGTTGTTGGCATGATTCATTTCATTGCGAGTTATTGGACAAAACCTTAGTCCCTCATAAGCTATTAGCCAGAGATTTCCCTTGGATCTTTGCCATACGGGCATCTTCAGTGAGCAGTTCACAACATGGCAGCTTGCTTCATCAGAGTGAGAAAGTGAGAGGGTGAGAGTGTATTAGCAAGAAAAAGTTTTAGCAAGATGAAAACCAGTATTTTTGTAATCTGATCATGGAAATGGCACCCATGACTTTTGCTATATTCTGCTCATTAGAAGCAAATCACTATATCCAGACCACACTCAAGGAGAGGGTATATATGAGGGCACAAATACCAAGAGGTGTGCATGTTTGGGGGAGAGAGGAGGTCATTAAAAGCCATGTCTGGGGCTTCCCTGGTGGCGCAGTGGTTGAGAGTCCACCTGCCGATGCAGGGGACACGGGTTCGTGCCCCGGTCCGGGAGGATCCCACATGCCGCGGAGCGGCTGGGCCCGTGAGCCATGGCCGC
>NC_041221.1:121205793-121219405 GCF_002837175.3 Physeter macrocephalus | reverse complement strand
AAAAAAAAAAAAAAAAAAAAAAGCCATGTCTGAAGCTATCTACCTAAAGAACCCTAGTTAGTGGTCAACCACAGCAGCTATCTCAACTGATAAGACAAACGACTGGTTTGTTAAATTCTGCAGTGTTGACAAGCTAAGTATTTAGGTTAATATCGATTTTTATCCCTCTGATTTTGCCAACATAAAATGAAAAGCTAAACTGAAAAATAACTTAGGATAAGTGCTTTGTAAATTGTTCATTTACCTACTAAATAAGAGCATTAGAGGTGAAAGTGTAGAGGGCAATCCTAGCCCATATTAAAGCCTCAGAAAAGTAATAGATAAAGCTCATTTTTGTATGGGAGAAATTTTGGCCAGATGGTACCCAGAGGTTCCTAGAAGAAATTAAGGATGGATTAACCAAGATATTGACAAGGGTTCTCACAGATACACCAAAAATAGAAATAAAAAATAAAAAAGAACCAGCAAATAAAAGAAAACTGCCTCCCAAAGATTGAAAATTCAGTACTGTGAAAACTTTTATGCAGTCAGTGGAGATTCTGGGCACTGAGGGAGCAGTCAGTCTTCTAGTCATTCCATGCAAACCCTCACACTCTTCCTGAAGATAGAGTCATATTGTGGGCATTGTACACCTGGAGAGACAGGTCTGACTTTGATCTCTAGCTTTGCCACTCACAGGCTGTGAGACCACTTGGAAAGTTATTTAGCCTCTATGAATTTTGGTGAGTCCATCTGGAATGAATGCAAAAGGCACAGTGAAAAGCATGGTACATATCACTTGGTCAATAAAAGATTGCTAAATTAGTGCAGGATTTTATTTTATATTTATTTCTTTTTTGGCCGCCTGGCTTGTGGGATCTTAGTTGCCTGACCAGGGATCAAACCCGGGCCCTTGGCCGTGAAAGTGCAGCGTCCTAACCACTGGACAGCCAGGGAATCACCCTAGTGCAGGATTTTAGAGCATGGGTTTGTTACCCAGTCCAAGCTCATAGTGCTCTCTGAATGACAGGCCAATAAGTTGAGAGCCAAGGTGTTGGCACAAGGAATAGTAACTTTATTCAGAAAGCCAGCAGACCAAGAAGATGGTGGGCAGTCTCCCAAAGAACCATCTCACCCAAATTAGAACTCAGGCTTCTTTTATACTGAAAGGGGAGAGGATGTGACTGGGTGTTGCAGACTTCTTGGTGATGGCCAGACCTGAGAAGGGATGTGATGATCCTTTGTTTTTGCAGCTGTCCATGTAGGTCTGGTCACGATGTTCCTGTACACCTCTACCAGACAAATGTTATTCTCTGTTCTGCAACTTTTCATCTCTAGATGAATGAAAATTGTTATACCTTTAAAGGTCAAGCCTGGGAGGCAGAGCCTTGAGAAAGGGCTATTATGTCAGGCTATAGGCAACAGTCCTTTACAAGACGTGCAGGGCCAGCATGACTAAGTACAGGCAATAGAGCACGAAGGTTAGAGCTAAAGGACCAGATCCAATATGGAGTCAGGTTTGTTCTCTGTTACAGGTTTTGATGTCCGATAAGTTGACATACTGAGAGTCAAATTCTAGTTTTCCTGCTTACTGTCTGTGAAAAGTTAGGAAAAAGAAATGCGATGTGTTTTAGTTTCAGTTTTCTTGTCTTAAATGGAGATAGTATTTATTTTAGAAGGTTATTATGAGGCTAAAATGAATATTGTATAAGTGTATATAGCCTTTAACCCAGTGCCTGACACATGTTAAGTCCCTAAAAAGCTGTGGTTAGCCTTCAAATAACTGAGTGAAACCAAATTAACTTGATGTAGGATTTTCATGATGTTTCTTGATGAATTATAAATGACATGGAGAGAATTCATAATTGATGATGAATTGGAGGTTAGCCAAACATCAAAAAAAAGTTCTGGAGTAAAGGTGAGGAAATGATTCTATATGCTTAGAGGAGTTAATAGTGGAGAATTGGGGGAAAAAAAACAACAGTCAAAAGCATGGTTCACTAAAGGACTTGTTTATTTAATAAGAACATATCTAGTAAGTGGGCCTTCAAAGGTCAGTGCTACTTTTAGATGCATCCCATTTATGGATTGTCTCTGACAACAAAGATGTCGAAAAGCTGGTTAGATGGATCTTGTGTCACTCAGAGTTGACTTGAGACATGTTGCTCTGGGAAGACTGATAAATTGGCACCTCTTAAACCATATTTAAGTATTTGCACCTCCTTTTTTATGGAAACTAGAAGAAGCTGATTTTTTAATTAACAAAAACTGTATGTGAAAACAGTCACTTACTACCTTCACTAGCTACAGAAGGGTGGACTAAAAACAAAACCAAAATATTTCCCACGTTTTTGTAGTTTTCTCAATTTCCTTTTGAAATTTTCTAGATGAGACAGTATCTTGGGTGGCAAATTAAGGGGTTTAACATTTAGTTAATTAAACTAAATCACTCATTCCTGGTAAGCAAAGCAGCATGCATTACTGATTTTTGAACTCAGGTTCATGTGCGATTCACAAAAGTACTCGACACAGACAGGTTGACACCAGTGAAGGGTAAAACCAATTTATATTTTGCCAATTTAGTCCAGTGATGTTTCAGTTCTCCTTTTAGATCTGCCTTCTAGATGAATACCCAGCTTGTCTTCCCATTAATTCTGCTCTGAATTCTACTCCAAAATCTGTGGGTTGTTGAAACAGGATGAGAAAATACTCCACATATGTGACTCTCCTAGGGAAAGCAGTTCCAAAGACAGTACTTCATAGGAAATTCCTGCCACTGGATTATCGAAAAGTACTGCTGGTTAATTGGCAGGAAGGCATTGGAGAGGCAGTGACTTTTATGGTAACCACAGTAATTAGGATGGGTTGGTTCCCCCTCCACTGATCACTGAGATTGAATCCATTGATTCTGTGGTGTTCTCTTTCTTTCTCCCACAGCTTTCCCCTAGGTCAGTAGGACAGTCTTCCCAAGTGGCAGGAAAACATTTCTCAGGCCATGTGTACTTAGGTTGACAATGTTTCTTTAGACCACTTTGTATTGTGGAGGCGGTTAAGGAGAAGAATGAGAGACTTGACATGAATTTCTATGATGAACGATTATCAAGACAGAATACACTAAGTTTGGAAGGAAAATACATCAATAGATAAAATTTCCTCTTATGCTCTTCCAAATATTTAATAAAAATTAGAATTTATTTCCCCAAGGCTTAAGTCTCTATACTCTGTTCCTCTAAATTAATATGCCCCTTAGTTTCAGTTACCAGTTTATGCATGGGAGAATATTAAGTTCAAAAGATTTCACACTAACCCATTGCCAAGAGTAGAATATTTTCTTGAAATTGGGAAGGAAAGTGGAAAGGAAATAACAAAGCTATAAAACATGTTCTTTAGTTCCCTGAACTATTTTCAGTCTCCTCTGAGCTGAGGTTAGTCCCCTGTATAGTATATTATGGCTCAGGGAGATTCATTGTTTTTTGTTTTTTGTTTTTTAAAAAGGACACTATTACTGGTTGCACAAAAGAGGTAAGGGGCATTGGAAAGTTAACTTATTTCATCCCATTTTACTCTAATGGATCCTGACAGTGTTTTTTTCTGTAGTCCTGTCAGACCTAGTGTTAATATTTTTTAATTTTATTTTTTTAAATTCAAGTATAGTTGATTTATAATGTTGTGTTAATTTCTGCTATATAGCAAAGTGATTCAATTATACATACACACACACACACATACATACTATTCTTTTTCATATTTTTTTCCATTATGGTTTATCACAGTATATCGAATATAGTTCCCTGTGCTATACAGTAGGACTTTGTTGTTTATCCATTCTATATGTAATAGTTTGCATCTACTAGTCCCGAACTCCCAATCCAACCCTCCTTCAACCCCACTACCTCTTGGCAACCACAAGTATATTCTCTATGTCTGTGAGTCTGTTTCATAGGTAAGTTCATTTGTGTCATATTTTAGATTCCACATATACAGGTAAGTGATGCCATATGATATCTGTCTTTAACTGTCTGGCTTAACTTAGTTTGATAATCTCTAGGTCCATCCATGTTGCTACAAATGGCATTATTTCATTCTTTTTATGGCTGAGTAATATTCCATTGTATGTATGTACCACATCTTCTTTATCCATTCATCTGTCAATGGACATTTTGTTTGTTTCCATCAGACCCAGTCTTAAAATATTCACTTCTAAAGAACCTCTCTGTCCCTCAAAAAAATCTGAATTAATATCATCTTGATTTACCTTGACTCCTTCACTAGCCCTGGTACTCTTATCCTATGACCTGTATTGGGGAAACAATTGACAGAGGGAGCATCAAGCCCTCCAGTTAACATTTTGGGTTCTTTATTAACACTGTTATCAGTAGCCTCAGCAGTATTTGATCTTTCTTTGTGAACTAAGTCCAGATCTTTTGAGAGTGATTTATTCATTCTTATCACTTTTTGATACTATCAAGTCTGGGGCAAGGTGTTCTGAATATGAAACATACAAGATCTGTTTTCCAGCAATCCTCTTCTAGGCATAAGAGAAGAGAAGAGAAATTGTGTACCCAGAAACTCTATTCTAAGAGACAATCCCCTACCAGACAGAAAATATGAATGTAGCCTTTGGGTCATCTCAAATGGTTTTGTGATTTCTCCTCCAGTATGGACAGCCAAGCCTCTTTTACCATTATTACCAAATTCTCTCCTTGCTGTCTTTGCTGATGATGCTGCTGGTGGATTTGGTGTCTCAGTATCTTTGCAGGGCACTTTCATGCAGCTGTTCCCATCTCATGCACTGCTGCCAAGTCTGTGGACTGCCTGGTACCCACCCTCCCTCTTGCACCACCATCACTCCCTCTACCCCTGCCATTCCTCTCCTCCCTAACCCCCACGGGTCCAGGCTCTGCTCTGGGAGGGACACTGAGGTCCAACCAAAGATGCTCATTGATCAGTATTGGGTCAGATCCCCTCATACTAGTGTCCCAGCTGATGCTTAGGGCTCTTTGGTTCTCTGGCTTGATAAGATGAATCATCCTTTCACACAACCAAGTTGACCCCAGCCCTCTCCAGAGGACTTAGCTAAGAGAGTTAGTTTAAAGATATCTGTTTGGATGTGACTTCTGTGACCCTAGGTCTCTTAAAGTGGAGTGAACACTGCTTGTCTCATCCTAAATAACTTATGACTCATCTCTTTTTTTCTAAACTCCATATTTTAATGCCTCCACATGAGGAAGGGTTTCTATTTTAGCATCATCAAATTATTATGGAAAAATCATCATCCTTGGAACAAAATATATCTGTGGCACATTGTATTTTTAAACGATAGCCACAAAAAGAGCTCCATCCCACACATACTTCTAAAATCTTAACCACTTCTGTATAAAGAGGTGGAGGCTAGCTACCCTATCCTTCAAAGTTATCAAGCCATTACTTGCTCATAATAGAATGGATGCGAGTGACACAGAGTGATTTCTGAGGTTAGATCATAAAAGACAGTGACTCACAACCCTCAGAATGGGAGAAAATATTTGCAAATGAAGCAACTGACAAAGGATTAATCTCCAAAATTTACAAGCAGCTCATGCAGCTCAATATCAAAAAAACAAACAACCCAATCCAAAAATGGGCAGAAGACATAAATAGACCTTTCTCCAAAGAAGATATACAGATTGCCAACAAACACATGAAAGAATGCTCAACATCATTAATCATTAGAGAAATGCAAATCAAAACTACAATGCGATATCATCTCACACCGGTCAGAATGGCCATAATCAAAAAATCTAGAAACAATAAATGTGGAGAAAAGGGAACCCTCTTGTGCTGTTGGTGGGAATGTAAATTGATCCAGCCACTATGGAGAACAGTATGGAGGTTCCTTAAAAAACTAAAAATAGAATTACCATACAACCCAGCAATCCCACTACTGGACATATACCCTGAGAAAACCATAATTCAAAAAGAGTTATGGAATGGACTTGAGGACAGGGGGAGGGGGAAGGGTAAGCTGGGATGAAGTGAGAGAGTGGCATGGACATATATACACTCCCAAATGTAAAAGAGATAGCTAGTGGGAAGCAGTCGCATAGCACAGGGAGATCAGCTCAGTGCTCTGTGACCAGCTAGAGCGGTGGGATAGGGAGGGTGGGAGGGAGGGAGACGCAAGAGGGAAGACATATGGGGATATATGTATATGTATAACTGATTCACTTTGTTATACAGCAGAAACTAACACAGCATTGTAAAGCAATTATACTCCAATAAAAATGTTTAAAAAAAATGGACACTTCTGCCTTGTTTCCTGGTATACTAATTCTTAACATTTTCATGCGCCATATAAGCCGTTTGTCAACCCTGAGGCTCTCATGCTCTTAGGAAGTCCCACAGCCTGTGCAGAAAGACCCCATGTATTCCCTGAGCATACATGAGAAGTGCCAGCCCTCAACTCTTCCAGTTCCAGTCAAAGTTTGACTGTAACCACAAGAACAGCAACCATGCCAGAACTGCCCAGCTGAATCCTTCCAGAGTTTCTGATCCTCAGAATCTGTGAGAGGTAAGGAAATGATTTTTATCACTTTAAGACACTAACTTTTGGAATGTTTCCTTATTTGGCAGTAGCTAACTAGAACAATGCCTATATTAGTTAGCTAAGGCTGCCATAACAAAATAGCGTGGACTGGAAGGCTTAAGTAACAGAAATTTATTTTCTCACAGTTTGGGAGGCTAAAAGTCCAAGATCAAGTTTCTGGCCAATTTGGTTCAATGTAAGGGCTCCCTTCCTGGCTTACAGATGGCCATCATCTTGCTGTGTCCTTACATGGCCTTTCCTCAGTGTGTGTCATGGAGAGAGAGAGAGTGAGCTTTCTGATGTCTCTATTATAAGAATAATCATCCTATAGGGTCAGGGCCCCACCCCATGACATCATTTGATAATGGGGGAAGCAGTGGTTGTTGGCGGCAGGTAGTGGGTGAGAAATCTCTACTTTCTACTCAATTTTGCTGTGAACCTAAAACTAAAAAACAGTCTATATATCAAAAAGAAGCAGCAGCAGCAACCCTGACACCACTTCTCAATGCCTTGTTTCATTCCTGTGACTGACTTCTCAGAAGCAAAATATGTATAACTATCATGATCAGTCTCACATGAAAACAAAAGAAGAGCATCATTTCATGAACACAAGGTATTTTCATTTCTTTTCCCCCAAAAGTACAGTCTAAATGTTTTCAGCTGTTTCAAGAGGCTCACGTTACTCTTTCTCTAAACTTGGTATTCAAAACACACTCCCGGATAAAGTCCTTTAATATGGAGCCCTGTATTCTAGCTGCTCTTCTACTTAGATGGAAGTGCCCAGGAGAGAGACGGGGAAGAGTAAAGATAGACCCATGAACTACTGGGGTTGCCAACAGATTGCTAATTTGATCCACTCCATTCACTTCAGAATGAGCTGAGAACCACGTAGCCTTCAGTTACTATGGCACCATTTGCTTCCAAACTAGGAGTTTGAATTGGTTTTATGAAAGACTATTCCAACTAGAACTCTTTGTCCTCAAACACATTTGTTTACTTGGGGTGGAGGTGGCAGAGAATGCCAGGAGAAAATGAGTTTTTAAATATGGAAGATCACCTATGTGGGCATATAGAAATATATCCATATGTATAGTTAATATGCAGTTGGAAATATTTGTACGGCCAGATGTATCTTAATGGCTTTGTTGTTCCTATACCATTCCTTTATCATTTGAGAAAAATTACATAAAAAGGGGAAAAGTCTATTTCCTGTAGAGATTCATTCTATGTGTTGAAATCTATACTCTGTTTACTGTGAGTGCTTACATGCAGAATTAAGTCCTATCCTAGGAAATAATCAAATTCTTAGACTTTCTGTCATCTGGACAGCAAAATTTTATAGGGAGTTTTGAGGGCAGAACTGCATTCAGACCCATGCTTACAGCGTTTTCTGTTCTGATACATACATGTATATTCATCCATCCATTTGGCATGGGGTATGCAATATCAGTTTTGGACTTTGCTGAACTCTTCAGGGCATCCCCATGTGATCTTTGGGTAGTTTTGGGAATTCTTGAAAATTTCAAAAGGAATGGCTCCTTAGGCTATAATGTCCATTAGTTCTAAAAGAGAATACGAAGTGGATAATCCTCAGATCTAAACTCTACCTCTCATGGTTTGATAACCGTACTTGAATGTGAATTAAATATCAAATAGTGTGGTGGGTACATTATTTAACATAAACTGGGCCTTCTCTAGAAACCTCAAGGCTCAGCCATTGCTCTGTGCAGACTTTCTCTCTTGAGGTCAATCCAGAAGGTCTCCTGCGTCAGGATGCTGATCCCATTGGTACAGCACTGTGGAAAAACCAATCCGGCTCCCCCATCCCTCTCTTCTCTTCCTTAACACTCGATGCTGCGATTAACTGACCATTTTGCTTCAGAATTCAGGAAAACCCCAGGAGGTGTATGATCAAGAGATGTCGAACCGGCTCATTTTCACTCACTAGCCAGTCACCTCGAAAGTACAAAGCAAATGGTCAGTCAACAGTCCGTCTCAAAAGTTGATACCACACAGCTTCTTGAGGTGGCTGCTGTGAGCATCTTTATTCTGAAGTCCTGTTGCTGGCATTCACAAAGCATGAATGGGAAAATAATGAGGACGAAAAAATAATGTAATGTGTGGTGGTTTGTATCAGAACAAGAGCAGTGAGAATAGGAAATGGCACACACTCGCCTCAGAGGGCTTGTCTCTGGGGGCCAGGCCAGCATGCTCTCTTTCAAGGGCAAAGATAAGGGGCCAGCTGTTGAGAAGAAAAGGAATGGGGAGTTGAAGAAAAGGTTTTAAATTTAAAAAGACTGATTCAAAGAAGGTCTGCTAGGCTATTGGAGAAATACATAACCTGTGGAGTGAAGGAGACAGGTCCACAGCCTCCTTGCCCCATTTCTAGCTTTCTTTTTTCAATAAGAAATCATTTCTTCTCCCCAAACACTTCTGCACTAAAATCAAGTTTTCATTCTTATTGACCATGGGGAGAGCAACATCTTTGATCTTCAACTTACTGAAGCAGCTGCCTACTGTTCTACTTCAAAGTACGCTTTTATGACTTAAGGGCATTTTAATAAAGAGTTCTCCAAAACCCAGTTGCGTATTATCTGGAATAGTAAGGAGCATTGTAGCTTATCAGGTGACACAATGCTGGAATCATAAGGAAACTTCTATAAGAAAAAACAGCCGTAAATTTTAGGGAATCGCTTTTTAAACATTTGTACTGGCTTTGTAAGGGTATATGTTCCTATATTTTGTCCTTTCTGCTTGTCCTCACTTCTGCTGTTTGGAAATGTACACCCTCAGAGGAGGATAAAGAGTTGGTTTGAAAGTTTCCATCCTGAAGAATATGTGAAAATGTGGTTTAGAAAATTTTCCTTTATGTTTCTGTAACATGTATGAAATGTCCACAACATGGTAGAAGCTCAGTGTGGTAGAATGTCAGGAAAGGGTCTCTTCTGCTATGAAACATAGTTTACAAACAAGTCATCAAACCCATACATTTGGAACTATGAGAGAAATTGCAGGTTATTTCTCTAACTGGGTAGAGAGAAGACATTTCCTTAAGTATGAAAGTAGGAAGATATTTACTGTATTCATCTTAATGATCTGTTTGTAGGGGAGCAAAGCTTCGACCAAGTCTTAGAAGAAAGAAAGAGGAAATGTTTTCTAGCTAGAGAAGTTCATGGTAGCCAAATAAAGTCTAAGCTGTGAAGCATTTAAACCAACTTTAAAAATTCAGCAATGGGTATAAAATTAAAAATACATAGAAGGATTCTTTTTCCATTTAGGTTATTATAGAATAGTGAGTAGAGTTCCCTACGCTACACAGTAGGTCCTTGTTACCTGTTTTATATATAGTAGTGTGTATATGTTAATCCCAAAAAAGAATCTGAAAAAGAATGGATATATGTATATGTATAACTGAATCACTTTGCTGTACACCTGAAACTAACACAACATTATAAATCAACTGTAATCTAAAATAAAAATTAAATTAGAGAATAAAATAAATACAGAGAAGGAAAAGTTCTAGCTTTTCAGAAGATTGAGGGTTCATTATTTGGCTTATTTGGTCAAATGTTCAAAACAAATTAGGTGATAGCTAGATAAATGCCGGATGGTGATAGACACCCTGAGGCGAAACCAACCGTCCACATCCACCATCTACCATCTTGTGCAAGCAAGAAACTTCAGCCATGGAGTTCATCTTTTGTTTAGTTTCACCAACTGTTAATATTTTTTTCATATTCACTTTTTCTCTACATACGTCCTATACACATCTTGCCCACCCTCTTTTTCTGCTGGGCTATTTGAAAGCCAGCTGAAGAAGTTGTGATATCACAACCGTAAATACTGTCTCTTCACAGCAAGGGCATTCTGTCAAATAACCACAATATCATGATCATATGTAAGTGGTTAATATGAGTAGTTAATTTTGCATATTCAACAAACCATATTTAAAATTCTGTAATTCTCAGAACACCTTAATTTTGCATATTAAACAGATCATATTTAAAATTCTCTGAATTCTCTAAGCATATCATTTTTGCTGATTTTCACCTTAAACCAGGATCCAATCAAGAAAGACACATTGTATTTCGCGGTCGCATCTCTTTGGGCTCGTTTAATCTGTAACAATTCACTTGCTATTTTTTTTCTTTCATGCCATTGATGTTTTAAGAATCCAGGCCACTAGTTTATAGAATATGTTGTTATCTGGACTTGTTGATTTCTTTCCTCAGGTTTAAATTAAGATTAAATATTTTTGACAGTAGTGCTGCATAGGTGAGTTAATGTTACTTTTAAAAAAAATAAATTTATTTATTTATTTATTTATGGCTGTGTTGGGTCTTCGTTGCTGCGTGCGGGCTTTCTCTAGCTGTGGCGAGCGGGGGCTACTCTTCGTTGCGGGGCACGGGCTTCTCATTGCAGTGGTTTCTCTGGTTGTGGAGCACGGGCTCTAGGCACATGGGCTTCAGTAGTGGTGGCATGAGGGCTCAGTAGTTGTGGCTAGTGGGCTCTAGAGCACAGGCTCAGTAATTGTGGTGCATGGGCTTAGTTGCTCTGTGGCATGTGGGATCTTCCCAGACTAGGGGTCGAACCCGTGTACCCTGCATTGGCAGGCAGATTCTCAACCTCCAGGGAAGTCCAGTGAGTTAATGTTCTTGCTGTTGCTTTACATCCAGAGGGCTGGAATGGGCTTTTGTCCCATTATTGGTGAGACTACATTTGAGCCCTTAATTAAGCTGGATCTCTCACTTATAAAGGTACCTTCTTTTTCTTTTATATATGTATAATCAATAGTAATCTGGGGCATAAAAGTTTGACAGCATGCAGTCCTCTCTCCCCATGGTAAGCAGAATAATACCACCCTCACCTTATTACCCCTGCAGATGTCTATGCCATTATCCGTGGGACCTGTGAATATGTTCAGTTAAGGGATGGATAAGGGGAATGAAGGTAGCAGATAGAATTAAGGTTGCTGACCAGTTGACCTGAATATATGAAAATTACCCTGGATTATCCATATGGGCCCAGTGTAATCACAAGGGTCCTTACAAGTCAAAGATGGAGGTGGAAGATTGAGAGGGAGATTTGACTAAGGAAGACTCGTTAGTGACATGTAACACTATTTTCTTTAAAAATGGAGAAAGGGAGTCACAAGCTAAAGAATGCAAGCATTTTCTAGAAGCAGAAAAGGCAAGGAAACAGATTCACCCCTAAGGCTTCCAGGAAGGAATTCTGACCTGCTTGATTTGAGCCTAGTGGGTCCCATGTCTGACTTCTAACCTACAGAACTGTAAGTTAACAAATTTATATTGTTTTAAACCCCTAAACTTTTGATAATTTGTTGCAACTCTAATAGAAAATGAATACAACCCCTAAAATTTCATCCAATCCTTTTAGCATGCATTGACGATTCTTGTCCTAAAAAATTCTTACACTGGGAGTTGTAAATGGTATTATTTACTAACTCTGTCAATTCTTCCTTATTTATTAGCTCCCTCTCTTCTCTTTTTTAGTCCTTTCTTTCCCTCTTTCTCTCTTGAGTATCGTTATGAACTCATGATCCTTTTTTTAAAATTCAGTTTTATGTAACCCATTACTTTTATTATTTTTTGATGCTTTAATTGTCCCAAATTTGACCAATGGTAGGCACTTCAAGCGGATTCCTATGCCCATCTAGCATAGCCTCATTAGTCTTAGAGCACTTTCTTGATTTCTAGAACACAATATTTAGTGTTAACCTTATTCTTTTTTTCTCCCAAATCTGAAATCCACCATTTTAACCAAAGAGTCCTGGTTTCATTTAATGAAGAATGGCAACCTGTGTGATGGGAGTTCCCTGGCAGTCCAGTGGTTAGGCCTCCAGGCTTTTACTACCGTGGCCCAGCTTCAGTCCCTGGTCAGGGAAATAGCATCCTGCACCATGTGGTGCAGCCAAAAAAAACAAACTTGTGTGATAAGAGAACTAATTTTTATTGATACATTGGTATTTCAATGTATTTTCAGTTTTAGTAGGCAGGTGAACATCTTTTTTCAGTTTTAGTAGGCAGGTGAACATCTTTTCAAAATTTAAGAGACATTTGTTCTAGCTTTTTCTGTGAACTATTCATGTATTTTGCCCTTTTTCAGCTTGCTTTTTTTTTTTTGCCCAAGTCAGCTTGGCTTTTTTTTTCTCATTTTGAGTTCTCTGTATGATAGGGAAACTAGCCTTTTATCTGTTGAACATATTGCAGTTGTTTTCTCCCAAATTTTCATTTCTTCTTTGACATAATTTTGCAGTGAAAACTTTTTTTTAATGTAGTAGAGTTTATTCATCTTTTTAAAAATTGCAACTGAATTTTGAGGTAGGAAAACTTTGCTCACATCCAGGTTGTAAAGAAATTCACCCATGTGTTATTCTAGTGCTTAAACATCAGTTTTTACATTTGGATCTCTTGTCCATTTAGTATAAAGAATGAGTCCAAAATTACCATTTTTCAGATGTCTCAAGAACATCTGTTGTAAGGTCCATCTTTCCTCCCAGCCATTTGATATGCCTTCCTTATCACTAAATTGCTACATGTTTTGGAGTCTGTTTTTGAACTTCCTATTCTGTTCTACTGGTCAGTCTGTCAATTCATGCACCAGTACCACACAGTTTTAATTAGTGTTTTGATAATATGTTTTACATATTCGGGCTAGTCAACCCTTACTGCTTTTTTTTTTTTAACGTTTTTACTGGAGTATAATTGCTTTACAATGGTGTGTTAGTTTCTGCTTTATAACAAAGTGAATCCGTTATACATATACATATATCCCCACATCTCTTCCCTCTTGCATCTCCCTCCCTCCCACCCTCCCTATCCCACCCTTCTAGCTGGTCACAAAGCACTGAGCTGATCTCCCTGTGCTATGCGACTGCTTCCCACTAGCTATCTCTTTTACATTTGGAAGTGTATATATGTCCATGTATACACTACCACTCTCTCACTTTGTCCCAGCTTACCCTTCCCCCTCCCCATGTCCTCAAGTCCATTCTCTAGTAGGTCTGCATCTTTATTCCCTTCTTGCCCCTAGGTTCTTCATGACCAT
>NC_041221.1:121204715-121205651 GCF_002837175.3 Physeter macrocephalus | reverse complement strand
TTAGGTTGCTTCCAAGTCCTGGCTATTGTAAATAGAGCTGCAATGAACATTGTGGTACATGACTCTTTTTGAATTATGGTTTTCTCAGGGTATATGCCCAGTAGTGGGAGTGCTGGGTCGTATGGTAGTTCTATTTTGAGTTTTTTAAGGATCCTCCGTACAGTTCTCCAGAGTGGCTGTATCAATTTACATCCCCACCAACAGTGCAAGAGGGTTTCCTTTTCTCCACACTCTCTCCAGCATTTATTGTTTGTAGATTTTTTGATGATGCCCATTCTGACTGTTGTGAGATGATATTGCATCGTAGATTTTTTTTGTTTTTTTAAAATTAATTAATTTATTATTTATTTTTGGCTGCATTGGATATTTGTTGCGGTGCCCGGGCCTCTCATTGTGGCGGCCTGCCCTGCTGCGGAGCATGGGCTCCAGGCACACAGCCTTCAGCAGTTGTGGCTTGCAGACTCAGTTGATCCTCCTGGACCAGGGCTCGAACCCATGCCCCCTGCATTGGCAGGCGAGTTTCCAACCACTGCACCACCAGGAAAGCCCCGCATTGTAGTTTTGATTTGCATTTCTCTAATGATTAATGATGTTGAGCATTCTTTCATGTGTGTTGGCAATCTGTATATCTTCTTTGGAGAAATGTCTATTTAGGTTTTCTGCCCATTTTTGGATTGGGTTGTTTGTTTTTTTGATATTGAGCTGCATGAGCTGCTTGTAGATTTTGGAGATTAATCCTTTGTCATTTGCTACATTTGCAAATATTTTCTCCCATTCTGAGGGTTGTCTTGTCGTCTGTTTATGGTTTCCTTTGCTGTGTGAAAGCTTTTAAATTTCATTAGGTCCCATTTGTTTATTTTTGTTTTTATTTCCATTTCTCTAGGAGGTGAGTCAAAAAGGATCTGGGTGTGATTTATGTCATAGAGTGTTCTGCCT
>NC_041221.1:121202138-121203647 GCF_002837175.3 Physeter macrocephalus | reverse complement strand
AGTATCATGTCATCTGCAAACAGTGACAGCTTTACTTCTTCTTTTCCGATTTGTATTCCTTTTATTTCTTTTTCTTCTTTGATTGCTGTGGCTGAAACTTCCAAAACTATGTTGAATAAGAGTGGTGAGAGTGGGCAACCTTGTCTCTTTCCTGATCTTAGTGGAAATGGTTTCAGTTTTTCACCATTGAGGACGATGTTGTCTGTGGGTTTGTCATATATGGCCTTTATTATGTTGAGGAAAGTTCCCTCTATGCCTACTTTCTGGAGGGTTTTTATCATAAATGGGTGTTGAATTTCAGACTTGATGGCGAAATTAAAACCTTTGCAGGCAAGCAAAAGCTAAGAGAATTCAGCACATCCAAACCAGCTCTACAACAAATGCTAAAGGAACTTCTCTAGGTAGGAAACACAAGAGAAGGAAAATACGTAAAATGACAATCCCAAAACAATTAAGAAAATGGTGATAGGAACATACATATTGATAATTACCTTAAATGTAAACGGATTAAATGCTCCTACCAAAAGACATAGCCTTGCTGGATGGATACAAAAACAAGACCCATATATATGCTGTCTACAGGAGACCCACTTCAGACCTAGGGACACATACAGACTGAAAGTGAGGGGATGGAAAAAGATATTCCATGCAAATGGAAATCAGAAGAAAGCTGGAGTAGCAATTCTCATATCAGACAAAATAGACTTTAAAACAAAGATTATTACAAGAGACAAAGAAGGACACTACATAATGATCAAGGGATCAATCCAATAAGAATATATAAAAATTGTAAATTTTTATGAACCCAACATAGCACCTCAATACATAAGGCAAATACTAACAGTCATAAAAGGGGAAATCAACAGTAACACATTCATAGTAGGGGCCTTTTTAACACCCCAGTTTCACCAATGGATGGATCATCCAAAATGAAAATAAATAAGGAAACAGAAGCTTTAAATGATACATTAAACAAATGGACTTAATTGATATTTATAGGACATTCCATCCAAAAACAACAGGATACACTTTCTTCTCAAGTGCTCATGGAACATTTTCCAGGATAGATCATATCTTGAGTCACAAGACAATTCTTGGTAAATTTAAGAAAATTGAAATCATATCAAGTATCTTTTCTGACCACAATGCTATGAGACTAGATATCAATTACGGGAAAAAATCTGTATAAAATACCAAGACATGGAGGCTGTACAATACACTACCTGATAACCAAGAGATCAGTGAAGAAATCAAAGAGGAAATCAAAAAATACCTAGAAACAAATGACAATGAAAACACGACAACCCAAAACCTATGCGATGCAGCAACAGCAGTTCTAAGAGGGAAGTTTATAGCAATACAATCCTACCTTAAGAAACAAGAAACATCTCAAATAAACAACCTAACCTTACACCTAAAGCAATTAGAGAAAGAAGAACAAAAAAACCCAAAAGTTAGCAGAAGGAAAGAAATCATAAAGATCAGATCAGAAATAAATGAATAAGAAAT
>NC_041221.1:121199802-121201877 GCF_002837175.3 Physeter macrocephalus | reverse complement strand
TCCAAGACTGAACCAGGAAGAAATAGAAAATATAAACAGACCAATCACAAGCACTGAAATTGAAACTGTGATTAAAAAATCTTCCAACACACAAGAGCCCAGGACCAGCTGGCTTCACAGGCAAATTCTATCAAACATTTAGAGAAGAGCTAACACTTATCCTTCTGAAACTCTTCCAAAAGATAGCAGAGGGAGGAACACTCCCAAACTCATTCTACGAGGCCACCATCACCCTGATACCAAAACCAGACAAAGGTGTCACAAAAAAAGAAAACTGCAGACCAATATAACTGATGAACATAGATGCAAAAATCCTCAACTGAATACTAGCAAACAGAATCCAACAGCACATTAAAAGGATCATACACCACGATCAAGTGGGGTTTATCCCAGGAATGCAAGGATTTTTCAGTATATGCAAATCAATCAATGTGATACACCATATTAACAAATTGAAGGAGAAAAAAACATATGATCATCTCAAAAGATGCAGGGGAATCTTTTGACAAAATTCAACACCAATGTATGCTTTTTTTTTTTTTGGAGTTTCCTAGCTCTACACATGTCTGGTTTTATATGAATGTTAGATTTAACTGGTCTAGCTCTCAGAAGACTTGGTGTGTTTATAGGGACTGCATTAAATTTATATAGTCTCTTAGGGACAATCACAGTATATGCAATGGCTTTACATCCTTTTCAGGATGAAGAAATGCCTTTTTCTTCAACTGTTCTCATCATTTTTGCATGTTTGTTGTTAAGTTTATTTCTAAGTATCTACTTGCTTGCTGTTGTGAATATTATTTTCTCATTGTAGAGAGGTCATTTTACTATTTTTCCAATCCTTGTTCCTCTATTTCAGTGGTTTTCAATCTTCTAAGCACATTAGAACCATCTGGGAATGTTAACGTTCTTACAGCCTAGGTATATTACAAACCAATTAAATCAGAATTTCTGGGTGTGAGGCCATAGCCATCAGTGTTTCTAAAGGTCTTCAGATAATTCCAATGTAAAACAAAAGTTGAGAATTGCTGATTGACTTGGGAATGAGCAGGAACCTTTGTAGGCTTGGTATGAAGTGAAAGAAATAAAAAGTCTTTATTATTACTTACGAGTTTCTGTTTGGTTCATATATATTTGTAATTATATATTTATTGCAAATTGATGTTCTTAGCATTATAAAAGCCTTAATCACAATTGCTGATTTTTGGTCTGGATTCTCCCTTGTTTACTCTCACGGTTGCCATCCCTGCTTTCTTACTGTTTGGATTTTCATGGTATACATTTACCCATCCTTTTACTGTTAACATTTTAGAATTATTTATTTTTAACTATTTTTTTTTGTATTTGGCATATATTAGGGTTTTGCTTTGTAAATCAATCTAAATTTTTAAAAATAGGTGAGGTAACAGCCAGCATTGTTCTCAATGGTGAAAAACTGAAACCATTTCCACTAAGATCAGGAACAAGACAAGGTTGCCCACTCTCACCACTCTTATTCAACATAGTTTTGGAAGTTCTAGCCACAGCAATCAGAGAAGAAAAAGAAATAAAAGGAATCCAAATAGGAAAAGAAGAAGTAAAGCTGTCACTGTTTGCAGATGACATGATACTATACATAGAGAATCCTAAGGAGGCTACCAGGAAACTACTAGAGCTAATCAATGAATTTGGCAAAGTAGCAGGATACAAAATTAATGCACAGAAATCTCTGGCATTCTTATACACTAATGATGAAAAATCTGAGAGTGAAATTAAGAAAACACTCCCATTTACCATTGCAACAAAAAGAATAAAATATCTAGGAATAAACCTACCTAAGGAGACAAAAAACTTGTATGCAGAAAACTATAAGACACTGATGAAAGAAATTAAAGATGATACAAATAGGTGGAGAAATATACCATGTTCTTGGATTGGAAGAATCAACATTGTGAAAATGACTCTACTACCCAAAGCAATCTACAGATTCAATGCAATCCCTATCAAACTACCACTAGCATTTTTTACAGAACTAGAAAAAAAAATTTCACAATTTGTATGGAAACACAAAAGACCCCAAATAGCAAAAGCAATCT
>NC_041221.1:121193041-121195192 GCF_002837175.3 Physeter macrocephalus | reverse complement strand
GACATATATGCACTACCAAATGTAAATTAGATAGCTAGTGGGAAGCTGCCGCATAGCACAGGGAGATCACCTCTGTGCTTTGTGACCATGAGAGGGGTGGGATAGGGAGGGTGGGAGGGAGGGAGACGCAAGAGGGAAGAGATATGGGAACATATGTATATGTATAACTGATTCACTTTGTTGTAAAGGAGAAACTAACACACTATTGTAAAACAGTTATACTCCAATAAAGATGTTAAAAAAAAAAATAGGTGAGGTAAGCCAATTTTGTGTTACTTATATCACAAATATGTTTGGTCTCAGCTTGATCATTCTTTTTATGTTTTATATTGCATATATTTACAAATTATAGGCTATATTTACAGTTTTTCTTTCTCTCTATGCTCTGTTTTCTTTGCCCCTTTTTCTACAGTGCTCTCTTCATTAGGAAGATCTCTGTATTTTTGTGCTACTGGTTACTTTTATGTTCATAATTTGTATGATATTCTTTGTCCTCTTTTCCCTTATTTAGATACTTTCTCTTTGTTTTGACAACTTTAAGTGATATCTTTAACTCCTACTTATTACGTGATAGTCAATGAGCTTATCTAATTTCTTTATCTGTCTCTTTCTCCTCTGATTTTTTGTTGAATTATTCCTACTAGGTCAGAATTCATAATTTTTATGCACTGTCTTCTACCTTTGCCCCCCACATTTGCTTGAACCTTGGATCTATAATTAAGTATATTCAATGCTCACTATTAGTCCTATGGCTGATGTTCCCCCTGTGTGTTTTGGTCAGATAGAGCTTGTCTTCTCATAGGGTCTCAGGAATTGTTCATGAGGACAGTATTCCTCAGGTGTTTGCAGGCTACATTGTCTGTAGCCTTGTTACTTGAAGAAGAGCTTGGCTGGATATAAGATTTTTGGCTCATACTTTCTCTTTTGAGTTCCTTTAAGCTATTGCTCTCCCAGTGTGTTACTTTTTTATGTTACTGTTAAAAAGTGTGATGCCAACCTGATTTTTTTTAAGTAAATTTGTCTTCTTACCTGGAAAGGCAGAAGATTTTTTCTTTATTTTTAATGTTTAATAGTTTTACTAGGATATATCTTAAAACTGACTAGCTTAATTTTTTTTGCTTTTCTTCTTAAATTGTAGTTGTATATATATGTTAGATCATCTATCTTATATCTTTCACTGTCTGATTCTTCTTCATTTTAAATTTTCCATCTTTTTGCTATATTATCTTTTTTTTCAACATCCAATGTTATATTTTCAGTTGAATCTAGTCTCCCTTGGACATCTTATAATTTAGTCTTTATTTTCAATTTGATTTTATATTTTTCTTTTCTGAATTTAGTCACTCATATCTTCTGTGTGTGTAGTATATGTGTGTGTATGCCCATTTTGGTTCTTCATTTTTGAGTTTCTGATTTGACATATTTTATTTACACGTACAAATATTTGCTTAAGAATATTTAGTCAGGGTACTTCCCTGGTGGTCCAGTGGTTAAGACTTTGCCTTCCAATGCAGGTGGTGCGGGTTCAATCCCTGGTCGGGGAGCTAAGATCCCACATGCCTCGTGGCCAAAAAAATCAAAAGACATAAAACAGAAGCAATATTGTAACAAATCCAGTAAAGACTTAAAAAATGGTCCACATCAAAAAAAAATCTTTAAAAAAAAATATTTAGTCAGGTTGTGCTGTTATGTTTTAGTTTTTACCTGCTAACAGGTAAAAACTTTTCTATTTACAATACCTTTGTATGGATGCCATCTGCCAATTTATGCTAATTTTGAAATATCTTCTCTTCCTCTGTATCAACAATAATGGGGTATGTAGGCAGGGCTGAGTAGTATGTTTGGCCCATAGCATCTGTTACTGTGTGGATACCCTTCTCTTTGTATACTGTGTTGTCCTTTTAAAATTAGTAGTGCTTGGTTTGGGTGGGTGAGGGATATTTTATGTCTTCTGATTTTGTGATTTTTTTTTTAAAATTTCTGTAGATCTCCTAATTTTCAGGGCTTGTTTCCTTCTTTCCTTTCACTCCCAATCCTCCAATGGTGCTCTTCCCCTTCTTAGTCATCTGCCATTCCCTGCAGTGGGGCCCTTGCAAGGTTTCCATCTCTGCTCTGGCACATTCTTAAGTCTTTGCCTATGGATTCTTCAGC
>NC_041221.1:121181198-121192621 GCF_002837175.3 Physeter macrocephalus | reverse complement strand
GGTGGGAGGGAGGGGGGCGCAAGAGGGAGGAGATATGGGAACATATGTATATGTATAACTGATTCACTTTGTTGTAAAGGAGAAACTAACACACTATTGTAAAACAGTTATACTCCAATAAAGATGTTAAAAAAAAAAAAAATAGGTGAGGTAAGCCAATTTTGTGTTACTTATATCACAAATATGTTTGGTCTCAGCTTGATCATTCTTTTTATGTTTTATATTGCATATATTTACAAATTATAGGCTATATTTACAGTTTTTCTTTCTCTCTATGCTCTGTTTTCTTTGCCCCTTTTTCTACAGTGCTCTCTTCATTAGGAAGATCTCTGTATTTTTGTGCTACTGGTTACTTTTATGTTCATAATTTGTATGATATTCTTTGTCCTCTTTTCCCTTATTTAGATACTTTCTCTTTGTTTTGACAACTTTAAGTGATATCTTTAACTCCTACTTATTACGTGATAGTCAATGAGCTTATCTAATTTCTTTATCTGTCTCTTTCTCCTCTGATTTTTTGTTGAATTATTCCTACTAGGTCAGAATTCATAATTTTTATGCACTGTCTTCTACCTTTGCCCCCCACATTTGCTTGAACCTTGGATCTATAATTAAGTATATTCAATGCTCACTATTAGTCCTATGGCTGATGTTCCCCCTGTGTGTTTTGGTCAGATAGAGCTTGTCTTCTCATAGGGTCTCAGGAATTGTTCATGAGGACAGTATTCCTCAGGTGTTTGCAGGCTACATTGTCTGTAGCCTTGTTACTTGAAGAAGAGCTTGGCTGGATATAAGATTTTTGGCTCATACTTTCTCTTTTGAGTTCCTTTAAGCTATTGCTCTCCCAGTGTGTTACTTTTTTATGTTACTGTTAAAAAGTGTGATGCCAACCTGATTTTTTTTTAATTAAATTTGTCTTCTTACCTGGAAAGGCAGAAGATTTTTTCTTTATTTTTAATGTTTAATAGTTTTACTAGGATATATCTTAAAACTGACTAGCTTAATTTTTTTTGCTTTTCTTCTTAAATTGTAGTTGTATATATATGTTAGATCATCTATCTTATATCTTTCACTGTCTGATTCTTCTTCATTTTAAATTTTCCATCTTTTTGCTATATTATCTTTTTTTTCAACATCCAATGTTATATTTTCAGTTGAATCTAGTCTCCCTTGGACATCTTATAATTTAGTCTTTATTTTCAATTTGATTTTATATTTTTCTTTTCTGAATTTAGTCACTCATATCTTCTGTGTGTGTAGTATATGTGTGTGTATGCCCATTTTGGTTCTTCATTTTTGAGTTTCTGATTTGACATATTTTATTTACACGTACAAATATTTGCTTAAGAATATTTAGTCAGGGTACTTCCCTGGTGGTCCAGTGGTTAAGACTTTGCCTTCCAATGCAGGTGGTGCGGGTTCAATCCCTGGTCAGGGAGCTAAGATCCCACATGCCTCGTGGCCAAAAAAATCAAAAGACATAAAACAGAAGCAATATTGTAACAAATCCAGTAAAGACTTAAAAAATGGTCCACATCAAAAAAAAATCTTTAAAAAAAAATATTTAGTCAGGTTGTGCTGTTATGTTTTAGTTTTTACCTGCTAACAGGTAAAAACTTTTCTATTTACAATACCTTTGTATGGATGCCATCTGCCAATTTATGCTAATTTTGAAATATCTTCTCTTCCTCTGTATCAACAATAATGGGGTATGTAGGCAGGGCTGAGTAGTATGTTTGGCCCATAGCATCTGTTACTGTGTGGATACCCTTCTCTTTGTATACTGTGTTGTCCTTTTAAAATTAGTAGTGCTTGGTTTGGGTGGGTGAGGGATATTTTATGTCTTCTGATTTTGTGATTTTTTTTTTAAAATTTCTGTAGATCTCCTAATTTTCAGGGCTTGTTTCCTTCTTTCCTTTCACTCCCAATCCTCCAATGGTGCTCTTCCCCTTCTTAGTCATCTGCCATTCCCTGCAGTGGGGCCCTTGCAAGGTTTCCATCTCTGCTCTGGCACATTCTTAAGTCTTTGCCTATGGATTCTTCAGCGGCCAGTGTCCCAATCCACCAGGTCTCATGTTCTCAATGTTCTAAGATGGCATTTAGGGTGTGAGTCTCTCTTCCTGGGAGATAATTTTGATCTGTTGTCTGTCATACAAGGCGTCTGATGCTTCTCCTCTTCCACACAGCACCCCCCATGTTGCCATCTGTTGTCTCTGGGGTGAGCTCTAGAGCTTACTCTGCTGTGTGCAGGTATTGATTTCCCTACTTACACATGTGAAAGTCTGTTGTAATTTCTGATCCTGATTCAGGCTCTAAGTGTGGGTTCTGAACAGCTTTGTTTGCCATACTTGTCGGCCTGAATGTTTGTTTTACGGAGGAAGTGGAGAGATAAGAGTACGTAAGCAACTATTTCCTCTGGGAACTCAGAAGTTTCTTACATATCCCTAACATGTTAACATTTTTTTCGTAATAGTATTAATGTCTTAAATTCATATCGTATATTTTTCTCATAGTATTTTGACATAAAATCCTTTATTTGTTTAATGAAGACTGAGGCTCAGAAAGGTTAAATGAATTCTTCAATGTCATACAACTACATATAGTAGAATTCAAATTGAAATTGGGGTTTCCTAAATTCAAATTCAGTTTTCTTTTCATGCCACCAATCTGCCATTTTAATATTGTAAAAATTTACTGAAGTTCTTCCTGGAAAGAAGTAAAAGAAATACTTTCTAAAACACTCTCCAAGTATCCTTCAAAATAAAGTAATGACTCCAAGGAAAGTATTGGAAACAGTAAAATATTAAAACTCTTTTCCTAATGCAAATGGTGTGGATATTGCCATATCTAAGAACTATAGCTACAATTCAATGAGATTGAACAATGCAATGAGGTTAAACTGTGAAAGACAGTATTAAGAGGTCAGTGTAATCTCACCTCAGTGATTGCTTTCAATCCCACTTAAACGCATGACATTACAATGAGTAGTTGTAGAGATGATGATAAACACCATAGCGTATCATCAAGAATCACTGATGAGTGATGTGCAGAAGCAATCAGAGAATATGGCAAAGAGAAGAAAGTTGAAAGATACTTGACCCCTGAATTTTGTGTTTAATGAAGGAAATTGTGTTGACATTTACCAGATATATTTGATGCTAAATGTTCATACTGTTAGGAGGAAGACATAAAAATAAATAAAATTATGGAATTAGGCTAATTAAGTCCTATTCCCATCTCTATTACTAACTACATTCATTTGAGTAAATAACTTGATTTCCTTGTACCCCACAGGTACAAGATGGCTTCATAGTTTGGAACTATGAAGAGAGTAGGTTTGCTAAAGTCTGCATTGACCAGAACATTCTGAAGTATGATCTGTTCTGAGTGATGATTTTAGGAGAGACAGTGGAAAACTGGAGTGCATCTGGAAAGGGTTAGCACCTGGAAACCATGTCATTTAAGGAACTATTAAAGGACCTGCTTATGTTTGGTGTAGTTAAAAAATATTTGTAGTATAGTACAAACGCTTCCAATATTTGACGGACTGACCTCTAGAAGGCAGATTAGACCTCTTCTATGAAACTCCCTAGAAAATCTGGGATCAGCAAAATGAGATTTATGGTGCTGGCACCATTTAATGAAGTTTTCTAACAATGAACGCTTCCCAAATGAAATATACAGCTTTTTAAGTAGTGACTCCCCTATGGTACCATTTCCCCGCCTCAACCTTAAAATGCCTGGCAGAGTTCAGATAATTACCTTCTGGGAAGTTATTTGAAACCTTCTCGCATTATGTGAGCTAGACATTTTCTAAGACAGTTGTGACATAAGAAATATGTATTTGGTCTCTGACCTCAGTTGCTGACACAGAGCTTCAAACACCCTTGTAATTTCTTGAATGATAGGAAGGCTGGGGGCATCATATGTTCTAATATTTAGTCTTTGACCCCAGTTCCTGACACAGAGTTCCTAAAACCCTTGTAATTTCTTGAGTGATAGGTTTGATAGTGTTTTATAAAGAGCTCCTAAATCCCTTGGAATTTCTTGGCTGTTAGGAGAATCTTTTGTTCTAATGAGGTGACTCTAGATGAGCTCCTGAATAGCTTTAGGATGGGGGCTGGTCACCAGAAAGACCAAGCCATGCTTAGAAGCTTGGAACTTTCAACCCCACAGCCTAGTCCCCAGAGAGGGGAGAGGGGCTGGAGATTGAGTTAATAATCAATCATGCCTATGTGATGACATCTCTATAAAAATCACTCAACTATGGGGTTTGGAAAACTTCTGAGTTGGTGAACATATGCGTATGCCAGGAAGGTTGTATACTCTTCCATGTAGGGACAGAAGCTTCTGTGATTGGAACCCTCCTAGACCTTGCACTATGTATTCCTGCATCTGCCTGTTCATCTTTTTCCTTTATAATAAATAAGTAATAGTAAATAAATGTTTCCCTGAGTTTTGTGAGGCATTCCAGCAAATTATCAAAGCTGAGTGGGGGTGATTGTGGGAACTTCTGACTTTGTAGCCATGTTAGACAGAAATGTGGGTCCCCTGGGACCCATTACTTGTGACTGGCATCAGAAGTGAGGGCTGTCTTTTGGGACTGAGCCTTTAAAGCTGTAGAGACTGGCACTAACTCCAGGTAGTTAGTGTTAGAATTGAATAAATTATAGGACACCCAGTTGTGTTGGAAGAGTTAGAAAATTAATTGGTGTGGGGAGAAAAAAATACTGCACATCTGGTATCAAGTGTTGTTAAGTAAAGAAATAGTTTTCCTTTAACAATGGTTTCCAAGCATGGCTAGATCAAAATTACATTGAGATACTTCTTAAATATATAGAGTCTTAAATATATAGAGTTAAACATAATCCATAGAGTCTACTTCTGTAAATATAGGCAAAGTTCACAAATATGTCCTAAAATTGTTCCTTGTTCAGTCAGCCAATTGATGCCTAAAAGATACACTGGTAGATACACTGTTGGATACTGGCATAGAGAGGTAACTTTTAAACATCACAACTCCTTGTCTTTTGGAGTTTAGTCTCATGGGAGAGACAAATATTAATTTAGAAATCATACCCTTGTTACAAAGACTATCATGACAAACTCAGATAAGTGATCTAAAGGGAAGAATAGAGGAGAGTATAAGAAAGGAATGTGTCTTAGCCCGAGGGCTTAGAGAAGGCTTCATTGAGGAAGGGACACTTGGCTAAGACTTGAATGGTGAGACTTAGTTATTCAGAAAGCCTTAGGGTGGAGAGAGGGCATTCCAGGTAGAGTTACAGCCATGTATAAAGGTCCTATGGCAAAAATCAGAATAGGGAGTTGGAAGGACTAAAGAAAAAGGGAAGTATGGCTGGATCGTGAGAGAGAGTGAGAAATGGGGTGAAACTTGAGATGTAGGCAGGGCTGACCCATGTAGGAGCCATGAATAATGTGTTAAGGATGTTGGTCTTTATCCTAAGAGCAATGGAGAAAACCACGGCGGATTTTTAGCATTTTGAGTGGAATGTAGCTGTTAAGTGCCCTGTTCAGAGTTGCATTTTTAAATGATAATCCCAGCTACTTTGTCAAAAACAGATCGGCAGTGTAACAGAACAAATATTAGAAATTGTGGTATCAAAGACAAGGATGATGTGGAATTAAGGGGAAAACAGTATATTTGGGAGATATTTAGGAGGTTAAACAGGATATTGTGATGGATTTGACTTGGCGAGAGGGTTAAGGTGTTCTCAAACAATTCCTGGGTGTGGGGCTTGTGCAGCTGAATGGAGGGAAGTGTGATTCATTGGCGTAGGACCACTGAACGAGGACAAAATGTGGTGAGGACGTGATGATTCATTCTGGAATATGCTGAGATATGAGGTGCATTTTAGATACCAGAATGGACTTGTTGAATAAGCTGTGGTATATGTGAGTCTGGAGGTCTGAAAACAGGAAAGACAGCATGTTTCCATACCATCGCAAAGTGTCCTGTAAAGAAAAAAGACCCATAGAAATAATTCATAGGTAACAGCTCTCACAATTTGAGTGTGGGTAATGTTAACTATCAGGATTATTGACATCTACCCTGCTGGTGTCATCTGTTGATTAAATCAAACATGATTTTAAAGAACAGAGATAAGGCCCAAAGCCCTTGGAGTTGTGGTTCACTTGCTTGGCTATGTCTGCAGTTGGACTACAGTGATTTTGTTTGTTTGTTTTTGATAACGAGAGAGCATATACACTCTCATACACTCTCATGGGAGCTGAAATGACTTCAAAGAAATCTTCACCCATCGTCCTTTGTTTCTGCAGGAGAGAAGGCAAGAGCATGGGGAGTGAGTGAATAGGATATGTAAGGTGAGAAAGCAGTCCAATTAAACCACAAGGGGCTAATAGAAGTGAATCACATACACACACAACTCAAAGGATCTTTGGTTACCAAGTAAGTTTAAAAAGAATTGGAAAAATACAATCAGAAAAAAGGCAAACCACAGATATTTAGAATTTTCCTCTCTGACCATTGGTCTATTTATTAGCTGGCAATCTGTGATAAAATGTGCTTCCATTTACACCATTTCCTAGTAAAATTTTCACTGGCAAAATGAACATTGATTAAATTTAGAGAAGCATTTAATTAGAAAGCCACTACATTTCTGGAGGGAATCTGTTCCATGAGTTTCCTGAGCAATTGGATACAGAAAAGAATGAGAAGACTGTTGTATGGCAATTCATTCATGGCTTAATGGCAGCTGACTACATGGTAGGCCCATGTGGCTTTACCAGGAAAGGTGAGCTGGCTAACAGCAAACTGAAGGGAATTGGAAAGTTGATCACAACAGCTGTTTATAGGCTTCAGATTTGCCATATTTGCTTTCTTGTCCTTTCCACAATTTTGAGAACTTATAGTAATTTGTATGGTATGCATGCCCTTTAATCATCTCAAATCCTATTAGGAAAGTGACACATACAAACAGAATGGGTATAAAATGGGATGAGGTTGCTGTGAGTCTTCACTATACATGTAGGTAAAACCTGTTATTTCAGTGATGCATGTATGTATATCAGCTTGGTATTCCCTTTGCTCACACCTGCTCACACCTTCTGGCCTCCTATCACTCTATGGAAAAGGATGTAAATGAAATATCCAAAGGTAGTAGACAAACAAAGCTGCCAGGCAGAGTGAGCATAATGTATGTCCTATTCCCAGTGTAGCCCCAGGTGGACAATGAACCACTTTAGTGCCACCGTGATGCAGGTTTGCCTTGACATTTAGGCTGTGGCTCAGCACAGACGCCCTGAGTTTCCTCCCTGACCCATTTGACTCTGCACTGCAGGCAGTGAAGGAGCCCCTCACTGTGTTCTTACTCGTCATGCCTGACGTGCAGTTGGCAACCTTGTTTATGAGGCACTGTCTGTATTCTCTGGTAGGTTGGCTTCACCCCATGGGAGATAAGAAGTGTGCCTTTGAATCAAAAGATCTGAAAATGCAGTCAAGATGTAGTCCTGTGATCCCTTAATATACTTTAAGCCAGGGCCCCTTTTATTGTTTCTCGAGCACCATTTCCCAAATGCACTGCAGTGGTAACCTATTCTTTAGAGTGCCCTTGCAGAGAGCACCTGATATATCCAGCTGGAAGAAAATGCAGAGAACAGATTCGACCCTGCTGCTGTGCACTCAGGGCCTGGGAATATGTCAGGAGGAGGCCCTGTTTTTCTCAATGAGACTGGGGATAAATGCAGAATGTCTCTCCATTTCAGAATCCTTCAATGCTTCCTGAAGACGATAGTTTGTGTGTGTGTATTGTTTGTTTCTTGGCATGGCACTGATTGCACAAATGACATCTCTTATATAAGAAACGAAACAAAATTAAACTCAAAAGTTAAGCTCTCTTGCTTGGAGAAGTTTTGAGATTTGAGTAGGAGGATGCTCTCCTTCTTTTCCTTATATTTCTGATCCTTTCAAAATGTGAAAAAAAATTCTTAAGTCAAGAGCCATACAGAAAACAGGTTGCAGGCCAGATTTGGCGCTCAGACCGTAGTAAGAAGACCTGTTTTAGAGTTTCTGGGATTATAACTGCAACATTACTTTAGTTTTTAATTCAGAATATGGAAACAAAGAAAGTGTCACAGAGCACCTTGTTCCTCACTCCTGTGTTCCTTCTTTGTTCTTGGAGCTCCTTGCACTATAACACCCATGGCCTCCCTTTTGCTCCTTTACTCACTGTGCTTTAGGGAAGGGCAGTTCTGATAAGATGGTAAATTTGGGGGAAAAAAAACTAGGCTTGCTTGGCTCAGTTCAGCCCTTCTTCCTCGTAGGTGTGAGCTAGCCCATTCATTCATTTAATAAATAGTATTCAGTGCTTATGTATATCAGACATTGTTTTGGGCACTGGAGTTGCAGCTGTGAAGAAAACAGACAAAAATCCCTTACATTCTGATAAGAGACACAGAAAATAAACATAATAAGTGTTTTTAAAGTGACAAGTGTTAAAAAAGCAGAGAAGAAATATCTAGATGGGAGGGAGCTGAAATTTTAGATAGGAAGTACAGGGAAGGCCTTACTGAGAAGGTGATTGTAACTAACACCAGAAGGAAGTGTGGGAGAGAAGCGTGTAGATGTCTGGAATTAGAGCATTCCAAGCAGAACCTTTTGCAATCATGCAAAGGGCCTGAAGCAGAGATCACCTCCAGAGTTTGAGGAAGAGCAAGGAAACAGAGTAGCTGGGAAGTAGGTGGGAAATAACCTAATATGACTTGTGTTTTAACAAAATCACTTGACTCCTGTGATAAGGCTCATTTTGGGGATGGGGAAGATTGAAACAAAAGTAGAGTTAAGAGGTTGTTGATATAATCCAGAACCGAGATGATGGTGCTAACAGTGAAGGTGGCTAGAAAGAGTTGGATTCTGGGGACTTCCCTGGTGGCGCAGTGGTTAAGAATCCACCTGCCAATGCAGGGGACACGGGTTCATTACCTGGTCTGGGAAGATCCCACCTGCCACGGAACAACTAAGCCCATGCACCACAACTACTGAGGCTGTGCACTTTACGGCCCGCAAACCACAACTACTGACCCCACGTTCTGCAACTACTGAAGCCCACGTGCTTAGAGCCCTGCTCTGCAACAAGAGAAGCCACCACAATGAGAAGCCTGCCCACTGCAACGAAGAGTAGCCCCTGCTCACCGCAACTAGAGAAAGCCTGTGCACAGCAGTGAAGACCCAACACAGCCAAAAAAAAAAAAAATAGTTGGAGTCTAGGCATATTTGAAGAATGGGTGACAAAATTTGCTGATAAATGAGATGCAGTATGAAGAACGGTAAGCATCAAGAACAAAGATAAACATCAAAGATACTGATCTGAGTAACTGAAGAATGAATTTGCAGTTAATTGAGGTGGGCAAGACTGAGAAAGGAGCTGTTTTTGGTGCAGTTGGAAGGTAAAGATCAAGACTTCAGTTTTAGACACATTGAGTTTAAGATGCCAGTTAGACTTCCAAGTGGAGATAGTGAACATGAGAGTGGATACATAACCCTGGAGTTCACCAGGAAAAGCCCAAGCTTGGCATCAGCTCAGAGACCAGAGTTGAAACCATGGGACAGGATGAGATCATCTAGACTCTAGAGAGTGAGTGTAGTCAGAAAAATAGATGTGGTCCAAGGACTAACAGCTCGGCACGCCGACATTTAGAATTGTAAGCAAGAGGAAGGTACAGCAAAGGCAACTAAGAGAGGTGAGAGGAAACGAGCTGAGTGTGGTAAAAGATATTTGAGTACCGGTTCCATTGCTCATCCTCTGAGGGATACCTTATGGATCCATACTTGCCTGGGTCTGTGTGGATAATTCTGCCTAATTCTGGTGTGTGCTATTCACGATACTGCTAGGCTGATATACTTGGATGAAGCCATGTCTTTGAGCCTGATCTCAAGTGCCACTTTTGTTCTTTTTCTAAAACTGTTCAGGATTGGGTGGAAAAGAATGGTCTATGTATTAGGACTCCTTTGGAGCCTCCTAAAAGAAAAACTGAACAAGTACATTTGGTTTGGAGATAAATCTTTTTGTGACTTTTAAGCCAAGAACCAAATTGATTATGTATTTAGGGTACAGTATTATTTTTCAACTTTTAAAACTGTAAAAACTTCTAAAACATATTTTTTAAACAAATATTTACTTTTTACCTTCCCTTTCTTTAATACTTATTCTTTAAAAACCAATGAGCTGTTCTTGGAATCTTGTATTTCAGCATTTGGTTAGGGTCATTGCTTAGGAATTAGTAGGAAAGTGATCTTACTTGAATGTTGACATTTTTCTTTTACTAGGCATATCTGGGAAGCATATTTACAAAGTCAGTTTGTAGCCAAAGCTGAAGTCACTTGGGACCAGTAATCAACATTGCTTCAAAGAATTGAGTAGCATGTGTGAGTTTGGAATATGCCTAAGTGTGAAAAGAAAGAGACAGGAAATATACATGCCAAAATGATAACATCTAAAGGCACTCTTGACTTGACAGAATAGCAAAGCTTTGAGATTCTCTTCCTAACATTTCATAAACTTTCCTAGGAAAAGTGTGCTTCCACTCTTGTTTTAAGAAAACTTTTATTTTAAAAACTATTTGGGTCACTTTATTTAATGACTAAGTTTATTTTTTATAGTAACATTGATCATTTAAGTTAAAAATTTCATGCAAGTGCATTGTAAAACACTTAAGTTTTGCTGAAAGAAGTAAAGTAGAAAAATAAGTCATAATCCCAAGATACAAATATAAATGTTAATATTTTGCTCTCTATACTTTTTTAGATATATAATATTTTAACTTACAGAAATGCAACATATATGTACTGTGAAAACTGATTGTTACCACTTCCTAATATATGCTTAATTCTAGTAAATATTCCATGGGTGCTGCTTGAAAATAAGATGAATTCTGTTTTCAGAGAGTAGACCTCAATATGTAACAATAAGTAAAATGACCTTACTTGTTCTATATATTCAGAGACTGTATTTTTCACCAATCTTCTATTTTTTGTAAGCTTTTCTTAGGTTTCAAACTTTTTTCCTCTTTAGATTTTAACTATATTCAATTTTGTGCATAAAGTTTTGATATGCCTTACTTTTAGACAATATCCTTCATCAAAAAGCTATCCTCTTTAAGACTTTTTACTTTGAATTCCACCAGATCTGTTTTTAATATTGTGACTTTAGCTTTTAATTTCTTTGCATTTTCCTGGTGCATTTTACCCATCTTCTGAGTCACTTTCTTTTATGTGTGTCTATAGCCAATGGCCTTGGCAGTGGTTGGATTCTTTTGACTCAAACTAAGAGTCATTTCTTATGTTTCTCTTTCAAATAGATAGGGTATTTTGTTGTTGCTGGTTTTTTAGTTTTTGTGTTTTTTTTGCGGTACGCGGGCCTCTCACTGTTGTGGTCTCTCCCGTTGCG
>NC_041221.1:121180417-121181054 GCF_002837175.3 Physeter macrocephalus | reverse complement strand
GGGACACGAACCCGTGTCCCCTGCATCGGCAGGCGGACTCTCAACCACTGCGCCACCAGGGAAGCCCTGTTGCTGTTTTTTATTTTATTTTTTAAAATTAATTTTTATTGGAGTATAGTTGCTTCCAATGTTGTGTTAGTTTCTACCGTACAGCAAAGTGAATCAGCTATACATATACATATATCCCCTCTTTTTTGGATTTCCTTCCCATTTAGGTCACCACAGAGCCCTGAGTAGAGTTCCCTGAGCTATACAGTAGGTTCTCATTAGTTATCTATTTTAAACATAGTATCAATAGTGTATATACGTCAATCCCAATCTTCCAATTCATCCCACCCCTGCTTTCCCCCCTTGGTGTCCGTAGCTTTGTTCTCTATGTCTGTGTCTCAATTTCATTTTGCAAATAATATCATCTATACCATTTTTCTAGATTCCACATATTTGCATTAATATACGATATTTGTTTTTCTCTTTCTGACTTACTTCATTCTGTATGACTGTCTCTAGATCCATCCATGTCTCAACAAATGATCCAATTTCATTCCTTTTTATGGCTGAGTAATATTCCATTGTATATATGTACCACATCTTCTTTATCCATTCCTCTGTTGATGGACATTTAGGTAGCTTCCATGTC
>NC_041221.1:121165744-121180285 GCF_002837175.3 Physeter macrocephalus | reverse complement strand
TGGCTCACGGGCCCAGCCGCTCCGCGGCATGTGGGATCCTCCCAGACCGGGGCGCGAACCCGGTTCCCCTGCATCGGCAGGTGGACGCGCAACCACTACGCCACCAGGGAAGCCCTGTCTTTTTGAATTATGGTTTTCTCTGGGTATATGCCCAGTACTGGGATTGCTGGGTCATATGATAGTTCTGTTTTTAGGTTTTTAAGGAACCTCCATACTGTTCTCCATAGTGGCTACATCAGTTTACATCCAACAGTGCAAGAGGGTTTCCTTTTCTCCACACCCTCTCCAGCATTTATTGTTTGTAGATATTTTAATGATGGCCATTCTGACGTGTGTGAGGTAATTGTAGCTTTGATTTGCATTTCTCTAATAATTAGTGATGTTGAGCATCTTGTTATCTGTTTATTGGCCATCTGTATGTCTTCTTTGGAGAAATGTCTATTTAGGTCTTCTGCCCATTTTTTGATCGGGCTGTTTGTTTTTTTGATATTGAGCTGCATGAGCTGTTTGTATATCTTGGAGATTAATCCTTTGTCAGTTGCTTCGTTTGCATATATTTTCTCCCCTTCTGAGGCTTGTCTTTTTGTCTTGTTTATGGTTTCCTTTGCTGTGCAAAAGCTTTGAAGTTTAATTAGGTCCCATTTGTTGATTGTTGTTTTCATTTGCATTACTCTAGGAGATGGGTCAAAAAAGATCCTGCCGTGATTTATGTCAAAGAGTGTTCTACCTGTTTTCCTCTAAGGGCTTTATAATGTCTGGCCTTACAGTCAGGTCTTTAATCCATTTTGAGTTTATTTTTGTGTATGGTGTTAGGGAGTATTCGAATTTCATTCTTTTACATGTAGCTGTCCAGTTTTCTCAGCACCACTTATTGAAGAGGCTGTCTTTTCTCCATTGTATATTCTTACCTCCTTTGTCATAGATTAGGTGACCATTAATTCATACATATTTACTATACCATACAGTATGTTATGTTAGGTCTTTTAAATTCTTAATTTATTTTCTTTTTTTGGAATACTTTTTACTCCTTTTGTTGCCGAGTCCAAACTTGTTCTGCTCGCTGCACAACAGGCCAGTAAATCAAGAAATGAGTGTTGAGGCAAGGAATAACGATTTTATTTGGAAAGCCAACAGACTGAGAAGATGTCAGACTAGTGTCCCAAAGAACCATCTTACCCCAGTCAGAGTTGAGGCTCCTTTTATACTAAAAAGGGGAGGAGGGTGGTTGGTTATTACAAACTTCTTAGTGCAGGAATCCTTTGTTCTTACAGCTGTCTGCGTATGTCAGGTCAGATGTTCCTATAAACCTCCAACAAGACAAATGTTATTCGCTGTTCTGCAACTTTTTATCTCTATGAATGGGACTCTTGAAGGTCAGAGCCCTGAGGATAGGCTATCCTGTATATTTCACGCTATAGGCAACATTCTTTTACAAAGGTGCAGTGCCAGCATGACTAAGCACAGGCAACAGAGCCCAAAGGTTAGAGTAAAAGAAACAGATCCAACATGGGGTCAGATTTGCTGTTCCCTATTACAATTTCTTTTCTCTCTTAATTAATTTTTCTGTGATATTTTTAATTTTTTAAAATATTTTTATCCTTCCACCCCCCCATCCTCTCCTCCCTTAATTCTATTACGGTTATTTATATGTCTTCAGAAAACTTAAACAATTCTTCTACAACTAACACTCTCAGCAGTGAAATAATGGCAATTGACTCATTTTTTTAATTAGAAAACTATTTTTAGAGCAGTATTAGATTCACAGTTACTATATAATCCCTGCATCCCCACCCCCATTCACACAACCTTCCTGATTATCACATCCCCCAACAGAGTGGTACATTTGTTAAAATTGATGAACCTACATTGACACATTGTGGACGAAAATTCAATTAACTATTAAGAAGAAAAAAAGGGAATTTTACTGGAGCCAAACTGAGGATTATAACCCGGGAAGCTGATTCTCAGAAAACTCTGAGAACTGTTCAACCTGTTAGAAGTCGAATGCATAGTCATATACATTTTTGAGACAAAGGATCATACATCAAAATGAGATACTGATATTTTACATAAAGTTTACCAAGGATACATAGTCCAGGTAAACACATTCAAAGCCAATAGCAAGTCACGATGACCCCCTACGGAGCTGGGAAGGAATGCTATTCTTTTAAGAAGTAACATTGCTAGTGTCAGAAGAAAGAAAAAATTGATCTTTACAGTTGAGCCCGCACTCCCCTCTTTGCGGAGCTCTGATTAATGTGTAATGCAGATCCACACTGCACATTAGGGAGGGAGACGTCTCAAACAAACACAGAGAGAGAATTTTATGTTTAATTTTTCTTGTTCTGCCTTAAAGTATAAATTTTATTTCATCATCATAATCACCCAAAGTCATAGTTTATATAGGAGTTCATTCTTGGTGTTGTACACTGTATGGGCTTTCACAAATATATCCACCATTGTAGTATCATATAGAATAGTTGTACTGTTCCTATGTGTTCTGTCTACTAATCCTGTGTTCTGCCTGTTCATCTCTCCCTCCACCCTGACTCCTGGTAACCACCGAACTTCTTACTGTCTTCTTGGTTCTGTGTTTTCCAGAGTGTCAGGTAGTTGTAATCACATAGCTTAAAGCCTTTTCAGCTTGGCTTCTCTCACTTAGTAATATGCATTTAAGATGGTTCCATGTCATTTCATAGCTTGATAACTCATTTCTTTTAACACTGAATAATATACAATTGTCTGAATGATTCAGTTTCTTTATCTGTTCACCTACTGAAGGACATCCTAGTTGCTTCTAAGTTTTTGCAGTTATGAGTACTACTTTTATAAACATCTGTGTGGAGGTTTTTGTGTGGACATGAGATTTCAGTTCATTTAGGTAAATTCCAATAAAAACAATTGGTGGATCATATGGAAAAAGCATGCTTAATTTTGTAAGAAGCTGTCAAACTGTCTTCCAAAGGGGTTGTACCATTTTGTATCCCCACCTGTTTAAATGAGAGTTCCTGTTGCTCCATATCCTTGCTAGTATTGGGCATTGTTATTGTTTTGGATTTTGACCTTTCTAACAGGTATATAGTGATATCTCATTGTTGTTTTAATTAGCAATTCCCGATGCCATATGATGATGAACATCTTTTCATCTGTAGATCTTCTTTGGTGAAATATTAGGTCTTTTGCCTACTCTTTTAATTGGGTTGTTCATTACTGTTGAGCTTCAAGAACTCTTTGTATAGTTTGGGTAACAATCCTTTATTAGATAGGCCTTTTATAATATTTTCTCATAAACAGTAGCTTGGCTTCTCATTCTCTTGTGATTGTCTTTCTCAGAGGAGGAATTTGCAATTTTAATCAAATTTAAGTTATCAATTCCTTCTTTCAGGAATTGTGCCTTTGGTGTTTTACCTAAAAAGTCATTGCTCTACCCAAGGTCACTGAGATTTCTCCAATACTATATATATATTCTATAATATATATTTCTCCTATACTATATATGTTAGTGTTCTATATTATATTTGTTTTTAATACATATTTTTATATACCTATATATATATGTTTTATATTTTTGTGTTTTACATTTAGGTCTCTGATCCATTTTGAGTAAATTTTTGTTTAGGGTGTGAGTTCTGTGACTAGTTTAGTTTTCTTTTATGTAGCTGTCCAGTTATCCAAGTATCACTTGTTGAAAAGACTATCTTTTCTCCACTGTATTGCCTTTGCTCCTTTGTCAAATATCAGTTGACTGTATTTATATGGATCTGTTTCCATTTTTTTAAAAATTTTTAATTTAATTTTATTTATTTTTTTATACAGCAGGTTCTTATTAGTCATCAATTTTATACAAATCAGTGTATACATGTCAATCCCAATCGCCCAATTCATCACACCTGTTTCCAGCCTTTCTATTTCTGTTCCATTGATCTGTTTATCTAACTCTTTCACCAGCACCACACTGTCTTGATTGTTGTACCTTTATACCTTTATAGTAAGTCTTGAATTTGGATAGTGTCAGTCTTTCAATTTTGTTCTCCTTCAATATTGTGTTGGCTCTTCTGGGTCTTTTGCCTCTCCATATAAACTTTAGAGTCATTTTGTCAATATCCACAACTTGCTGGTATTTTGATTGAGATTGAGTGAATCTGTAGGTCAAGTTGGGAAGAACTGCTATCTTGATAATATCGAGCCTTCCTATCCATGAACATGGAATATCTCTGCACTTATTTAGCTCTTCTTTGGTATCTTTCATCAGAGGGTAGTTTTTCTGATATGTCTTATATGAATTTTGTTAGATTTATGCCTAAGTATTTCATTTTGTGGGGTGCTAAAGTAAAAGTAAATGTAATGTGTTTTCAACTTCATATTTCACTGGCTTATTGTTTGCATGGTATCTGAGGAGAAGTTTCATGTAATTTTTATCTTTTTCCTCTATAGGTAAGGTGGATTTTTTCACTTCTAGCTTCTTTCAAGATTTTTTTTCTTTACGTTTGATTTTCTGAAGTTTGAATACAGTATGCCTAGGTGTAGTTTGGGAGGGCATTTATCTTGCTTGTTGTTCTCCAAGCTTATTGGGTCTGTGGTTTGGTGTCTGATATTAAAATGGAGAAAATTCTTAGTTATTATGGCCTCAAATATTTTTTTCTCTTCCTTTTTCTTTCTTCTACAAGTATTATCACAGTTCTTGGATATTTGGATATTCTGTTCTTTGTTTTTTCCAGCCTTTTTTTCTTTGGTCTTTTCAGTTTGGAAGTTTGTTATTGTATCCTCAAGCTCCAAGACTCTTTACTCAGCTGTGTCCATTGTACTGATGAGCAGAAGCATTCTTCTGTTTTAGTATTTTTTATTGCTAACATTTTCTTACTCTTATAGTCTACATTTCTCTGCTTACATTATTCATCTGTTCTTGAATTTTTATCTGCTTTTTCCATCAAAACCTTAAGATATTAATCATAGTTTTTAAAAAATTATTTGTCTAATAATTCCAGCATATATGCCATACCAGACAGTGGTTCCATGATCCTCTGCAGATACTAAAATCCACAGATGCTGAAGTCCCTTTCAGTCAACCCTCTGTATCCGTGGGTTCCACATCTGTGGATATAGAGGGCCGGCCATGTTTTCTTTAGCCCTGCGAAATTCTTTTACAGTTCACTTTGTTTTTGTTGTCTCATCTTTTATTTAAGCTGAAATTATTCATTAAGGTATTAAAAATCCTTTTTTAAATTAAGTACTTTAGATAACAGATGACATCAGCTATCATATAAAGACTTCAACATAAAATAGCCATCTTTTTTCTTATAAAGTATATAAAGATGTATGTTATAATTTAGTAATCAAAGATGGAAATATATGATTCATGTCATAGCTAAAGATATTTTAATTGTTTTCCCTTTCTCAAGGCATCATCACAATCAGAAATTTATAAATTACCTGTATATACTTTGCTCAATGTATTACAATAGTAGATGAGGTCATCTTTCCTTTTTAGCACTTATATAAAACATATAAGACTTACTTCAGCTAAACTAACATTTAACAAATATTTACAGTATTTGCCTTTTTTTACCTTTTTATCCGATTCCTCCCACCACCCCATCCCCAGCTCTGTCAACCACCTGCCAGATCTCTTTTTCTGTGAATTTGGTGTTTGTTTTTTAGATTCCAGATATGAGAGATCATACAGTATTTGTTTTTCTCTGTCTGACTTATTTCACTTAGCATAATACTCTTGAGGTCCATCCATGTTGTTGCAAATGGCAAGATTCCATTCTTTTTTAATCTGAAAAATATTCCATTGTGTGTGTATACCACAATTTCCTTATCCATTCATTCATCCGTGGACACTTAAGTTTCTTTTATGTCTTTGCTATTGTAATTAGTGCTGCAATGAACATGGGGGTACATATCTTTTTGAGTTAGTGTTTTCATATTCTTGGGATAAATACTCAAAAGTGGAACTGCTGGATCATATGGTAGTTATATTTTTAACTTTTTCAGGAGACTCTATGCTGTTTTCCATAGTGCCTTGTCATCTTGTTCTTCATTTATTGATAACAACTTTCATGCAACAGGATCAGAAAAGCCAAGGAGTAGTCTCAGCAACAACACTGAATCTCTTCCTTGAAATGAGTTGAGTATTAGCTTTTGGTGTGTCCATTTCATTTTATCTAATTTGTTTTCTATGTGACTAAAATTCCTTATACTTTTGGTTGTTCCTTAGTTTCAAGAGTAATCATGTGTTTTTTTCCTCTGCCTCTTTAAAAATTCACTTTTTGTTTGTAATTTTGTTCCACTTCAGTGGAAATAGAGTCTATAAACAAACTTTTACATTGCCAGCTTTTCCAGAAGTTATCAATTTATTCTATTAAAAAAAGTTGCAGTGAAAACCTTAGCCCATTTTCATTGGCACCATTTCATTTTTATCACACTGAAAAATGGAAGATAGATGAAATGTAAAAGAGCATTAGAATGAAGATTAATTGGAAAAATCTAAAAATGAGTAGCTTCTAAGAGATGCTGTATGCACAATCCTTGCAGGGGGGTGCTTTTTGTCCTCTTTTGATAACTACAATAGAATACAGACACTGTTAGTATATATAACTACAGTTTAGGAAGATGCACTCTAGAGTCTGTGCTTATTTACTGTCTACCCCAGTATTATATAAACAAGGTGAATTCAGACATACACGTTGACACCCAGTACATTGAACCTTCACAATGCATGTGTTTTAATTAACTTGCTTCTTTGCACCATGGAAATGTACTCACCTAATAAATTTTTTTTTTTTTTTGCTTTTCTCTTTCTTTCCCAAAATCTAATTTACTTAAACACTTCATTTAATGACTATTCAGTAAAATTGAACAAATACCTTCCCCTTCCTTCTCTAATTTTGAATAGACAATCCAGAATATCACTTCTCCCAAATAATTTACTCACCCTTGTTTTTGATTGAAAGCCACAGGAAATAGCTACCATATGAAATTGTTGGGATTTTACGACTACTGATCCCTTGTATAACATTTCATCTTTTAGGGCATGTGTATATGCATAATCCTGAACTATCTTAGTTACTTTATTATTAATAGTTTAATTAAAATAATAGTAGGCAATTTATGCCTGCTTTCTGTTGAAGAATGAATGACTCAGTCCTCTAAAACATGTATCTTTCTCTCTTACTGTTCTCTTCTCTCATTCCCTCCATGTATTCTGGGAAGGGTGTGGTGACGGGCAAAATTTTGCCTATATGAGCTCTACCTCTTGTTGGTTATGTTATGTTAGACAAAAAATGGGGACTTTGCAGATGCAGTTAAGGTTATCAATCAGTTGATTTGAAGATATGGAGATTATGCTGGATTATCTATGGACCCAGCCTAATCACACGAGTCCTTAAAAGTAGAATAAGGAACTACGAAAAAAAAGCAGAGAAATTCAAGGTATGAGGAGGACTCAATATGTCCTAGGGACTTTGATGATGGAGGGAACCAGGTGCAAAGGAATGCAAGTAGTATCTAAGAGCAGATAGCAGACCCTGGCTTACAGCCAGCGAGGAGATGGAGACCTCATTCCTACAAGTCCTCCAGAAAAGAGCCTAATGCAGCCAAAGCTTTAAATTTGATATTGTGAGACCCAGAGCAGAGGATCCAGCTGATCCTACCCAAATTTCTGACCTAGAGGAGCTATGGAAAAGTAAATCTAGTGGAGGAGATGAAGATAAATGGGTGTAGTAAGCTAATAAGTTTTCTGTAATCTGTTACAACATCGATAGAAAATTAATACAGGTGCCATCCATATGCTAGAGGAGAGACAGAATGGTATTGGATGTGGCCTAGAGAACTGACAGCAGTAAGAGTGCCTCTCAAAGTGTGGCATGCCTCCTGAGTTAGTGTGAGTGACCTCTGTGGGTTTGAGGCTGTAAGTTAGGCAAACTGAGGAAACTGAAAGCAGACTTCGCTTTGAGGGCAAGATAACATAAGCTGTATAGAAAGTTGGACTAGTGGGGATTCCTCTCAGAGTGGAAAGGTGAGGAGCAAGCGGGCACAGCAGTCAGAGAGCCGGTGATGAGGGGCTTCCTCCAAAATAGGTAAGCACAGGAAACAAATTCTTGACCTTTAAAAATATATAGATTCAGATATATTTTTTTAAAATCTCCTTTTAATCTGATTCATTTTTTAAAAGAGTCAAGAAAATGGCACACATATTTAGAAGAATAAGTTATAAGGAAGAAATCACCTGTGATTAGAAAAGATTCCATAGGTATAAAAAATTGATTGCAAATTTTAAGAAGTGTTAGAGTGACTAGCTTGCAGGAGAGAAGGAAAATAAATTAATTCATGCAGTGAAGACAAACCTGTTCTAGAAGACTGAGAAGAAAAGGCAAGAAAAGAAAAGAAAAGATGAAAGACATCAAAGAAAGATCAAGAAGGTGTGTGGGCGTGTGGTGTGTCTTTGCCTTGTGTGTGTTTGTGTGTGTGTGTGTGCGTATAGATATAGGTATATAGAGATATATAGGTATATAATAGCATGAAGTACTAAATAAAGAGTAGATGAGAAAACAGTTTTTTTCATAACTTCCTAATTTTTCTTGGTATTGGAAGTGATCTCTAATGCAAACCTGCCATGAAGATCAAGAAGTGAATGCATTCAAATCTTTTTTTTTTTTTTTTTTTCTGGCTGCATTGGGTCTTTGTTGCTGTGCACAGGCTTTCTCTAGTTGCGGTGAACAGAGGCTACTCTTCGTTGTGGTGCATGGGCTTCTCATTGTGCTGGTTTCTCTTATTGTGGAGCAGAGGCTCTAGGTGCACGGGCTTCGGTAGTTGTGGCATGTAGGCTCAGTAGTTGTGGCTCTCAGGCTCTAAAGCGCAGGCTCAGTAGTGGTGGCGCATGGGCTTAGTTGCTCCGCGGCATGTGGGATCTTCCCAGACCAGGGATCAAACCCATGTCCCCTGCATTGGCAGGCAGATTCTTAACCACTGCACCACCAGGAAAGTCCTGAATGCATTTAATTTTTAAATGAAGCATTCAGAGCACCGTCTTAAGTATTTTCAGAAATCCAATTCTCTATCTAGAAAATCATGAAAAATATGAACAAAAAAATGGAGTAGAGCCTGCGTTCAGCTGCCCTGGATTGGTCATGGTGGGAACAGGGGCAATTCTCTATCCAGTTTTCCCAGCTATAGGATAGGCGAGGCTAGATGTGAGACCAAAGCCCTACCCAGCTGTGGCTTTGTAATTCTTCCTTGTTGTTTGTCATTTTCAGCCTAAAGTTTTTCCACAAGGTGTCACAATATAAGGTGATCACAGACAAAAGCTAAAACAGTAATCCCATCATTAGGCTGATCATGTGAAAAGGGTCTGGTCAGGGTTCGCCTACAAGTTCCCGTTGTTTTTCCAGACTCTGGGACATGGTGCTGTCAGACCATTTTACATGAGTTCAATAATAACTAGAAAAAATAATGAACAAGTGCCAAGAAATATTACACATATGTTTGTAGATTAAAAATAATTCTGTGAACATCTGAGAAGGGGAAATTATATCCAAATGAAAGTACATTTTGAGTTTATTTTTGTGTATGGTGTTAGGGAGTGTTCGAATTTCATTCTTTTACATGTAGCTGTCCAGTTTTCCCAGCACCAGTATTGAAGAGGCTGTCTTTTCCCCATTGTATACTCTTGCCTCCTTTATCAAAGATAAGGTAACCATATGTGCGTGGGTTTATCTCTGGGCTTTCTATCCTGTTCCATTGATCTGTTTTTCTGCTTGTACCATACTGTCTTGATGACTGTAGCTTTGTATTATAGTCTGAAGTCAGGGCGCCTTATTCCTCCAGCTCCGTTTTTCTTTCTCAAGATTGCTTTGGCTATTTGGGATCTTTTGTGTTTCCATAGACGGGTGGGGATAGATGACTGTAGCTTTGTATTATAGTCTGAAGTCAGGGCGCCTTATTCCTCCAGCTCCGTTTTTCTTTCTCAAGATTGCTTTGGCTATTTGGGATCTTTTGTGTTTCCATAGACGGGTGGGGATAGGGAGGGTGGGAGGAAGATGCAAGAGGAAGGGATATGGGGATATATGTATATGTATAGCTGATTCACTTTGTGATACAGCAGAAACTAACACACCATTGAAAAGCAATTATACTCCAATAAAGATGTTAAAAAAAAAAAGAAAAGCTATATACATACTTATTTCAGGAAACAAAAGTGTAAAGTCCCCCCACAAAAAAAAGAAAAAAAAAGAAAGTACAAAAGCTTCAGAATTCTTTGCAACAGTAAACACCAAGAGATAACAGATAATTACAGTATTTAAAATGGCATTTTTTTCTAATTAAAACATAATGCGTGGAGTGAGAGAAGAAGATATGCAGGGGGGTGTGAGGGTCAAGGAAACCATGAGAAAAGAGGGACAACAGCTATCCCTAGAGTCTTAGAGATTATATTGTCTTTCTGAATATTTTTAATAAGCTTCCTTTAAACCATTATGTTTGTGTAAATGTTCAATAAATATTTAAGGTTACAAGGAAGGAAATAAATCTGATCATAATCCCACCACCCATAGGACACTGCCAATAATACTAATTTTGGAAGGTAGTTGCATACTTCTTCACTCTCACTGAGATCAGAGAATTCATACTTAAATGTATGTACTGACAACTTGCCAAGTTAGCCTCAGCCCAAACCCTCCATCAGCTTCAAATCCAACTTCCTGCTCAGCATCCTCATTTGAATGTGAAGGTTAGCATATCTAAAATAAAGGACTTGATTTGTAGTTTTTTTCTTAACATAAATTTCGTCTTTCTATCTTTCCCACATTGGAAATTAGTATCACTCTCCAATCGTTTTTCTCCTTGAGCCACAAAGCTGGAAATCAGTACTTACTACTTCTCCCTCTCCTTCATGCCTTCATTCAAATTAACATAAAGTCCTAGCCACTGCACTTCTAAAACACATGTCAGATCTGGCCACTGTATATAAAACAGATTGCAGTCTACATGTGCCACTTTTTTCCTCACCTGGACTTCTAGGTAGCCTCCTTTCTGCTCTCCTTACTTCCCATGCTTCTCTTCAGTAAGTTCTCACTAAATGTTTTTTTTTTTTGAGAGAGAGTTGTTTATGAGAAAGTAGTAGACTCTGAGGTCCAGAAAGCAGGGTAGAAAAGGGATTTGGTTGGTTTCAGTGGTAGACAGAGATATCTATTAATATGAAACGTGAGAATGAATAAAAGGAGACTGGACAGCTTGGGTTTCCTTGGAATTTGCCATTAAATATAGTGGAACAGATGGCAGAGCGTGACTGTAAAGGACAAAAGGAAATGTAGATATCAATGTATTATATATCTGAATGCTTGTCACCTGATGATAAACAGGAATATATTTCACTTTTTTTAAAATTTTTGAGTTTTATTTTATTTTTTTATGCAGCAAGTTCTTATTAGTCATCAATTATACACATCAGTGTATACATGTCAATCCCAATCGCCCATTTCATCACACCACCACCAACACCACCACCCCCCCGCCACTTTCCCCACGTGGTGTCCATACGTTTGTTCTCTACATCTGTGTCTCAGTTTCTGCCCTGCATACCAGTTCATCTGTACATTTTTCTAGGTTCCACATATGTGTTAATATGCAATATTTGTTTTTCTCTTTCTGACTTACTTCACTCTGTATGACAGTCTCCAGATCTATCCACATCTCAACAAATGACCCAATTTCGTTCCTTTTTATGGCTGAGTAATATTCCCTTGTATATATACCACAAAGCCTGTAAATCTTAAACAGAAAATATGTATGTATGAGAACTGTTGCAGTCACATTCCAGGGGGACATGCACTGGGGACAGTGGTCCTCGGCCTCAGCATCGCCAGCATCAATCCCCAACCTCTTTACGGTGATCAGGGACCATCATAGAACTAGAGACACCTCACAAAAGGTGACAGACTTAGCAAGAACAAAGTTAGCAAAGCCTTTAAAAGAATGAAAAGCCTTATAAAACTTGCAAAAATAAATTATACAAAAAATCATAATGCTTCAAAATATATCTAGAGAGTTTTTAGCATGAGCACCATCTTATCAGAAACAATTAAACCAGAGATCGACAAATGTTTTCTATAAAGGGCCAAACAGAAAATATTTCAGGCGTGGAGGGCCGTAAAGCCTCTGTGAAGCCTGCTCCAGTCTGCCCTTGCAGGGGGAAAGCAGCTGTAGACAAAACGTAAATGACTGGGCATGGCTGTATGCCAACAAGTCTTCATCCATGGACACTGAAGTTCGAGTTTCATATAACTTTCACATGTCATGAAACACTATTCTTTTTTCGATTTTTTTCTAAGCATATCTTTATCCATTCGTCTGTCGATGGGCATTTAGGTTGCTTCCGTGACCTGGCTATTGTAAATAGTGCTGCAATGAACATTGGGCTGCATGTGTCTTGTTGAATTATGGTTTTCTCTGGGTATATGCCCAGTAGTGGGATTGCTGGATCATATGGTAGTTCTATTTCTAGTTTTTTAAGGAACCTCCATACTGTTCTCCATAATGGCTTTATCAATTTACATTCCCACCAACAGTGCAAGAGGGTTCCCTTTACTCCACACCCTCTCCAGCATTTTTTGTTTGTAGATTTTCTGATGATGCCCATTCTAACTGGTGTGAGGTGATACCTCATTGTAGTTTTGATTTGCATTTCTCTAATAATTAGTGATGTTGAGCAGCTTTTCATGTGCTTCTTGGCCATCTGTATGTCTTCTTTGGAGAAATGTCTATTTAGGTCTTCTACCCATTTTTGGATTGGGTTGTTTGTTTCTTTAATATTGAGCTGCATGAGCTATGTATATACTTTGGAGATTAATCCTTTGTCAGTTGCTCCGTTTGCAAATATTTTCTCCCATTCTAAGGGTTGCCTTTTCGTCTTGTTTATGGTTTCCTTTGCTGTACAAAAGCTTATAAGTTTGATTAGATCCCATTTGTTTATTTTTGCTTTTATGTCTGTTGCCTTGGGAGACTGACCAAGTCTCAGAGAATGTTTTGTCTATGTTTTTTTTAGGACTTTTATGGTGTCATGTCTTATGTTTAAGTCTTTAAGCCATTTTGAGTTTATTTTTGTGTATGGTGTGAGAGTGTGTTCTAACTTCATTGGTTTACAAGCAGCTGTCCAGCTTTCCCACTACTACTTGCTGAAGAGACTGTCTTTTCTCCATTGTATGTTCTTGCCTCCTTTGTCAAAGGTTAATTGTCCATAGGTGTGTGGGTTTATTTCTGGGCTCTCTGTTCTTTTTTTTTTTTTTTTTTTTTCGGGGGGTACGCAGGCCTCTCTCTGTTGTGGCCTCTCCCATTACGGAGCACAGGCTCCGGATGCGCAGGCTCAGCAGCCATGGCTCACGGGCCCAGCCGCTCCGTGGCATGTGGGATCTTCCCGGACCAGGGCACGAACCCGTATCCCCTGCATCGGCAGGCGGACTCTCAACCACTGCACGACTGGTGTGAGGTGATACCTCATTGTAGTTTTGATTTGCATTTCTCTAATAATTAGTGATGTTGAGCAGCTTTTCATGTGCTTCTTGGCCATCTGTATGTCTTCTTTGGAGAAATACCTATTTAGGCCTTCTGCCCATGTTTGGATTGGGTTGTCTGTTTTTTTAATATTGAGCTGCATGAGCTGTTTATATATTTTGGAGATTAATCCTTTGTCCGTTGATTCATTTGCAAATATTTTTTGCCATTCTGAGGGTTGTCTTTGCGTCTTGTTTATGGTTTCCTTTGCTGTGCAAAAGCGTTCAAGTTTCCTTAGGTCCAATTTGATTAATTTTCTTTTTATTTCCATTACTCTAGGAGGTGGATTTAAAAAGATCTTGCTGTGATTTCTGTCAAAGAGTGTTCTTTCTCTGTTTTCCTCTAAGAGTTTTATAGTGTCCGGTCTTACATTTAGGTCTCTAATCAATTTTGAGTTTATTTTTGTGTGTGGTGTTAGGGGGTGTTCTAATTCCTTCCTTTACATGTATCTGTCCAGTTTTCACAGCACCACTTATTGAAGAGACTGTCTTTTCTCCATTGTATATCCTTGTCTGCTTTGTCATAGATTAGTTGACCATAGGTGTGTGGGTTTATCTCTGGGCTTTCTATCTTGTTCCATTGATCTATGTTTCTGTTTTTGTGCCAGTACCATATTGTCTTGATTACTGTAGCTTTGTAGTATATTCTGAAGTCAGGGAGTTTGATTCCTCCAGCTCCGTTTTTTTCCCTCAAGACTGCTTTGGCTATTGGGGGTCTTTTATGTCTCCATACAAATTTTAAGGTTTTTTTTTTAAAAATATCGTTGGTAATTTGATAGGGATTGCATTGAATCTATAGATTGCTTTGGGTAGTATAGTCATTTTCACAATATTGATTCTTCCAATCCAAGAACATGGTATATCTCTCCATCTGTTGGTATCATCTTTAATTTCTTTCATCAGTGTCTTATAGTTTTCTGCATACATGTCTTTTGTCTCCCTAAGTAGGTTTATTCCTAGGTATTTTATTCTTTTTGTTGCAATGGTAAATGGG
>NC_041221.1:121164131-121165653 GCF_002837175.3 Physeter macrocephalus | reverse complement strand
CTCTGATTGCTGTGGCTAGGAGTTCCAAAACTATGTTGAATAATAGTTGTGAGAGTGGACATCCTTGTCTTGTTCCTGATCTTAGAGGAAATGCTTTCAGTTTTCCACCATTGAGAATGATGTTTGCTGTGAGTTTGTCATATATGGCCTTTATCATGTTGAGGTAGGTTCCCTCTGTGCCCACTTTCTGGAGAGTTTTTATCATAAATGGGTGTTGAATTTTGTCAAAAGCTTTTTCTGCATCTATTGATGTGATCATATGGTTTTTATTCTTCAATTTGTTAACATGGTATATCACATTGACTTATTTGCGTATATTGAAGAATCCTTGCATCCCTGGGATAAATCCCTCTTGATCATGGGGTACGATCCTTTTTTTTTTTTTTGTAGTATGCGGCCTCTCACTGTTGTGGCCTCTCCCGTTGCAGAGCACAGGCTCCAGATGCGCAGGCTCAGTGGCCATGGCTCACGGGCCTAGCTGTTCTGCGGCATGTGGGATCTTCCTGGACTGGGGCACGAACCTGTGTCCCCTGCATCGGCAGGCAGACTCTCAACCACTTCGCCACCATGGAAGCCCTGTCCGTTTAATGTGTTGTTGGGTTCTGTTTGCTAGTATTTTGTTGAGGATTTTTGCGTCTATATTCATCAGTGATATTGGTCTGTAATTTTCTTTTTTTGTAGTATCTTTGTCTGGTTTTGTATCAGGCTGATGGTGGGCTCATAGAATGAGTTGGGAGTGTTCCTTCCTCTGCAATTTTTTGGAAGAGTTTGAGAAGGATGGGTGTTTAGAACTGCTTTTGCTGCATCCCATAGGTTTTGGATCGTCGTGTTTTCATTGTCATTTGTCTCTAGTATTTTTTGATTTCCTCTTTGATTTCTTCAGTGATCTCTTGATTATTTAGTAACGTATTGTTTAGCCTTGATGTGTTTGTGTTTCTTACGTTTTTTTCCCTGTAATTCATTTCTAATCTCAAAGCATTGTGGTCAGAAAAGATCCTTGATATGATTTCAATTTTCTTAAATTTACTGAGGCTTGATTTGTGACCCAAGATGTGATCTAACCTGGAGAATGTTCCATGCACACTTGAGAAGAAAGTGTAATCTGCTGTTTTGGGATGGAATATCCTATAAATATCAATTAAATCTATCTGGTCTATTGTGTCATTTAAAGCTTCGGTTTCCTTATTTTTTTTTATTTTTGATGATCTGTCCATTGGTGTAAGTGATGTGTTAAAGTCCCCCACTCTTATTGTGTTACTGTCAATGTCCTCTTTTATAGCCTTAGCAGTTTCTTTATGTTTTGAGGTGCTCCTATGTTGGGGGCATATATATTTATATTTGTTATATATTCTTCTTGGATTGATCACTTGATCATTATGTAGTCTCCTTCCTTGCCTCTTGTAACAGTCTTTATTTTATAGTCTTTTTATCTGATATGAGTATTGCTACGCCAGCTTTCTTTTGATTTCCATTTGCATGGAATATCTTTTTCCATCCCCTCACTTTCAGTCTGTATGTGTCC
>NC_041221.1:121148225-121163114 GCF_002837175.3 Physeter macrocephalus | reverse complement strand
CCACTTAGAGAAGTTCCTTTAGCATTTGTTGTAGAGCTGGTTTGGTGGTGCTGAATTCTCTTAGCCTTTGCTTGTCTGTAAAGCTTTTGATTTTTCCATCAAATCTGAATGAGATCCTTGCCGGGTAGAATAATCTTGGTTGTAGGTTCTTCCCTCTCATCACTTTATCATGCCACTCCCCTCTGGCTTTTAGAGTTTCTGCTGAGAAATCAGCTGTTAACCTTATCGGAGTTTCGTTGTATGTTTTTTGTCACTTTTCCCTTGCCGCTTTCAATAATTTTTCTTTGTCTTTAATTTTTGCCAATTTGATTACTGTGTGTCTCAGCATGTTTCTCCTTGGGTTTATCCTGTATGGGACTCTCTGCGCTTCCTGGACTTGGGTGGCTATTTCCTTTCCCACGTTAGGGAAGTTTTCGACTATGATCTCTTCAGATATTTTCTCTGGTCCTTTCTCTCTCTCTTCTCCTGATGGTACCCCTATAATGCAAATGTTGTTGTGTTTAATGTTGTCCCAGAGGTCTCTTAGGCTGTCTTTATGTCTTTTCATTCTTTTTTCTTTATTCTGTTCCGCAGCAGTGAATTCCACCATTCTGTCTTCCAGGTCACTTATTTGAATGTTGGTGCGTTTAGTGTTGTCCCAGAGGTCTCTGAGACTGTCCTCAGTTCTTGTCATTCTTTTTTCTTTATTCTGCTCCTCAGCAGTTATTTCCACCATTTTGTCTTCCAGCCCACTTATCTGTTCTTCTGCCTCTGTTATTCTGTTATTGATTCCTTCTAGAGTATTTTTCATTTCGGTTATTGTATTGTTCATCTCTGTTTGTTTGTCCTTTAATTCGTCTAGGTCTTTCTTAAACATTTCTTGCATCTTCTCGATCTTTGCTTCAATTCTTTTCCAAGGTCCTGGATTATCTTCACTATCATTATTCTGAATTCTTTTTCTGGAAGGTTGCCTATCTCCACTTCATTTAGTTGTTTTTCTGGGGATTTATCTTGTTCTTTCATCTGGTACATAGCCTTCTGCCTTTTCATCTTGTCTGTCTTTCTGTGAATGTGGTTTTTTTTCCACAGGCTGCAGGATTGTAGTTCTTCTTGCTTCTCCACTAAAAATTTTTGTTTTGTTTTTGCAGTGACAAATCAGATTGTGTTTAAAGTCAGTTTAAACAGTTAAATAAGAAACACTTGAACAAAGAAATAAATCTAAACCTCTTACTTTTAAAACCTTGTAAAGCCTTTAAAGCCATGAATGAACAAGTCTCTGACTACCAAGTCAACCTTGTAAATCATGATTCCCTATGTGCCAAATATGCTTCAGTCATGGAACATTGCATTAGTTTGCAACTGTCCTAAATTCTAGCTCCTCTTAGGCTCTTCATTCACACTGTTCCCACTGCTTGAACTGTTGTTCCTGCCAGTCATGTGACTTCATCTCTGTAATTACTTACATTTTATTTTTGCTAAGAGCGGCTTTTAGCCCACCTGATAATGGAGATCTGCACCCCTTTTGGTTTACTTCCTGTTACACCAAAGTTGTTGTTTACATATTTGTTACTGCTTTGTCTTTTCTACAATATTATCAGCTCCATTCAGGCAGAAGCCATGTATTTTTCAAGTCTATGCATAGTTATGCATATGTATATGCATATTGCATATGTAGCCCATAGCTACATTTTTAGAATTTAATGTGTGCTCAATAAATACATGTTGAAAAAATCTGAACATTTTTCTATATTATAGAAGCTTCAAAATGTGATTTTCTTTCTTAGCTGCAAAATATTTCAATGTTGGCATGAAAAATAATGCATCTAATCATTGATTATTAAATAATTGTTTTTTTTTGGCAGTTCTTCACATAAAATTCTAGTGTATTCAAACATTTTTTAACTTTTAAAATTTAATTTGATTGTGGTAAGAGCATTTAACATGAAATCTACCTGCTCAACAATTTTTTAAGTGTACAATAGGTATTGTTGACCATAGTTACAATGTTGTACTTCAGATCTCTAGAGCTTGTTCATCTTACTTTGCTGAAAGTTTATACCCATTGATTAGTAACTTTCCATTTATCCCTTTCCCCTGCACCTGGCAACCACTTGTATGAGTCTGTTTTAGATACCTAATATAAGAAGAAGCATGCAGTATTTGTCCTTCTGTGTCTGGCATATTTATCGTAGCATAATATCCTTAAGGTTTAGCAAATTGTTGCATAATTTCTGCCCACTGTATGTATATAACACATTTTCCTCATTCATTTGTTCATGGACATGTAGGTTGTTTTCACATCTTGGCTCTTGTGAATAGTTTCACAATTAACATTGTGCTAATAATGTTAAGATCCTGATTTAAATTCCTTTGGATAAATATCCAGATGTGGGATTGCTGGACAATATACTGTTGCTATTTTTAATTTTTTGACAAAACTCCACACTGTTTTCTGTAGTGGATACACCAATATTGCATACCAATAAAGCGGGGGGAAGGGTTGCGATTTCTCCACATCTTCATCAATACATAACTTCTTTTTTTGCTAATACCCATATTGGCAGGTGTGAGGTGATATCTCATGGTTTTGGTTTATTTTCCCTGATGAGTAGTGATGTTGAGCATTTTTATATACTTGTTGGTTACTTATATATATTTATATTTATTTTAATATTTATATTTATTTCTTCTTTTGAGAAATGGATCAAGTCATTATCCCATTTTTAAATTGGGTATTCATTATTTGCTATTGAGTTGTAGGAGTTCCTTATATATTTTGGAGATTAACCTCTTATCAAATATATGGTTTGCAGATATATTCTCCCATTCTTTAAGTTGCCTTTTCACTCTTCTGATCCTTCCTTTGTTGTGCAGAGCTTTTTAGTTAGATGTAGTTCCATTTGTCTAATTTTGCTTTTGTTGTCTGTCATTTTTGTGTTATATTCATGAAATCATTGACAAGACCAATGTCATGAAGTTTTCCCCCATGTTTTCTTCTTGGAATTTCACAATTTCAGGTCATATGATTAAGTGTTTAATACATTTTGAGTTGATTTTTGTGCATGGAGTAAGTTAAGGGTTCAATTTTATCTTGCATATGGATTTTGAATTTTCCTAGCACCATTTGTTGAAGAGGCTGTTCTTTCCTCATTGTGAATTCTTGACATGCTTGTCAAAGATCAGTTTACCATACATGCTTGGTTGTATTTCTGGACTCTAATTCCATTGGTTTTTATGTGTGTTTTTAATGCCAGTACCATACTGTTTTGATTCCTATAGCTTTGTAATATATTTTGAAATCAGGACATGTGATGTATCCAGCTTTGTTCTTTTTTCTCAGGATTGATCTGGCTATTGATGGTCTTTTGTGGTTCTGTATGAATTGTTGAATTGTTTTTCTCTTTTTGTAAAAATGACACTGGGATTTTGATAGGGATTGCATGGAATCTGTAGATTACTTTGAGTAGTATGGATATTTTAACAATATTAATTTGTTCAATTCATAAATATGTTTCTGTTTATTTATGTCTTAATTTCTTTCATCAGTGTTTTGTAGTTTTCATATACAAGTTTTTCACCTCCTTAGTTAAGTTTATTCCTAAGTATTTTATTCTTTTGGGCACTCTTATAAATGGAATTGTCTTCCTACTTCATTTTTAGATAATTCATTGTTAGTGTCTAGAAACACGACTGCTTTTTTATGTTAGTTTTGTATCCTGTAACTTTACTGAATTTGTTCAGTAGTTTGAATAGTTTTTTGATGGATTGTTTAGAGTTTTCCACATAAAGATTATGTCATCTGCAAAAAAGGGACAGTTTTACTTCTTTGTTTCCAATTTGTATGCTTTTTATTTCTTTTTCTTGCCTCATTGCTCTGGCTAAGACTTGCAGTACTGTGTTGAATAGAAATGGTGAGATTGGACATCCTTATAGGAAAGCTTTCAGTTTTTCATCAAGAGTATGATGTTAGGTGTGGGCTTGTCCTACATGGCTTTTATTATGCTGGGGTATTTTCCTTCTATTCTGAGTTTGAGAGTTTTTATGATGAGAGGTACTGAATTTTGTCACATGCTTTTTCTGCATCTGTTAAGATGATAATATGACTTTGGTCATTCATTCTATTAATGTGGTGTATCACATTAATGGATTTTTGTATGTTGAGCCCTCCTTATATCCTAGGGATAAATCCCACTTGGCCATCTTGTTGTGGTTTTGTGTGATCCTTATAGTGTGATGTTGGATTTGCTTTGCTGGTATTTTGTTGAGTATTTTTGCATCTATATTTATCAGGGATATTACCCTATAGTTTTCTGTTCTTGTGGTATCTTTGTCTGGCTTTGATGTCAGGGTAATGCTGGCCTCATAAATAAGTTTGGAAATGTTCCCTCCTCTTCAGTTTTTTGGAATTGTTTGAGAAGGGTTGGGGTTAATTCTTCTTTAAATGTTTAATAGAATTCACCAGTGAAACCATCTGGTCCTGAGTTTTTCTTAGTTGGGAGGTTTTTGATTACTGATTGAATCTTTATACTAGTTACAGGTATTTTCAGACTTTTTATTCCTTCGTAATTTAGCTTGGTGTATTGTATGTTTCTAGGGATCTATCCATCTCTTTTAAGTTATCCAGTTCGCTGGCGTATAATTATTCATAGTTTTTATATTATTCATATGTTTTATGATTCTTTTTATTTCTGAGGCATTCATTGTAATGTCCCTTCTTTCCTTTCTGATTTTTACTGGAGTCTTTTCTTTTTTTCTTAGGCTAGCCAAGGTTTTGTCATATATTCAAATATTCTTTAACCACATTTAAAATTTCTTCTTACAAAAAATGGGAACTGGGTAAAGTATGTAAACATTTAAATGGAGAGATACTATATGTTTCAAGATGGTAAATTTGGATATTTTGAGGTATCCATTTTTGCCATAATGCTTAATTAGCTGAACTAAATTTTCCAAGGAAAATTCCAGTCAGGACCCTTCACTGCCGGTTAAGATAGGGAAGTCCACAAAAGACTGTTGCTTCTGTCCCAACAATGAGAACAAGCTGGATAAGTGACAAGATTCTAGTTTTAAAAAAATCCAAGCTGAAGGCACAAAGATATCTAAATGAACTAAATTTTAAACATGATAGGCCCATCCTAGGGGAAAAATACCTGTGCATGTTTTCAGCTTTGTTGGGGTAGTGGGAAGAGAAGAAATCTACCACAAACAAAGGGATAAACCCACCAAAATTTTAATTAACCTTTAATAGTCTTGTGGGCAGACAAGATGGATTATAATACCAAGGATCCCCAGCCATAGAACAAATGTGCACCTACTAATAACTCTTCCTTAAATACCTAAATGAGTATGTGAGAGTAGTGTGTTGAAGCTTGTTAATACAAAAGGAGAGTTGAGAGAAATTCTTCCAGATCACTCTGGAAATTCACTGCTATTCTTGAATCAAGGCAGGATGTAGGGCAGGAGAACGGAGAGGAACCCCACTGACCAAGTGCCCAGACATTCACAGAGTGCCCAGCAATGACCTGCTAAAGGTTGAGAACAGGGCAGAAGAAAGAATAAAACCCCTCAAAGGTACACTGAATCTTCAATAATGGGGAGACAGCAGATTCTGAATGCTGGGGACAGAGGAGCAGGGTTGGGAGAAGTCTTTCAAAGCCCAGAAAGCCAGGATGGACTGGAGAGGAAAAAGAAACTCCCTAGTGAGCCGCAAAGCTGTCAGCCAGGTTGTAAAACAGAGAAAGATATGGCATTTAGGATGTAAAACATAAGAGATATCTGAAATCTAGCAAGTGCTCAGATCCCAAGTGCTGCTAAAGTAAAAGTTCTGTTTCACCCTCATCCATTTGAAGTCAGTGATACACTAAATTTATCTGAAGCTGTAACACAACCCCAAGCAAACTCAACTACAAATTAGATGGATTTATCCATTCATAGTACCAGTGTAACAAAAGAAGAGGTATACCGTTTCTGGAGAATGATAATATTTACTAACCAGCATATGATCAAAATATACCATAAACTGGATAAATCAAATATCAACACAATGTTATTTACAAGTATCACAAACAATATTTAAAGATTCAAAGTTTGGAAGTAAAACAATAGGAAAAGGACAAACCATGCAAACTCAAAGCATAAAAAAAGGTAGTATTGATTATTTAAAATCAGATAATATAAGCAAAAGGATTATCAAAGATAATGAGGAACATTCCATAATGGTAAAATGTCATCAACAAAATATAACAATCTTACCTAATTTTGATCTTCAAAGTACTTGAAACAAATACAAGATAGAAAAAAGGGAAAGTTAAATGTCCAGTCATAGCTGTAGATTTTGTCTCCCCCTTCTCAGTAATTGATAGAACAGAGAGATAAAAATTAATATAGATACAGAATACTTGAAACATTATCAACCAACCTGATCTTAATGCCATTTGCAGAACACCACAGCCACCAACTGCAAAATATTCATTCTTCTCATGAATATATGGGACTTTCACCAAGATAGACCACAATACATTTCAAAGGAATAAAATCATAAAGTATGTTCTAAGCCTCAATGTTACTATACTTGAAATTAATAAAAATACATAGGAAATTCTCAAATGTTTGAAAATTAATATACTTCTAAGTAACTCATTAGGTGAACTCAGAATAGAAATTAGAAAATATTTCTGAGTGATAATGAAAACACACAAAATATCTCAGATAAATATAAAATAGTGTTTAGAACAAAACTTGTGGTTTTAAATAACTGTATTTGAAAAAAAGACATATAAAAGCAAAGATCTAAGTTTCTGTGATAAGAACATAGAAAAATGAGAGAAAGTTAAGCCTGAAGTAAATATAAGAAAAGAAAAATTAAAAATAGGACTGAGAGGTGATAAACTTGATAACTGACAGAGAAAAATCAACAAAGTTTAAAAGTTGCTTCTTAAAATGTGTAAACTGTAGCAAGACTGAAGAAAAAGAAAAATTGCATGAAGTATTAATATCTGCCACAAAAAGCACACCTTTACAGATCCTATAGGCATTAAAAGTATAATAAGGTGACGTTTTAAACAAAACCATGCCAATACATTCAATAGTTTAGATGAAATGGACAATTTCTTTGAAAAATACAATTCATCAAAACGTAAAAAGAAACAGCCAATCTAAACAGTCCTATGTCTATTAAGAAAATTAATCACCTTCCCACAAAGAAAACTCCATAATTGAAAAATAAATTCTGTTAAAGTTTTAAGAAAAAAAATACTAAACTGCAACTAATTTTAAGAATTTAGAGGAACAGGAAGCATTTCCCAACTCATGAGGACAGAACAACTTTAATTTTAAAACCTAATGAAGACATTACAAAAGAGAACTATAAACCAATATCCCTCATAAACATAGATTTTAAAAATCCTTAAATATGAACAGATCAGATCTAGCAATATTAGAAAAGGATATGTCATAACTAAGAGGCATTTATCCCAAAAAAGCAATTTGGTTTAACATTTGAAAATCAAACAATGCAGTTCACCATATTAACAACATAAAAGAGAAAAAAATATATGATCACATCATCGCAATAAATACAGAGAAAAGGTTTGAGAAATTTGGATACCCAGTCATGATTTTAAGGAATACTCTCAGTAAACTAAGAATAGAATCAAGCTTAAAATCTATTGGATAAAAAATAATTGATAAGCCTGTAACTAAAATTATACTTAATAGTGAAATACTGAGTATTTTTTAACTAAAATTGCAAACAAAACAAATATTCACTCTCACAATGTCATCACAGTGGCAGTTCTAACAATGCAATAAGCCAAGAAAAAGAAAAGACATAAAGATAATAAACAGGTAAAACTGTCTCCATCACAGATGTTATGATTGTATATAAAGAGAACCCTATAAAATCAACACACACCAAAAAGCCAATAGAAATAATGAGTGAACTTATCAAGGTCACAGTATACAAGTTAATATATAAAACTCTGTTTTATTTATAATATTAGCAACAAACAACTGTAAAATGAAATTTTAAAAATATCATTTATAATAGCATCATAACATTAATCATCTAGAAATCATCAATATACGTGCAGTTTCTATACACTGAAGACTAATACATTACTGAGAGAAATTAAAGAAAGTTGAGGGATATATTATACCAATGCAGTAGAAGACTGACTATTAATACGGTATTATTTCAGAATTGATTTGTAAGTCTAACACCAATCAAAATGAAGAATTTTTAAAGAAATCAGTTAGCTGGTTCTAAAAACTATAGGGAGATATAAAGGAGTTGAATAGTCAAAATCTTGAAGAGTAGAACAAAGTTGTAGGATTTATATTAATTGATTTCAAGATTGAATATTAAATTATAAGTAATCAAGACAGTGAAAACACTGACATAAGCATAGAGAGGTAGATGAATGGGACAGAACTGAGTTAAGAAATAGACTCATAAGTGTACAATCAAGTGATTTCTTTCAACCAAGTCACCAAGTTAATACAATTAAACTCTTTTAAACAAAAGGTACTATAACACAGCAGTCCCCAACCTTTTCACTATCAGGGACGGGTTTCTTGGAAGACAGTTTTTCCACAGACGGCGGGGGGTGGGACCCGGATGGTTCAGGCGGTAACTCGAGCGATGGGGAGCCACAGGGAGCAGCAGATGAAGCTTTGCTCGCCCGCAGGCCGCTCACCTCCTGCTGTGCGGCCCAGTTCCTAACAGGCCGCAGACCGGTACCAGTCCATGGCCTGGAGGTTGGGGACCCCCTGCTCTAACAGTTGGAAATATTTATGGGAAAAAAAAATGAAACACTAGACCTGCCTCACTTCATATCAAAATGTAACTCCTGATGAATGATAGGCCTGTTCATAAATGCAAGAACCATAAAGTTTCTAGAAGAAAACAGAATAATACCTATAGGACATTGGAATAAGCAAGGATTTCATGGAAGACAAAAAGCACTATATACTTCCTGTATATAAATACAGGAAGGGGCTTCCCTGGTGGCGCAGTGGTTGAGAGTCCGCCTGCCGAAGCAGGGGACACGGGTTCGTGCCCCAGTCCGGGAAGATCCCACATGCCATGGAGCGGCTGGGCCCATGAGCCATGGCCGCTGAGCCTGCGTGTCCGGAGCCTGTGCTCCGCAACGGGAGAGGCCACAGCAGTGAGAGGCCCGCGTACCGCAAAAAAAAAAAAAAAAAAAAATACAGGGAGAAGAGGCTTAAAATGTTGATTTCCCCACATAATAATTTCACTTATAGTAATTTATATTCAAGTATCAAAGTATTAGCAGCACATATACTAAAGAAATTATCAAAGATGTAGATAAAAATGCAGATGTATCTTCTGCACACAATTAATCATCTAGAAATCATCAATATACGTGCAGTTTCTATACACTGAAGACTAATACATTACTGAGAGAAATTAAAGAAAGTTGAGAGATATATTATACCAATGCAGTAGAAGACTGACTATTAATACGGTATTATTTCAGAATTGATTTGTAAGTCTAACACCAATCAAAATGAAGAATTTTTAAAGAAATCAGTTAGCTGGTTCTAAAAACTATAGGGAGATATAAAGGAGTTGAATAGTCAAAATCTTGAAGAGTAGAACAAAGTTGTAGGATTTATATTAATTGATTTCAAGATTGAATATTAAATTATAAGTAATCAAGACAGTGAAAACACTGACATAAGCATAGAGAGGTAGATGAATGGGACAGAACTGAGTTAAGAAATAGACTCATAAGTGTACAATCAAGTGATTTCTTTCAACCAAGTCACCAAGTTAATACAATTAAACTCTTTTAAACAAAAGGTACTATAACACAGCAGTCCCCAACCTTTTCACTATCAGGGACGGGTTTCTTGGAAGACAGTTTTTCCACAGACGGCGGGGGGTGGGACCCGGATGGTTCAGGCGGTAACTCGAGCGATGGGGAGCCACAGGGAGCAGCAGATGAAGCTTTGCTCGCCCGCAGGCCGCTCACCTCCTGCTGTGCGGCCCAGTTCCTAACAGGCCGCAGACCGGTACCAGTCCATGGCCTGGAGGTTGGGGACCCCCTGCTCTAACAGTTGGAAATATTTATGGGAAAAAAAAATGAAACACTAGACCTGCCTCACTTCATATCAAAATGTAACTCCTGATGAATGATAGGCCTGTTCATAAATGCAAGAACCATAAAGTTTCTAGAAGAAAACAGAATAATACCTATAGGACATTGGAATAAGCAAGGATTTCATGGAAGACAAAAAGCACTATATACTTCCTGTATATAAATACAGGAAGGGGCTTCCCTGGTGGCGCAGTGGTTGAGAGTCCGCCTGCCGAAGCAGGGGACACGGGTTCGTGCCCCAGTCCGGGAAGATCCCACATGCCATGGAGCGGCTGGGCCCATGAGCCATGGCCGCTGAGCCTGCGTGTCCGGAGCCTGTGCTCCGCAACGGGAGAGGCCACAGCAGTGAGAGGCCCGCGTACCGCAAAAAAAAAAAAAAAAAGTCAGAAGTGCCTGGCTTCCATATGACTTAAAGAGAAATAAAGAATGACCATACAGTCATTTAAAAACAAGGAGCAAAAATCATCTGTCAGCCACGCCCTGTAGTGAAAGATCTTAAAAAATGAAGTGCTAATGATCTATTGTTTAAATATTCATATTAAATTACCTCTTACGTAATAAATCAGGTACTTAATTTTACTGGAAGAAAAATTACTACAAATTTCATCTTTTTCCTTTTGGCCTTAAAGAGTCAAATAAGCCGTATAAGTAATTTGACCATCATTCCCACAGCTCAGGACTGAAGGAAGTTAGAAAAAGACTGTGACACAAAATCTGTAGCCTGCAGAGTTTACCACTGAGCCCTGTAACAATGGATTCTGATCTCTTTACTCTGGTTCTGCAGTGAACACACACTGTTGTGAGGAATTCACAATTTCAGCTGCAGTTTCAAGAGAACATGCTTCCTTTTTCATGACTGGAATCAGGGCAGTGTACTAAGACTGTAGTTCTGAATTCCACCTACCACAGAGTTACTTTACATCTGTTCTGTGTTTTTACTTGACTTTGTAAATATCATCTTTGTCATCAGAATACTGTTAGGATTCACTGGTAAAATGTTCCTGAAGACTGCTGTAATAATAATCATCCTATAAGGATTGTGACACAGCGAAAACAGTAAAAGCCTCCTAAACACGTTGCAATGCATTTGGGCAGAAAATCTACCAAAATTTACCATAGTTCCCATTGTCATTCTCACACCCCACTTACCCTTCTCTGTCAGTGTTTTGGTTTTTTTTTAACATCTTTATTTGAGTATCATTGCTTTACAATAGTGTGCTACTTTCTGCTTTATAACAAAGTGAATCAGCTATACATATACATATGTCCCCATATCTCCTCCCCCTTGCATCTCCCTCCCCCGCTCCCTATCCCACCCCTCTAGGTGGTCACAAAGCACTGAGCTGATCTCCCTGTGCTATGCGGCTGCTTCCCACTAGCTATCTATTTTACATTTGGTAGTGTATATAAGTCCATGCCACTCTCTCACTTCGTCCCAGCTTACCCTTCCCCCTCCCTGTGTCCTCAAGTCCATTCTCTACGTCTGCGTCTTTATTCCTGTCCTGCTCCTAGGTTCTTCAGAACCATTTTTATATGTGTTAAGTGTTGTTTTTATTTCACAAATTTTTGGTAAACTTAAAGGCTAAAACTTACTCTTCTAAATAAATGGTGTTTTTCCTCCCTTAATTAGAAAACTTACATTAAAATTATAATGCTTTGGGGGCTTCCCTGGTGGCGCAGTGGTTGCGCGTCCGCCTGCCGATGAGGGAGAAGAGGCTTAAAATGTTGATTTCCCCACATAATAATTTCACTTATAGTAATTTATATTCAAGTATCAAAGTATTAGCAGCACATATACTAAAGAAATTATCAAAGATGTAGATAAAAATGCAGATGTATCTTCTGCGCACATAAAACGCAGAAAACAGTACTATGATTAATAGCAGAATCTGTCAAAAATTCTAATTGTCTCAAACCAGGAGAATTATTAAAATATAGGGTAATATAAGGTAAAATTTCATGTGAACTTTTAAAGTCATGTTTTATGGACTGAATTCTGTCACTCACAAAACTGAATATAGTGAAGCCCTAATCTCCAAGGTGACTATATCTGGAGATAGGGCCTTTAAAGAGGTAGTTTAAGGTTAAATGTGATTGTAAGGGTGGAGTCCTAATCAAATAAAACTGGTGTCCTTATGAGACGAGAAAGACACCAGAATATGCACATACAGAGAAAAGGCCATGTTAGGATACACAGAGAAGGTGGCCATCTCCCAGCCAAGGAGAGAGGCCTTAGGAAAAACCAAACCTGCCAGCACCTTGATCTCAGACTTCCAGTTTCCAGCACTGTCAGAAGTAAATACCTGTTTTTTAAACAGTTCAGTCTGTGGTATTTTGTCATGGCAGCCCTAGCAAAGAAACACATCTTGTGTTACGTAATGTCATAAGAAAAAGTACATAGTTGTGATATAGACAATATGGAAAACCAAAACTCTGTCTCACACACATATACCCATATAAATATACATATATAGTGGAGCCTTGGACAACACAGGTTTGAACTGTGCAGGTCCGTTATATGTGGATTTTTTTGTTCAATAAATACAACAGTGCTACATGTCTGAGGTTGGTTGAATCCACTGCAAATGCAGAACCACAGATGTGGAGGGCTGAACGTGGACTTACACTTGGATTTTTTACTGTGCGGGGGGTAAGCATCCCTAACCACTGCATTGTTCAAGGGTCAACTGTATATACATACACACACACATACATACATACTTGAGAGCTTTATATCCAAATTTTACTTTGGTAAGGATGGCTTTTATGGTCTTCCTTGTAGTTATGTTTCAACTTTTCTACAAAGAATATATTTTTAAATAATTATAAACAAACTTTTTAAAAAGTTGAGTTCAAATTCTCAATTCTTGGAAATTTTAGAATACTCATGGAAAATGACACATGATCCTGTTGACATAATAAATGTACAGAACTTTCTACTACAAAGCTACATAGCCATTAATTGTTGCTTCCTCAAATACAGTTACTCTCATAAAACAAGTTTCCTATCTCTGCAAAAATATTTTAATATAATAAAAGGTGAAATAATTATTGGAAAAAATTAGTAAAGATGAAAAAATGTGAAAGTAATGCTATGATGCCAAAATAGCTATTCTAAATATTTGTGCTTGCTATGGCTTGCAGTTAAAATTTAAAAATAGCACTTAAATATGTGTGTTAATAACATCCAGAAGGCATTTCTTTCAAGCCTGTTTGGGCTGTTGAAGGGTTTAATTTAACCACAGCATTCATTTATGTCTAGCAGTTAAATTTTTTCTTTTAAGCTCAAAGGAACTGTGAGTCGTAACTGTGATCTAATTGGTAAGGAATGAAGAATGTTTTTCATGTTTTATAGACAACATGAATCCTGATCATTTTACAGCAGTAAATTTTGAAGCACTCCACTTGCTGTGTGTCCCCGTGGAAGCCAGGGCCTAGCTCATTAAACTATAAAAATAACTTGCTGGGTTCGCCAGCTCCTAGAAAGGCCCTCTGACAAGGTGGGTTATTTTTATTTCACTAATGCACATTCACCAGGCAGTCGAGAGCAAGTGAGATTCTTTACTGTCCCCAACTAAATCAATTTATAACTACATCTACATGTCAGAGGGGATGTGCAAAGAACCTAAACTGCTGTATAGGAAGATAATTTATTATTGATTTTTTTCAACTCTTTTTTAAAAGCAGCTACAATTCACTGGTTCCTTGGTTCCTTTCTGCAGCACAGATGAGCTGTACAACACTTGTGATGCATCAAACCAGGTTTCTGTGGTGAAGGAAAAAGACATAGGGGTCAGAAGTGCCTGGCTTCCATATGACTTAAAGAGAAATAAAGAATGACCATACAGTCATTTAAAAACAAGGAGCAAAAATCATCTGTCAGCCACGCCCTGTAGTGAAAGATCTTAAAAAATGAAGTGCTAATGATCTATTGTTTAAATATTCATATTAAATTACCTCTTACGTAATAAATCAGGTACTTAATTTTACTGGAAGAAAAATTACTACAAATTTCATCTTTTTCCTTTTGGCCTTAAAGAGTCAAATAAGCCGTATAAGTAATTTGACCATCATTCCCACAGCTCAGGACTGAAGGAAGTTAGAAAAAGACTGTGACACAAAATCTGTAGCCTGCAGAGTTTACCACTGAGCCCTGTAACAATGGATTCTGATCTCTTTACTCTGGTTCTGCAGTGAACACACACTGTTGTGAGGAATTCACAATTTCAGCTGCAGTTTCAAGAGAACATGCTTCCTTTTTCATGACTGGAATCAGGGCAGTGTACTAAGACTGTAGTTCTGAATTCCACCTACCACAGAGTTACTTTACATCTGTTCTGTGTTTTTACTTGACTTTGTAAATATCATCTTTGTCATCAGAATACTGTTAGGATTCGCTGGTAAAATGTTCCTGAAGACTGCTGTAATAGTAATCATCCTATAAGGATTGTGACACAGCGAAAACAGTAAAAGCCTCCTAAACACGTTGCAATGCATTTGGGCAGAAAATCTACCAAAATTTACCATAGTTCCCATTGTCATTCTCACACCCCACTTACCCTTCTCTGTCAGTGTTTTGGTTTTTTTTTAACATCTTTATTTGAGTATCATTGCTTTACAATAGTGTGCTACTTTCTGCTTTATAACAAAGTGAATCAGCTATACATATACATATGTCCCCATATCTCCTCCCCCTTGCATCTCCCTCCCCCCCACCCTCCCTATCCCACCCCTCTAGGTGGGCGCAAGGCGCTGGGCTGCTCTCCCTGGGCTAGGGGGCTGCTTC
>NC_041221.1:121140958-121147725 GCF_002837175.3 Physeter macrocephalus | reverse complement strand
ATCCCGCGTGCCGCGGAGCGGCTGGACCCGTGAGCCATGGCCGCTGAGCCTGCGCGTCCGGAGCCTGTGCTCCGCAACGGGAGAGGCCACAACAGAGGAAGGCCCGCATACCACCAAAAAAAAAAAAAAAAAAAAAAAAAAAAAATTATAATGCTTTTACAAGTAAATGAGAATTATGGGATTTTGGTCCCTAGAATAATATATCCTGATATTCCTGGAATCAGAATATCTGATTTGAATCCTGGATTCACCAATTACTAATGTCTTTTCGTTTTTGTTTTGTTTTACATCTTGGACATGCCACAATTTTTGGTCTCCTAATCTATAAAATAGCGATAGTGAAAAAATAACTATTGCATCTACTATTCATATTTTTTGAAGATTAAATAAGGTAACATATATGAAAATACTTGAACCACACAGTACTATACAAATAATAGTAGTTATTAATATGTTGGCATTGTAACATTCTACTTATTAAATGGTCATATTTTGGATGACTTAAACCATCTAGAAAATTGTCATAAACCTGTAAATACGGACAAAGGGGGCCTGTGTGTATCAAGGAAAATAACCATCAAAGATAGTGTGCATTTTTCTTGTAGAGAAAGTATGGGTACACCTAGAGTCTACCGATGAAACAGGATGACTTGTATAATAAATTAATCTGGTTTCTAAGGATAATATTGGTAGTATTGATCAAAAGAATACATAGACCCAAGGATTTTCATGATCAGAAAAAGTGATTATCGCAGAGGATGGTGACAAAAGAATTCTTCAACCTACTGACATCTGCACCCACATAACTCTATGGTCATTCCTGCAAATGTGGCTAAAGTGTCCCCACTCCTTGATCAGACCAGTCCAAAACTTGTGGACCTCCCATCCCCTCTCATCAGTTTAAGAGGATGGCTGCAGCAATCAGTAGGTTTTTGCTGCTCTACTGAATTACTACCAATTGCAATCACATGTGTTATTTTTCCCAGTAAAAAAAAAAAAATCTCTCTATAAACCTCACTCCCCTCCTCCTGCCAGCTCTCACTCCATTTCTTTCCTTCCCTTTACAATAAAACAAATATTTTTTGTACTAGATAGCTCCAATTTCTTTTTTCCCTTTTTTGGCAGTGTAATTGACATATATTAGTTTCAGGTGTACAGCATAATGATTCAATATTTGTATACATTGTGAAATGATCACAATAAGTCTCATTAACATCTGTCACCATACAGAGTTAACAAAAATTTTTTTTCTTCTGATGAAGATTTTTACGATCTTTTTCTTAGCAACTTTCAAATATGCAATACAGCATTAACTATAGTCACCGTGCTGTACATTTCATCCCCATGACTTCTTTATACCTGAAAGTTTGTACCTTTGGACCCCCTTCATGAGCTTGTCTTTGTTTGTTTTTTAGATTCTACATGTAAGTGAGGTCATATGGTATTGGTCTTTCTCTGACTTATTTCACTTAGTATAATGCCTTTAAAATCCATCCATATTGTCCTAAATGGTAAGATTTCATTCTTTTTTGTGACTTAATAGTATTTCATTCTCCATATACACCATATCTCTTTTATCCATTTATCCATCCATGGACACTTAAGTTGTTTCCATTTCTTGGCTATTGTAAATAATGATGCATGAACATGGGGGTGCATAAATCTTTTGGAAATAGTTTTTTCACTTTCTTCAAATAAATACCCAGGAGTGGAATTGCTGGATCATATAGTAGTTCTGTTTTTAATTTTTTGAGTAACCTCCATACCATTTTCCAAAGTGGCTGCACCACTTTACATTCCCAACAACAGTACACGAGTGTTTCCTTTTCTCCACATCCTGGCCAACACTTGTTTTTTCTTGTCTTTTCTATGGTAGCCGTTCTACCAGGTGTGAGGTGATGTCTCATTGTGATTGATTTGCATTTCCCTAATGGTTACTGATTTTGAACATCTTTTTATGTACCTATTGGCTATCTGTACCTCTTTTTAGGAAAAAATGTCTATTCAGATCCTCTGCTCAGTTTTTGATCGGATTTTTTATATTTAGTTGTATGAATTCTTTTTATGTTTTGGATATTAACCCCTTATCAGATAAGACTTGCAAATATTTTTTTTCCCATTCCATAGGTTGCCTTTTCATTTTGTTGATGGTTTTCTTTGCTGTACAGAAACCTTTTAGTTTGTTGTCATCCCTCTTGTTTATTTTTGCTTTTGTTGCCTTTGCTTTTGGAGTCAGATCCAAAAAATAATCACCAAGCCTGATGTCAAAGAGCTTAGCACTTATGTTTTCTTCCAGGAGTTTTATGGTTTCAGGTCTTAAGTTCAAGTTTTTAATCCATTTTGAGTTAGTTTTTGTGTATGAGATAGTGGTCCAGTTTCATTCTATTGCATATGGCTGTCCAGTTTTCCCACCACCACTTATTGGAGAAACTATTCTTTCCCCATTGTATATTCTTGGCTCCTTGTTATAAATTAATTGACCATATATGCATGGGTTTATTTTGGGGTTCTCTGTTCTGTTCCATTGATCTATGTGTCTGTTTTTAGGCCAGTACCAAATAGTTTTGATTACTACAGCTTTGTAATATAGTTTGAAAACAGGAAACATGGTTCATCCAGCTTTGTTCTTCTTTCTCAAGATGACTTTGGCTAGTTGGTCTTTTCTGGTTCCATACAAATTTTAGGATCCTTTATTCTCTTTCTGTGAAAAGTGCAGTTGGAATTTTGATAGGGATTGCATTGATTCTGTAGATCATTCTGGGTAGTATAGACATTTTAAGAATATTAATTCTTCCAATTCCATGAGCATAGAATATCTTACCATTTGTGTCTTTCCTCAATTTCTTTCATCAATGTAGTATAGTTTTCAATGTACAGGCCTTTCACATCCTACATTAAATTTATTCCTAGGTATTTTATTCTTTTTGATGCAGTTGTAAATGGAATTATTTTCTTAATTTCTCTTTCTGTTAATTTTTTTTTTTAATTGGCTGTGTTGGGTCTTTGTTGCTGCATGCAGGCTTTGGCTAGCTGAGGTGAGTGGGAGCCACTTCTTGTTGCTGTGCATGGGCTTCTCATTGTGGTGGCCTCTCCCATCGCAGAGCATGGGCTCTAGGCATGCAGGCTTCAGTATTTGTGGCTCGCGGGCTCTAGAATGCAGGCCCAGAAGCTGTGGCGCACAGGCCCAGCCGCTCTGTGGCATGTGGGATCCTCCCAGAGCAGGGATCGAACCCATGTCCCCTGCATTGGCAGGCAGATTCCCATCCACTGCACCACCAGGGAAGCCCCTGTTAATTTGTTTTTATTGTATAGAAATACAACAGATTTATGTATATTAATTTTATATCCTGCAACTTCAGTCCATTTTAATTGGTTTTAACAGTTTTGGTGTGAAGTCTTTAGGGTGTCTATATATAATGTCATGTCATTTGCCAAAAGTGACGGTTTTACTTCTTCCTTTCTAATTTGGATGCCTTTCATTCCTTTTTCTTGTGTAATTGCTTTGACTAGGACTTCCAATACTATGTTGAATAAAAGTGGTGAGAGTGGGCATCCTTGTATTGTTCCTGATCTTAGAGAAAAGGCTTTCAACTTTTCACCATTTGGGTATGTTATTAGTTGTGAGCTTGTCATATACACACTTCATTATGATGACATACTTTTTCACTATACCCACTGTTTTGAGAGGTTTTTTTTTTATCATAAATGGATGTTGAATTTTGTCAAATGCTTTTTCTGCATCTATTGAGATGATCAGATGAATTTTGTCTGCTAATGTGGTATATCATGTTGATTTGCATATGTTCAAACATCCTTGCATTCCTGGAATAAATACCATTTGATCATGGTGTATGACCCTTTTAATGCATTGTTGAATTTGGCTTCCTAATATTTTGTTGATGATTTTTACATTTATGTTCATCTGATATTGGCCTGTAATTTTCTTTTCTTGTACTGTCCTTGCCTGATTGTCGTATCAAAGTAATGCTAGCCTTGTAAAATGAGTTTGAAAATGTTCCCTCCTCTTCTATTTTTGGAAGAGTTAGAGAAGGATTGGTATTAATTCTTTAAATGTTTGGTAGAATTCACCATGAAGGCATCTGGTTTTGGACTTTCGTTTGTTGGGAGGTTTTTCATAACTAATTCAATCTTTCTTTTCTTTTTTTTTTTTTGACTGCAGTGTGTCTTCGTTTCTGTATGCAAGCTTTCTCTAGTTGCAGCGAACAGGGGCTACGCTTCATTGCAGTGTGCGGGCTTCTCATGGCAGTGGCTTCTCTTGTTGCAGAGCACAGGCTCTAGGCCTGCGGGCTTCAGTAGTTGAAGCATGTGGGCTCAGTAGTTGTGGCTTGTGGGCTCTAGAGCATAGGCTCAGCAGTTGTGGTGCACGGGCTTAGTTGCTTAGTGGCTTGTGAGATCTTCCTGGACCAGAGATTGAACCCATGTCCCCTGCATTGGCATGTGGATTCTTAACCACTGTGCCACCAGGGAAGTCCCCTAATTCAATCTTGTTACTAGTAATTGGTCTATTTCTTTATGATCAGTCTGGAAGATTGCATGTTTCTAGAAATTTATTCACTTCTTCTAAGTTGTCAAGTTTATTGACCTGTAATTGTTCATAGAAGTCTCTTATGACCCTTTTTATTTCTGTGATATCAGTTGTAACCTCTCCTCTTTCATTTCTTATTTTGAGTCCTCTCTCTTTTTTTTCTTGGTGAGTCTAGATAGAGGGTTGTCAATTTTGTTTATCTTTTCAAAGAACCAGTTCTTGGTTTTATTCATCTTTTCTATTGTTATTTTATTCTGTTTCATTTATTTCCACTCTGATCTTTATTTTCTTCCTTCTGTTAACTTTGGGCTTCATTTGTTCTTTTTTTTTTCTACTTCCTTGATGTGTAAAATTTAGGGGCTTTTTTGAGATTTTTCTTGTTTCTTTAGGAAGGTAATTATTGCTTTGAACTTCCCTCTTAGATCTGCTTTTGCTGCATGCATATGTTTTGTATGTTCTATTTCCATTTTCATTTGTGGCAGTGTATGTTTTTGATTTCTCTTTTGATTTCTTCATTAATTCATTGGTTCTTCAGTAGCACATTGTTTAATTTCCATATGATTGTGAATTTTCCAGCTTTCTTTTTGTAATTGATTTTTCGTTCATACCTCTGTGGTCTGAAAAGATGCTTGCTATGATGTCAATGTTTTTAAATGTTTTAAGACTTGTTTTGTGGCCTAACATCTGGTCTGCCCTGGAACATGTTCCATGTGCACTTGAGAAGACTGTGTATTCTGCTGCTTTTAGACGGAATCTTCTATATATGTCTGTTAAGTCCATCTGGTCTAACTGTCATTTAAGGCCAGTATTTCCTTATTGATCTTCTGTCTTGACAATCTATCCATTGTGGTAAGTAGTGTATTAAAGTCCCCCACTATTATGGTATTGCTATCTATTTCTCACTTTGGGTCTGTTAATATTTGCTTTATTTACTTAGGTGCTAGTTCTTTGGGTGCATAATTATAAATATTATGTCCTCTCATTGGATTGACCCCTTTATCATTATGTAATGCCCTTCTTTTTCTATTATTGCAGTCTTTGTTCAAAGTCTATTTTGACTGATATAAGAATAGCTACTCACATTTCTTTTCCACTTGCATGGAACAACTTTTTTCCATCTCTTCACTTTCAGTTTTTGTGTGTCTTACATAGGAAGTGAATCACTTGTAGGCAGCATATAGATGGGTCTATATCTTGTTTGCTGATCCATTGCACCCTTCAGTGTCTTTTGATAGGGGAGTTTAGTCCATTTAAAGTACTTAGTGATCATTATGTAGTTATTGCCATTTCATTAATTATGTTCTGGCTGTTTTGCAGTTCTTCTCTTTTCCTTTCTTCTTCTCTTGCTCTCTTCCTTTGTGGTTTGATGAGTTTCTTTAGTGGTATGCTTAGATTCCTTTCTCATTATCTTTTGTGTATCTACCATAGGTTTTTACATTTTGGTTACCATGAACTTTACGTATAACAGCCTACATTTATTGCCATCTATTTTAAGTTGATAACACCTTAAATTTGAACACATGCTATACCTCTACATTTTTATTCCATTTCTCTTTACCATTATAATAAAACTTCAAATATTTCTTTGTACTGGATAGCTCTAGTTTCTTTCAGTCTTTCTTTTTTTTTTTAACATCTTTATTGGAGTATAATTGCTTTACAATGGTGTGTTAGTTTCTGCTTTATAACAAAGTGGATCAGTTATACACATATATATATCCCCATATCTCTTCCCTCTTACATCTCCCTCCCTCCCACCCTCCCTATCCCACCCCTCTAGGTGGTCAGAAAGCACCGAGATGATCTCCCTGTGCTATGCGGCTGCTTCCCACTAGCTATCTATTTTACTTTTGGTAGTGTATATATGTCCATGCCACTCTCTCACTTTGTCCCAGCTTACCCTTCCCCCTCCCCATGTCCTCAAGTCCATTCTCTAGTAGGTCTGTGTCTTTATTCCCATCTTACCCCTAGGTTCTTCACGACATTTCTTTTCTTAGATTTCATATATATGTGTTAGCATACGGTATTTGTCTTTCTTTTTCTGACTTCCTTCACTCTGTATGACAGACTCTGGGTCCATCCACCTCACTACAAATAACTCAATTTCGTTTCTTTTTATGGCTGAGTAATATTCCATTGTATATATGAGCCACATCTTCTTTATCCATTCATCCAATGATGGACACTTAGGTTGCTTCCATCTCCTGGCTATTGTAAATAG
>NC_041221.1:121112735-121140034 GCF_002837175.3 Physeter macrocephalus | reverse complement strand
ATTGCTTTTGCTATTTGGGGTCTTTTGTGTTTCCATACAAATTGTGAAATTTTTTTTTCTAGTTCTGTAAAAAATGCTAGTGGTAGTTTGATAGGGATTGCATTGAATCTGTAGATTGCTTTGGGTAGTAGAGTCATTTTCACAATGTTGATTCTTCCAATCCAAGAACATGGTATATTTCTCCACCTATTTGTATCATCTTTAATTTCTTTCATCAGTGTCTTATAGTTTTCTGCATACAAGTTTTTTGTCTCCTTAGGTAGGTTTATTCCTAGATATTTTATTCTTTTTGTTGCAATGGTAAATGGGAGTGTTTTCTTAATTTCACTCTCAGATTTTTCATCATTAGTGTATAAGAATGCCAGAGATTTCTGTGCATTAATTTTGTATCCTGCTACTTTGCCAAATTCATTGATTAGCTCTAGTAGTTTTCTGGTAGCCTCCTTAGTATTCTCTATGTATAGTATCATGTCATCTGCAAACAGTGACAGCTTTACTTCTTCTTTTCCTATTTGGATTCCTTTTATTTCTTTTTCTTCTCTGATTGCTGTGGCTAGAACTTCCAAAACTATGTTGAATAAGAGTGGTGAGAGTGGGCAACGTTGTCTTGTTCCTTATCTAAGTGGAAAAGTTTTCAGTTTTTCACCGTTGAGGACGATGTTGGCTGTGGGTTTGTCATATATGGCCTTTATTATGTTGAGGAAAGTTCCCTCTATGCCTACTTTCTGCAGGGTTTTTATCATAAATGGGTGTTGAATTTTGTGAAAAGCTTTCTCTGCATCTATTGAGATGATCATATGGTTTTTCTTCTTCAGTTTGTTGATATGGTGTGTCACGTTGATTGATTTGCGTATATTGAAGAATCCTTGCATTCCTGGAATAAACCCCACTTGATCATGGTGTATGATCCTTTTAATGTGCTGTTGGATTCTGTTTGCTAGTATTTTGTTGAGGATTTTTGCATCTATATTCATCAGTGATATTGGCCTGTAGTTTTCTTTCTTTGTGACGTCTTTGTCTGGTTTTGGTATCAGGGTGATGGTGGCATCATAGAATGAGTTTAGGAGTGTTCCTCCCTCTGCGATATTTTGGAAGAGGTTGAGAAGGATAGGTGTTAGCTCTTCTTTAAATGTTTGATAGAATTTGCCTGTGAAGCAAGCTGGTCCTGGGCTTTGGTTTGTTGGAAGATTTTTAATCACAGTTTCAATTTCAGTGCTTGTGATTGGTCTGTTCATATTTTCTATTTCTTCCTGATTCAGTCTTGGTAGGTTGTGCATTCCTAAGAATTTGTCCATTTCTTCCAGGTTGTCCATTTTATTGGCATAGAGTTGCTTGTAGTAATCTCTCATGATCTTTTGTATTTCTACAGTGTCAGTTGTTACTTCTCCTTTTTAATTTCTAATTCTATTGATTTCAGTCTTCTCCCTTTTTTTCTTAATGAGTCTGGCTAATGGTTTATCAATTTTGTTTATCTCTCAAAGAACCAGCTTTTAGTTTTATTGATCTTTGCTATCAAAGATGGTTAACTTTTCATTTATTTCTGATCTGATCTTTATGGTTTCTTTCCTTCTGCTAACTTTGGGGTTTCTAGTTCTTCTTTCTCTAATTGCTTTAGCTGTAGGGTTAGATTGTTTACTTGAGATGTTTCTTGTTTCTTGAGGTAGAATTGTATTGCTATAAACTGCCCTCTTAGAACTGCTTTTGCTGCATCCCATAGGTTTTGGATCATTGTGTTTTCATTGTCATTTGTTTCTATGTTTTTTTTAATTTCCTCTTTGATTTCTTCAGTGATCTCTTGGTTATTAAGTAGTGTAATGTTTAGCCTCCATGTATTTGTATTTTTTACAGATTTTTTCCTGTAATTGATATCTAGTCTCATAGCATTGTGGTCAGAAAAGATACTGGATACCATTTCAATTTTCTTAAATTTACCATGGCTTGATTTGTAACCCAGGATATGATCTATCCAGGAGAATGTTCCATGAGAACTTGAGAAGAAAGTGTATTCTGTTGATTTTGATTGGAATGTCCTTTAATATCAGTTAAGTCCATCTTGTTTAATATATCATTTAAAGCTTGTGTTTCCTTATTTATTTTAATATTGGATGATCTGTCCATTGGTGAAAGTGGGGTGTTAAATTTGGGTCGTCGTGTTTCCATTGTCATTTGTTTCTAGGTATTTTTTGATTTCCTCTTTGATTTCTTCAGTCATCCCTTGGTTATTAAGTAGTGTATTGTTTAGCCTCCATTTGTTTGTATTTTTTACAGATCTTTTCCTGTAATTGATATCTAGTCTCATAGCATTGTGGTCGGAAAAGATACTTGATATGATTTCAGTTTTCTTAAATGTACCAAGGCTTGATTTGTGACCCAAGATATGATCTACCCTGGACAATGTTCCATAAGCACTTGAGAAAAATGAGTATTCTGTTGTTTTTTAATGGAATGTCCTATAAATTTCAATTAAGTCCATCTTGTTTAATGTATCATTTAAATCTTGCGTTTCCTTATTTATTTTCATTTTGGATGATCTGTCCGTTGGTGAAAGTGGGGTGTTAAAGTCTCCTACTATGAATGTGTTACTGTCGATTTCCCCTTTTATGGTGCTTAGTATTTGCCTTATGTATTGAGGTGCTCCTATATTGGGTGCATAAATATTTACAATTGTTATATCTTCTCTGTGTCTTTTGTTGGGAGCATTTAATCCATTTACATTTAAGGTAATTATCGATATGTATGTTTGTATTCCAATTTTCTTTATTGTTTTGCATTTATTATTGTAGATGTTTTCCTTTCTTGTGTTTCTTGCCTAGAGAAGTTCCTTTAGCATTTGTTGTAAAGCTGGTTTGGTGGTGCTGAACTCTCTCAGCTTTTGCTTGTCTGTAAAGGTTTTAATTTCTCCATCAAATCTGAATGAGATCCTTGCTGGGTAGAGTACTCTTGGTTGTAGCTTTTTCTCCTTCATCACTTTAAATATGTCCTGCCACTCCCTTCTGTCTTGTAGAGTTTCTGCTGAAAGATCAGCTGTTAACCTTATGGGGATTCCCTTGTAGTTATTTCCACTATTTTATCTTCCAGGTCACTTATCCATTCTTCTGCCTCAGTTATTCTGCTATTGATCCCATCTAGAGTATTGTAAATTTCATTTATTGTGTTGTTCATCGTTGCTTGTTTCCGCTTTAGTTCTTCTAGGTCCTTGTTAAATGTTTCTTGCATTTTGTCTATTCTATTTCCAAGAGTTTGGATCATCTTTACTATCATTAGTCTGAATTCTTTTTCAGGCAAACTGCCTATTTCCTCTTCATTTTTTAGGTCCGGTGGATTTTTATCTTGCTCCTTCATCTGCTGTGTGTTTTTCTGTCTTCTCATTTTGATTATCTTACTGTGTTTGGGGTCTCCTTTTTGCAGGCTGCTGGTTCATAGTTCCTGTTGTTTTCGGTGTCTGTCCCCGTGGCTAAAGTTGGTTCAATTGGTTGTGTAGGCTTCCTGGTGTAAGGGACTAGTGCCTGTGTTCTGGTGGATGAGGCTGGATCTTGTCTTTCTGGTGGGCAGGTCCACGTCTGGTGGTGTGTTTTGGTGTGTCTGGCCTTATTATGATTTTAGGCAGCCTCTCTGGTAATGGATGGGTTTGTGTTCCTGTCTTGCTAGTTGTTTGGCATAGGGTGTCCAGCACTGTAGTTTGCTGGACAAACTTTGAGTTTGTTGAGTGAAGCTGGGTGTTGATGTTGAGATGGAGATCTCTGGGAGATTTTCGCCATTTGATATTACGTGGAGCTGGGAGGTCTCTGTGGACCAGTGTCCTGAAGTTGACTCTCCCACCTCAGAGACAAGCACTGACTCCTGGCTGCAGCAGCAAGAGCCTTTCATTCACACGGCTCAGAATAAAAGGAGAAAGAGAGAAAGAAAGAGAGAGAGAGGGAGAGGGAGAGGGAGAGGGATTGAGAAAGAAAGAAAGAAAGAAAGAAAGAAAGAAAGAAAGAAAGAAAGAAGAAAGAAAGTTATTAAAATAAAAATAATTATTAAGAAAAAAAAATTTTTTAAGTAAAAAAAAAAAAAAACAAACGGATGGACAGTACCCTAGGACAAATGGTGGAAGCAAAGCTATACAGACAAAATCTCACACAGAAGCATACACACTCACAAAAAGAGGAAAAGGGGATAAAATAATATATCTTGCTCTTAAAGTCCACCTCCTCAATTTGGGATGATTCGTTGTCTCTTCAGGTTTCCACCGATGCAGGGTACATCAAGTTGATTGTGGAGATTTAATCTGCTGCTCCTGAGGCTGCTGGGAGAAATTTCCTTTTCTCTTCTTTGTTCGCACAGCTCCCGGGGTTCAGCTTTGGATTTGGCCCCGCCTCTGTGTATGTCGCTGGAGGGCGTCTGTTCTTCGCTCAGACAGGACGGGGTTAAAGGAGCAGCTGATTTGGAGGCTCTGGCTCACTCAAGCTGGGGGGAGGGAGGGGCATGGAGTGCAGGGCGAGCCTGCGGTGGCAGAGGCCGGTGTGACGTTGCACCAGCCTGAGGCGCGCTGTGCTTTCTCCCGGGGAAGTTGTCCCTGGATCATGGGACCCTTGCAGTGGCGGGCTGCACAGGCTCCTGGGAGGGGCGGTGTGGATAGTGACCTGTGCTCGCACACAGGCTTCTTGGTGGCTGCAGCGGCGGCCTTAGCGTCTCGCGCCCGTCTCTGGAGTGACTTTAAGCAGCGCTCTTATCCCCTCTCCTCGTGTACCAGGAAACAAAGAGTGAAGAAAAAGTCTCTTGCCTCTTCGGCAGGTCCAGACTTTTTCCTGGACTCCCTCCCTGCTAGCCATGGTGCACTAACCCCTTCAGGCTGTGTTCACACCACCAGTCCTCTCCCTGATATCCACTGCTCTTTTAGTCTTTCTTAACCCTACACCATAGCATTTTGCCCCCATCAAGCTATATAACTGCTCTTATTTTGCCAAAGATACCCACATTGCTAAATTTTACAGCAGTTCTCAGTTCTCATCCCTTTTGACCCGTCACACAACTAATTGTACCCTCCTCTTTAAACATTCTCCTTCCTTGGGTTCAAGTATACCCTCACCTGATTTTCCAAGTAATTGTTTGGCAACTCTTCCTTAATCTTTCTTCCTGGTTCCTACTTGTAGTTTTGTTCTTTTCATACTGAAGTGTTCCTTAAGCCTCTTCTCTGTGACTATCTCATCCAGTCTCATGGCTCTAAATACCATCCAAATTTTGGTGACCCCCTAATTTATATCTCTAGCCTAGATTCACTCCCTCCTGAAATACAGGTGTGTATTTTCTGTAGCCTACTTGATGTCTGCCATTAAACATGTAATAATCATCTCAAGCTTAATTTGTCCAAAATGTAGCTCTTTATATTCCTCCCCATAGTGGTTCCTCCCATTATCTCACATCTTAATATTTCTAAATACTCCAGCAAAAATCTTCAGTCTTCCTTGACCTACTTTTTTCTCTCAGAACCCACAGCCATGATATCAACACATCCTCTCTGGTTCTACCTTCAAATCATATCAAGAATCCAGTCATTTCTTATCTCTGCTCCTTACCACATAGTTTAAGGAATCATTAAGTGTTGCTGGGATTAAAGTACTATGTTCCTAATTGGTCTTCGTCCTTTAACCCTGTTCTTCCTCAAACTATTTATAACATAGTGTTCAGAAATCCTGTTGAAACCTAAGTCAGTTCAGGTCAGATCTCCCCCCTGCCACCTCAAAACATTCAAATATCTCTTCATATTTCTCCTAGTAAAAGTCATGTTTCTGTAACCAAAAAATACCCTATATGATCTGGCCACCATATCTCTCTGATTCCATCCCCTTCTATTCTTCCAATCATTCACTCTGTTCCAAACATACTAGTCCTTTATGTTCCTCAAATAAAGTGAACACAGCCCTTCCTTGGGGACTTTGAACTTGCAATTCCCACTGCCTGGGATTCTGATGTGCCAGATGTACATGCAGCTCACTTCCTTCAGAACTTCCCTCAGATATTACTTATTGTGGCACTGTGGGCTGTTATTTCTCTCTTTGTTTCTTTATATAAGATTGTCTCTATTTTGCCTTCATTTTTTTTTTTTTTTTTTCCGGAACGCGGGCCTCTCACTGTCGTGGCCTCTCCCGTCGCGGAGCACAGGCTCCGGACGCGCAGGCCCAGCGGCCACGGCCCACGGGACCAGCCGCTCCGCGGCACGTGGGGTCCTCCCGGACCGGGGCACGAACCCACGTCCCCTGCATTGGCAGGTGGACTCTCAACCACTGTGCCACCAGGGAAGCCCCCTGCCTTCATTTTTGAAAGATAGTTTTGCTTTGTAGAATTCTCGATTGAGAGCTTTTGTTCTTTCAGCGCACGTGGGATCCTCCCGGACCGGGGCACGAACCCACGTCCCCTGCATTGGCAGGTGGACTCTCAACCACTGTGCCACCAGGGAAGCCCCCTGCCTTCATTTTTGAAAGATAGTTTTGCTTTGTAGAATTCTCGATTGAGAGCTTTTGTTCTTTCAGCACTTTAGATATGCAATTCCACTTTTTCCTGGCTTCTGCCTTTTCCGTTGAGTGGTCAGCCATTAATTTTCTTGATGCACCACTGTATGTGATAAGTTGTTTTTCTCTTACTGGTTTTAAGATTTATTGCTTTGTCTTTTACCTTCAACAGTATAATGTGCCTAGGCATAGATTTCTTTGATTTCTCCTACTTCGGGTTAGTTGAACTTATTGGCTGTGTAGATTAATTTTTTCATCAAATTTGGGAGGTTAGCCATTGTTTCTACAAATTTTATTTTCCATCTCTTTTTCTCTCTCCTCTCCTCTGGTCTCCAGTTACACATACATTGGTACACTCAATGTGGTCCCACATGTCTTGGAGGCTCTGATCATTTTATTTCAATCTTTTCTCCCTCTGTTCTTCAAATTTGATCATTTCTATTTATCTTCTAGTTTATAGATTCTCTTGTCATCCATCACCTCTCTCCTGTTGAGCCCCTCTACTTCACTTTTAATTTTATTAATTGCACTTGTCAATGTGTTTCCACTTTAAAAAAAATGTTTATCTCCATTTGTTGATTCATTATTTTCATGCTTTATTTTAATTCGTTAAACGTGATTTCTTAGTGTTTTAGTTTTCTTAGTGCACATATTTATATTAGCCACTCTGAAGTTTTTGTCTGCTAAATCCAACATCTTTGGACAGTCAGAGTGATCTTTTTCTTTTTTTCAGTGTTTTTCCTAAGTTTTTTTTTTTTTTTTTTGGTGTATTCCCAATAGATACTTTATTCATTCTTTGCTTAAGTTATAATTTTCTTGAAAGCTATACATTTAAAATACTACATGGTTCCAACTGTGGATTCTGAATTCTCCCCCAAAGCTCTTATTAATAAGTTGCTGGTTGTTTGTGTTTTTTAATTTTTTGTCTAGTAACTTGCTTGGTTTAAACCAGTGAGATCTGTTTCACATACACTGTGTGGCTGGTGACATCTCTATTCAAGTTTTAAAATAATAATAATAACTACTATTATTTTTAAGTTTGGCTTCCTAGAGGTTGCCCCTGTGTTTTCATAGCTTGGTTGTCATCCAGTGACTGGATGGAGGTTGTTCTTAAGCACTGTAAGCCAGTAAGGCTTCGGTTCTCTGACAGTGGACATGAATGTCAGTAGGTGGTCACATTCAAAGTTCAGTTTTAAAGACTGCCCTGGCTTTACTCTCTTTTGGGTCTTTTTGCATTTCTTCTCACATGCATTGAGATATGGAAAGGGGATTGAAGATATATTTATAAATGCATATCACTTTACCAGGTTACAAGGAAATTGTCATTTGTATGTCTGGTGATATTTTAGAAGGTGGTATGAGAGGGGAAGAATCTGGAGGCAAGAGTAGCATTTAAGAACATAGTTCCCCCCAAATGGAGAGTAAATTCCTTCAGTGCACGACCATATCTGCTCTGTATCTTCCCATGTGTGTAGCACATGGGATGAAAATGTGAAGATAGGTAGGGTCTCCATAAAATTTTATTTTCTTATTGATGAAAATAATGTGAAAAATCACAAATGCATCATGTTAAGAACTTTGTTTGAGAGTGGAAAAGGAAAACAAATTTGTAATGTTGAAAATAAACAGTTTGGTTTACACTAAACATACTCTCATTTGAGGTGACAATTCTTTAGCTAGGGATTATGAAGAAATGTACAATGCCAAGAATGCTTTTCAATCTTAACAAGAAAGCTGTTCAGGAAAGCCTTAGCAAAGTCATTTTTGTGTCTCAGACTAGGCTACCAAAAGAGAATTTCTATAACTGCTATTTGCAAAAGCATATTTTGAAATTCTTATTTCCCACTAGACAAAATAAAGGGGCACATCCTTGCATTTCACTGGTCGCCCTCCCCCCAAAGCCTCCTTTGTATATAACTGATATATGTCTGTATATTTTCAATGAACTTTTAGTGAGTTCCTACTGTGTTTACAAGTCACTCAATTTCCTTTACATAAATCCAAGACTTATACATGGCTTCCTTGGATCTCAATCCATATCCAAATTCGTCAAAGCCATCGAATGAAATATTCCTAAAATGAAACATTTCATAGAGAGCAACTATGGTCTTTCTAAGGATTTTAAAATATGTGTTGGTATTTTCAAAGATGGCTTTACAGGAATTTTTAAAAGACTTAAAAACTGACTATAAATTATTTTACTATGTTTGCTCTAAATCTAATTACATTCTTAAGACTATCACAGTAAAATATTTCAGTGAACCTATGGATAGCATTTTCCATAATGATAGGCTAATTCTTTACACTATCTCTAAGGACCATTTCTTTATTCACAACTCTTTTCTTAAATGTGAGAAAGACATGGAGACTACTTTATTTCAAATTTTTAAGTTGCAGAGAAAACAGTTTGCTTTTACTTGGTACCACAAGCAATTTAAGTCTCACTACTCCAGTCCCCAGTGGTACATAAGCAATACAGCTGCCTTTCAAAGACATATCAATAACCATCTTCTTGGCAAAGTTTTATTGAACACATCTTTCTTCTGCAGCAAAATTCAATCTGGTTTTGATGAGTAGGAAGGATGGTGGACAGAAAGGTGAAAGTATCACTCAGTTAAAAAACAAGTATTGGCCAAAAGGGGAAAAAAGGAAATTTTAAACCATGGTCTGAATACTGAAAGATGAATGCAAGCTATGGGACTAAGGGAGTGGTATACATCCACATAATAAAAGCAGTAGATGAGTATAATTATCCAAAGCACATAAGCTCATACAGGCTCATACAGGGAATGAGATATAAATTTATATCTCTGTATATCTCATACAGAGATATAAATTTAGGAAATCTTGATTAACATTGGCTGAGTATTATAAAGCATAACCATTAAACGTGAGCCAATGTAATTATGGTGTCCAAACTATAATTTCCTCAAATTTGAAAAGGCAGTGACAAAGTATGTCATAAAAATATACAGATGTACCCTCCAAAATAATTTTAGCACCTTAAACACTTATAAAGTGTATTCTATTTAATTTGTGTGTGCCCATATATTTGTAATTTATCTGAGATTTCTGTATGTGTGAGTCTGAAATAAGTTTTATTCCAGCTGAGTGAGATGCCTCCTGAATGATAATGAGACACATCATTTATTTTAATATGTGTTTTTGTACAAACTGATTTTATGAAAATATGTTGTAATTGAGTTATTTTTTAGATTATTATTTAGGAGTGCTTGTTTTTTTGAGCTCTGGTATTTAGCATTCCTCTGGTGCTATTGAAATATTTAAAATAACAATATAAGAGAAACAAGATCCCATCGCCTATTAAAGTTACTTGTATAACAGGTAAAAATAAACTTCTTGGAGGATTTTATACTTCTATTTGGAGGCTGTTTCCCCCATCCTTTTCCATTGCAGCAAAATTGATTTAGACTCAGATCAGGCATTTCTACTCCATTCAATCCTACAAGAGCCAAACATTTTAAATTAGTTAAATCTGTGGTCACATAAAAAGCAATCATGTCATTAAAGTTCTTACTTTATACACCTACCAAATTCTCCCACATGGGCAATATTCTGAATTATAAAGCCATCTGCATACATATAATTAAAACCAGTTTCACACAGTTAGCTCTCTTAATCTGTGTAAGTTCAGTTCTAAGCTAGTAAAATTGATTATATTTGCTTATGGACAGGCAACAGAATGGTGGAGACCTTTCTAATCTTCTTAGAATAATGTTTCTAGCTTGTCCACTTCAAAACACATAAACATATCTATATAAGAAAAAATAAACAATGGTAATAATGATAACAGGTATCATTTAATGAAAACCTACCATGTTATAGAGAAATGCTAAGTACATTATAAATATAATTTAATTTATTATTCAGATAAGTTATTAATATCCCTGTTTTTGCTGTAAGGAAAGAGGCTTAGAGAGGTTTGGTGATGTATCCAATTAAACAAAGTAGATGTAGCCTGTTGGTGACAAAAAGGGGAAAAAAAGCACATGTCAATTTTGAAAGGAATATTAATAAACTAATAAGGAAACTCCCTAGCCTCAAGATATATTAAGGATTTTTTTTTTTTTTTTTTTTTGTGGTATGCGGGTCTCCCTCTGTTGTGGCCTCTCCCGTTGTGGAGCACAGGCTCCGGACGTGCAGGCTCAGCGGCCATGGCTCACGAGCCCAGCCACTCCGCGGCATGTGGGATCCTCCCAGACCGGGGCGCGAACCCGGTTCCCCTGCATCGGCAGGCGGACGCGCAACCACTGCGCCACCAGGGAAGCCCCTCAAGATATATTATGATCAGAAATTTTCAAACTATATTCTATACGTATTTAAGATGTTCCAGAAATCACTTGATTTAAACTTTTCTATTAACATATTTATATATTAATCCATATTAAAACTGTAAAAAAGCACGGTTTATCACATAATATATATTAACATATGAGTTGACTTGCACTTTCATTTTAACTCACTTTTGAAATAAAAGCCTCATCTCCCGTACTGAGAATGTGTCTGGACTTGTAAATGTGTTATTTATTGAGTGGTTAATAGCTCAGGACTGTCTCTTTTGAAATTGCAGTTCAGTGAATGTTTATGCTTATAAAATTGGATATCAAATACCCTACTTTAGTTCCTAATGCCGCTCAAATAATGCCTCAGAAGGTTTAGGTAGATCTGCTTGGGGAACAGTTTCATTCTAACGTAACAGTTCCCTGGCAATCACAAGAATGTATCAATATTTAGTCAGGATGATACTATAGACACTTTTATATATTACTTACAAATTGGAGAACTTGTATTTTATCATATATTATATTGTATTTATATCTAAAAGTAGGTGGACCTTCAAGATGGCAGGGGAGTAAGAGGTGGGGATCACCTTCCTCCCCACAAATACATCAGAAATACATCTACATGTGGAACAACTCCTACAGAACAACTACTGAATGCTGGCAGAAGACCTCAGACTTCACGAAAGGGAAGAAAATCCCCACGTACCTGCATAGAGTAAAAGAAAAAAGAAAAAACAGACACAAAAGAATAGGACCTGCACCTCTTGGAGGGAGCTGTGAAGGAGGAAAAGTTTCCACACACTAGGAAGCCCCTTCATTCGCGGGGGAGGGGGTGGGGGGGTGGAGCTTCAGAGCCACAGAGGAGAACGCAGCCACAGGGGTGCAGAGGGCAAAGCAGAAAGATTCCCGCACAGAGGATCAGTGCCGACCAGCACTCACCAGCCTGAGAGACTTGTCTGCCCACCTGCCAGGGCTGGTGGGGGCTGGGATCTGAGGCTCGGGCTTTGGAGGTCAGACCCCAGGGAGAGGACTGGGGTTGGCTGCGTGAGCACAGCCTGAAAGGAGCTAGTGTGCCACAGCTTCAGTTTTCTCCCTTTTCTTCTGAGCTCTGTGGCTGACAGGGTTCTGGTGCTCTGGGTGGGTGTCAGGCCTGAGCCTCTGAGGTGGGAGAGCTGAGTTCAGGACATTGGACCACCAGAGACATCCCAGCCCCAAGTAGTATCAATTGGTGACAGCTCTCCCAGAGATCTCCATCTCAACAATAAGACCCAGCTCCACCCAACGGCCAGCAAGCTCCAGTGTTGGATGCCCCATGCCAGACAACTAGCAAGACAGGAACACAACCCCACCCATTAGCAGAGAGGCTGCCTAAAATCATAAGGTCACAGACACCCCAAAACACACCATTGGACACTGCCCTGCCCACCAGAAAGACAAGATCCAGCCCCACCCACCAGAACACAGGCAGTGCCCTCCACCAGGAAGCCTACACAAGCCAGTGAGTCAACCTTACCCACTGGTGGCAGACACCAAAAACAACGGGAACTACGAACCTGCAGCCTGCGAATGTTATGTATGTTATGAATGTATGTATGTTAAGGAAAATAGGAAGACAGAGAAATATGCAGCAGATGAAGGAGCAAGGTAAAAACCCACCAGACCAACCAAATGAAGAGGAAATAGGTAGTCTCCCTGAAAAAATTCAGAGTAATGATAGTAAAGATGATCCAAAATCTTGGAAATAAAATGGAGAAAATACAAGAAAGGTTTAACAAGGACCTAGAAGAACTAAAGAGCAAACAGACAATGATGAACAACATAATAAATGAAATTAAAAATTCTGTAGATAGAACCAATAGCAGAATAACTGAGGCAGAAGAACGGAAAAGTGACTTGGAAGATAAAGTAGTGGAAATAGCTACCACAGAGCAGAATAAAGAAAAAAGAATGAAAAGAAGACAGTCTCACAGACCTCTGGGACAACATTAAATGCACCAACATTCGAATTATAGGGGTCCCAGAAGAAGAGAAAAAGAGTCTGAGAAAATATTTGAAGAGACTATAGTTGAAAACTTCCCTAACATGGAAAAGGAAATAGTCAATCAACTTCTGGAAGCACAGAGAGTCCCATACAGGATAAATGCAAGGAGAAACACACCAAGACACATATTATTCAAACTATCAAATATTAAATGTGAAGCAAAAATATTAAAAGCAGCCTGGGAAAAGCAACAAATAACATACAAGGGAATCTCCATAAGGTTAACAGCTGATCTTTCAGCAGAAACTCTGCAAGCCAGAAGAGAGTGCCAGGACAAATTTAAAGTGATAAAAGGGAAAAACCTACAAGCAAGATGACTTTACCCAGCAAGAATCTCATTAAGATTCAATGGAGAAATTAAAACCTTTACAGACAAGCAAAAGCTAAGGGAATTCAGCACCACCCAAATGAGCTTTACAACAAATGCTAAAGGAATTTCTCTAGGCAAGAAACACAAGAGAAGGAAAAGACATACACGAACAAACCCAGAACAATTAAGAAGATGGTAATAGGAACATACATATCAATAATTACCTTAAATGTAAATGGATTAACTGCTCCAACCAAAAGACATAGACTGATGGAATGGATACAAAAAACAAGACCCATATATATGCCACCTACAAGAGACCCACTTCAAACCTAGAGACACATGCAGACTGAAACTGAGGGGATGGAAAAAGATATTCCAGGCAAATGGAAGTCAAAAGAAAGCTGGAGTAGCAATTCTCATATCAGACAAAATAGACTTTAAAATAAAGGCTATTACAAGAGACAAAAAAGAACACTACATAATGATCAAGGGATCAATCCAAGAAGAAGATATAACAATTGTAAATATTTATGCACCCAACATAAAAGTACCACAATACATAAGGCAAAGGCTAACAGTCATAAAAGGGGAAATCGACAGTAACACAATTATAGTAGGGGACTTTAACACCACACTTTCACCAATGGACAGATCATCCAAAATGAAAATAAATAAGGAAACACAAGCTTTAAATGACACATTAAACAAGATGGACTTAATTGATATTTATAGGACATGCCATCCAAAAACAACAGTATACCCCTTCTTTTCAAGTGCTCATGGAGCATTCTCCAGGATAGATCACATCTTGGGTCACAAATCAAGCCTAGGTAAATTTAAGAAAAATGAAATCATATCAAGTATCTTTTCTGACCAAAACGCTATGAGACTACATGTCAATTACAGGAAAAAAACTCTAAAAAATACAGACACATGGAGGCTAAACAATACACTACTAAATAACCATGGGATCACTGAAGAAATCAAAGAGGAAATCAAAAAATACCTAGAAACAAATGACAACGAACACACGATGACCCAAAACCTATGGGATGCAGCAAAAGCAGTTCTAAGAGGGAAGTTAATAGCAATACAATCCTACTTCAAGAAAGAAGAAAAATGTCAAATAAATAACCTAACCTTACACCTACAGCAATTAGAGAAAGATGAAAAAAATCCTGAAGTTAACAGGAGGAAAGAAGTCATAAAGATCAGATGAAAAAGAAATGAAAAAGAAGTGAAGGAAACAATAGCAAACATCAATAAACTGAAAGCTGGTTCATTAAGAAGATAAACAAAATTGATAAAACACTAGCCAGAGTCATCAAGAAAAAAAGGGAGAAGTCTCAAATCAATAGAATTAGAAATGAAAATGGAGATGTGACAGCTGACACTGGAGAAATACAAAGAATCATGAGGGATTACTACAAGCAACTACATGCCAATAAAATGGACAACCTGGAAGAAATGGACAAATTATTAGAAAAGCACAACCTCCCAAGACTGAACCAGGAAGAAAATAATATAAACAAACCAATCACAAGCACTGAAATTAAAACTGTGATTAAAAATCTTCCAAAATATAGCAGAGAGAGGAACACTCCCAAACTCATTCTACTAGGCCACCATCAACCCGATACCAAAACCAGACAAAGATGTCACAAAAAAAGAGAACTACAGACCAATATCATTGATGAACATAGATGCAAAAATCCTCAACAGAATACTAGCAAACAGAACCCAACAGCACATTAAAAAGATCGTACACCATGATCAAGTGGGGTTTATCCCAGGAATGCAAGAATTCTTCAATATATGCACATCAATCAATGTGATACACCATATTAACAAACTGAAAGATAAAAACGATATGATAATCTGAATAGATGCAGAAAAAGCTTTTGACAAAATTCAACACCTGTTTATGATTAAAAACTCTACAGAGAGTAGGCATAGAGGGAACTTACCTCAACATAATAAAGGCCATATATGACAAACCCACAGCCAACATCATTCTCAAAGGTGAAAAACTGAAACATTTCCTCTCAGATCAGGAACAAGACAAGGATGCCCACTCTCACCACTATTATTTTACATAGTTTTGGAAGTTTTAGTCACAGCAGTCAGAAGAGAAAAAGAAACAAAAGGACTCCTAATCAGTAAGGAAGAAGTAAAGCTGTCACTGTTTGCAAGTGACATGATACTATATATAGAGAATCCTAAAGATGCTACCAGAAAACTACTAGAGCTAATCAGTGAATTTGGTAAAAGTAGCAGGATACAAAATCAATGCACAGAAATCTCTTGCATTCCTATACACTAACGATAAAAAATCTGAAAGAGAAATTAAGGAAACCCTCCCATTTACCATTGCAACAAAAAGAATAAAATACCTAGGAATAAACCTACCTAAGGAGACAAAAGGCCTGTATGCAGAAAATTATAAGATACTGATGAAAGAAATTAAAGGTGATACAAACAGATGGAGAGATATACCATGTTCTTGGATTGGAAGAATGAACATTGTGAAAATGACTATAGTACCCAAAGCAATCTACAGATACAATGCAATCCCTATCAAACTACCAATGGCATTTTTCACAGAACTAGAACAAAAAATATCACAATTTTTATGGAAACACAAAATACCCCGAATAGCCAAAGCAATCTTGATAAAGAAAAATTGAGCTGGAGGAATCAGGCTCCATGATTTCAGACTATACTACAAAGCTACAATAATCAAGAAATTATGGTACTGGCATAAAACAGAAATATAGATCACTGGGACAAGATAGAAATCCCAGAGATAAACCCTTGCACATATGGTCACCTTATCTTTGATAAAGGAGGCAAGAATATACAATGGGGAAAAGACAGCCTCTTCAATAAGTGGTGCTGGAAAAATGGACAGCTACATGTAAAAGAGTGAAATTAGAACACTTCCTAACACCATACACAAAAATAAACTCACAGAAACAAGATGAAAAGACAACCCTCAGGATGGGAGAAAATATTTGCAAACGTAGCAAATGACAAAGGATTAATCTCCAAAATATACATGCAGCTCATGCAGCTCAATATCAAAAAAACAAACAACCCAATCCAAAAATGGGCAGAGGATCTAAATAAACATTTTTCCAAAGAGGATATACAGATTGCCAACAAACATATGAAAGGATGCTCAACAGCACTAATCATTAGAGAAATGCAAATCAAAACTACAATGAGGTGTCACCTCACACCAGTCAGAATCACCATCATCAATAATTCTACAAACAGTAAATGCTAGAGAGGGTGTGGAGAAAAGGGAACCCTCTTGCACTGTTGGTGGGAATGTAAATTGATACAGCCACTCTGGAGAACAGTATGGAGGGCCTTAAAAAACTAAAAATAGAACTACCATATGACCCAGCAATCCCACTACTGGGCATATACCCTGAGAAAGCCATAATTCAAAAAGAGACATGTACCACAATGTTCATTGCAACACTGTTTACAATAGCTAGGCCATGGAAGCAACCTAAATGTCCATTGACAGATGAATGGATAAGGAAGTTGTGGCACATATATACAATGGAATATTACTCAGCCATAGAAAGAAACGTAATTGAGTTATTTGTAATGAGGTGGATGGACGTAGAGTCTGTCATACAGAATGAAGTCAGAAAGAGAAAAACAAGTACCATATGCTAACACATCTATATGGAATCCAGAAAAAGAAATGGTTCTGATGAGCCTAGGTGCAGGACAGGAATAAAGATGCAGATGTAGAGAGTGGGCTTGAGGACACGGGGAGGGGAAGTGTAAACTGGGACGAAGTGAGAGAGTAGCATTGACATATATACACTACCAAATGTAAAATAGATAGCTAGTGGGAAGCAGCTGCATTGCCCAGGGAGGTCAGCTCAGTGGTTTGTGACCACCTAGACGGGTGGGATAGAGAGGGTGGGAGGGAGACGCAAGAGGGAGGAGATATGGGGATATACGTATATGCATAGCTGATTCACTTTGTTATAAAGAAGAAACTAACACAAGAATGTAAAGCAATTATACTCCAATAATGATGTTAAATAAGTAAATAAGAGTAATAGGTAGTGTCTGTAGAGCCCTAGCAATATGTCCATTTTACTGGTAAGAAAACTGAGTTTCAAAAAGTTTAAGTAGTTTGCCCAAGGTCAGACTCTTAGAACTAAGCGTTAATGTTTGAAGTCAAGCAGTCTGATTACAGAGCACTTGTGACCTGTCACATCTCTCAAGAATAAGGAATGTGAGCACTTCTTAGGCTTAATGACTGAACTTTGAAACAAAATAGTCCACTATTCTACTTTGAAGCTATTGAATCAGTTTAAATGAAGAGTATCCTCAGAGTAGCAGGTGAGCTATTAGAAATTTTACCTACAGGTCATATGGAAATCGTAATAAAATGAATTTGATATGTTGAAATGATACAACCATAAATGATGTTTATAACTACCAATTCAAAAGTTGTGTTCAGCATCAGCGTAGCTTCATTGTTCTTATTAATTGATTTTTGAGTAAGTAAATGTGATACATTTAACTCAAACTACTGTTCAGTGTGACCTTTATCTCTTTTAGACAGAGTTGCACTTATAACTTTAAGAAAATGATTCAAGGAGTTTAAAAGCACAACTAGGGGAAAGGGAAGAAGTTTCAGAATCCAAAGAGCTGGTATTGAATATTGGCTTACATGGTGTTGGGCAATTACTTAATTGCTTTAAACTTCAGTTTAGAATGGAAGAAAGAATGGGAAGCACATTTATTTAATGGGAGCAGTAACATCCCTTTCAGAGGATTATTGCAAGAAATAAAGGAGAAATGCATGTAGAAAGAACCCTGTAAAGTGATACTGCTCAAGCTAGAGGACTGATGGAAGCCCGGCAGCTCAGGAATTATCCAGTCAACAAAGGTGATGTAATACCCGCTGTGGACAAAGGACCAAGGTAGCAAACTATTATCTAAATGTACACTTCGTCTGCCAGTAATGTTCTAACTCATGAGAAGGGAAAGATGAGCCAGTAAAATTGTTTAAGGATATGGGGTCAACCTGAGGTGAAATCCCTGAAAGAAATTCCTGGAGTTAAAATTAAAAGAAAAACCCAAGTTGATCTCAGAAAATGGGAATTTAAAATTGTTTTCTTAATCTCTACCTTTCTGGAGGGGATAAAAATGAGATTTCTTCAATAGAGCCAAATAGGCAACCAATGGTCTGAGAATTTTTTTGTAGAAAAGAAAAAAATTAGCACGAAATGTAAATTTCTTTAAGATGTTTGATAGTTTATCAAATGGAAGAAGAATTAGACTTTTTTTGTTAATTTCCCAAAGATAGATATGGACAGATATTTAGAAATTAGTTACAGAGACAGTTTCGAACTTAATATGTTATAAAACCATTCTTAAATTTAGAATTCTTCAAGAGTAGAATGCATTAGAAATAAACCCACTTTTAGTGAAGTAAGGCTCCTAATTATTATTCACATTGGGAGAACAGGCTGACTTGCTGAAATCCATATAGTTACACACTCCTGAAAGACACCTGTAGGGGAGTCAAAATGTATTCCTGACATTGGCAAAGGGAAAATGCAGCCCCTTAAATGCATTTTTAAAAGGGAAGTTACTGATCTAGGAATAAAGGTCATGAGCTATTGGAAGGCAGAATATTACTGTGGTTTTTGAGCCTAGGACTTATGGAGTCAGACCTGTAAATCAATTCTTGGTTCTGCCAACACTTTGTTCTCATTGACTTTGAAGTAAGTGAATGTTGCACAATTCAGTGTCATTTTTCTCATCTATTAAATGAGAGTGATACCTACCTCTCAGTTTTGGAAAAGGATAATAAAATGAGAAACATATGTAAAACGCTGCAGTGTCTGGCACAGAGAAAGCACTAAAAGTGATTGAAATTAACAAGAGGAAAGGGCCAGGCGGTGGAGTGGGGAAGGCACCGATACTGTTCATCCTGGGACTAGAAAATACAAATAGACAACCTTTCTTATGTTTCACAATTATCTATTAGTTAGGCAGGTGACATCATTCTAGACAAAAAGGCTGTTCCTACTGGGATACAGCTATCCTAAAATTCTTTTCCTTGACTGGGAATGAAATTTATGTAAGACTCTGCTTTCACCATTGCATAATTGAGGGCAAATCCCTACAATTTTACAATGTATAATTGAGGGTGTATTCTAAATAATCTTTCATCTCTCCAGAAGAAGAAATACTTTTCTACATTTGACACCTGACAGCTTATTTAGCTTCTACAACTTCACAAGAAAAAAAGAAATGAAACTGAATGTCACTGAGATAGAAATATGAAGGAATTACACCAGCGGTAACAACAAACTATAACTTGTCATCTTTCATCTGTTTCTGACAGTGTAACATAATATTTCTACTACTTCTGAAAAGAATGCATATGAACTGCCAGCAGATGTTTCAAATATTAGTCTCTACTGACCCTCAACTGTCTAAATAGTATAACTCTATTTTGAAACTATTTTCTGGAGTGGGAGTACTTAACATTGATATTTTGACCTAGGAATGCCTTCCCTACCTTCATCATCTGTAGTGAAATATTTGGGATTGTTTTACCATCATCCCTGTTCTGGGAATCACTTCCCTCTAGTTCTATCCACATGGCTTTCACAGGAGCCTTCCTGTTAGAGTATCCCTACATTCAGTTTATTTGAGACAGTCCTTGTTTATAATAGTCGTGTCATTAGGTTTAGTGTTTGTCCAGGATTTTCCACTTGTTAATGAGGTATCATTATGAAGAGCTGCACTGAAATAAGCCAAGATGGATTTGGTGACCTCCACTTTATACTTTAACTTCTGCTGTGGCCACATCCAACAGCATGTGAGAGACAACAGGCAGTGAATAGATTTCTCAGTATTTAGCATATGACTAAATCAGAAAGATGATCAAAATTGAAAATTATCTCTAGGAAAGCAAAAGAGAAACTGAAAACTAATGATGATAGCTCAAGTAGTATAGAAGATCTAAATTTAAAATGCTATAATTATGTTTTAGAGTAGCTTTATTGTAGTAAAATATTTTTTAAACTTCTAATTCGGAAATAATTTCAAACTTACAAAAAGCTATTAAAATAACATTGTTACAAGGAACACCCGTATACCCTTTCCCCCAAATTAATTTATTGTTAATATTTTGCCCAACTGGCTTTATTATTCTCTTTCACTCCCCTTTCTCTGTCTCTCTTTTTATTATTATTTTTTGATTTGTGGGTAAGCTACCCATATCGTGGCCCTTTACCCTAAATATTACAGTGTAATATTTCCTAAGATTAAGGATATTATTTTGCATAACCTCAGTATTTATTAATTTTATAAATTTATATTGGTACAATACTTGAATCTACTGTCATGTTCTAGCTTTGTCAGTTGATCTAATAATGGTTTTTAGAGCATTTTCCTAACTCAGTACAGGATTCACTGTCAAGGGTCATATATTGGATTTTGTTGTCAGTGGTCACATTTCTTTATAAATGACATAGTACAGGTGGCCCCCTGTATTTGCATAATTTGAGATCATCAGTAAAGAAGATGATTGATTCCAATGGGAGACACTTTAGAGCAAAACAAAATTCATAAGTGGGGAATGTGGTAGTGATGGACTTTTTAGGAATGTTAGTTATCCAGCGGTTTGCAGGACGGAAGTTTTAGGGGAAAGCATTTGAAGACAAGGGAAACATTTAGCTGTGGTATCAAGAAGCCCTGCCTCACATAGTTGGTTATAGGGAATGTTTCAAAAAAGTGTTATCTCTCTTCCAAGGACTTCTGAAATGCTGACAGATTCTCAGGGTAGACTTTACAACTGAGTAGGTGCTGGAATCCAGACTTATTCAAATGGAGGATTTGATAACAGTTGTTGAATTTCTCCAGTTAGCAGCTCAAAGGAATAAAAGCTCACTGAAATTCAAGTCCTCTTCATCCCTTTATCTAGCAATTATTTACTAAGTGCCTACAATTACTGGATCCTAAAGCCACATGGTCATTTTTTATTGTTCAAATAATATGAAATTTAATTTTCCTTTTTGCTTTATTGTAGACATATAAGTCGTTCCATTCTTTTGGAAAGAATATCTATTTTTTGGATAGTTTGGAATAAGATTATTTTTAAGGGCATGCCATTACAATAAAACCAATTTGTGGGTCAGTAAATAATATTTCAAAAACTAGATAATTATTTTAACACTCAATTTCGATGATAAATTATTTGATCATCCTGATGTTAATACAGTGTGACTCTATCCATCGAATGAGATTACTCTTCCAAGGTAGCCAACTGGTCCAATTTGAGCCAATCAGAGTTCTTCCAGGATAGTATTGGAATTGGAATAAAAAACAAAAACAAAACAGTCACATCTATTTTTAGGTGGCAAGACTAGAATATATTAGTGGCATAGCACCTGTCATATGGATTGGAGAAGCAAAGGAATCAAGTCTAGAGAGAGTGAGGCAAAAACCTAAGCAGAAAAGAGGTCTTTCCTGGATTAACGCCCATGGAGGCCAGGAGAAGATGGAGGGGGTGGAGGTGGATTTCTGCTCCCCTCTGTCAGCCTTTGATAGTTCTCAATACTCCTAGACAGTGATCAGCTATTTCTGTTTTCTTTTAATTTTTTTTTTAAAGTATAGTTGATTTACAATGTTGTGTTAATTTCAGCTGTACAGAAAGGTGATTCAGTTATACACACATATACATCCTTTTTTATATTCTTTTCCATTATGGTTTATCCCAGGACATTGAATATAGTTCCCTGTGCTATACAGTCCATCCATTCTATATGTAATAGTTTGCATCTACTAACCACAGAGTCCATCTGTCCCACCTTCCCCTTTGGCAACCACAAGTCTGTTCTCTCTGTCTGTGAGTCTGTTTCTGTTTTGTAGCTAAGTTCTTCGGTGCCATATTTTAGATTCCACATATAAGTGATATCATATGGTATTTGTCTTTCTATTTCTGACTGACTTCACTTAGTATGATAATCTCTAGTTGCATCCATGTTGCTGCAGATGGCATTATTTCATTCTTTTTATGGCTGAGTATTATTCCATTGTATATATTTACCACATCTTCTTTATCCAGTCATCTGTCGGTGGACATTTAAGCTGTTTCCATATCTTGGCTATTGTGAATAGTGCTGCTATGAATATAGGGGTGAATGTATCTTTCTGAATTATAGTTTTTTCCAGATATATGCCCAGGAATGGGATTGCTGGATCATATGGCCTGCTATTTCTGCTCTCAGTTCATAATTCAAACACCTTCTGCTACCTTGGCAAGCCCATCAACTTCCCCTGGTCCCAGTGGCTATAGGTGAATACTGTCAAAACTCTGTCTATACATTCATACTTCCACTTCCAATATATGTAGATAAAATAGAGATGAGTATTTTTTAAGTCAGCTCTTGAAGGGAAAATTAGCAGCTGCTTCCTCCTCTCTCATTCAATAAATATTTCTTGAGCTCCTACTGTGTGCCAAGGCCCTTCTAGGTTTGGGCATTAAACAGTGAACAAAACAAACACCTCTGAGTTCTATTTGGGAGACATATTAACTAAAGAAAACATAATAGTATGTCACATGGTGATAAAACAAAGCAGGTAAACAGAAGTAGAGGATAACGTGAATATTCCGAATAAGGGGAGAGCAGAAGAAGAGGCCCTGAGTTTTCCTGTCAGGAGTTCCTGAAGACTCCATTGCCCTGTTTATCCGTCCTCAATATTTAATGATTCACATTTCCCAACACCGTTTTTTTTCTGCAAAAAAAATCTTGCAATTTATGTTTTTACTAAACAGACGCACATATACATATAAACTCAGCAGAAAATTGTTTTCATCAAAGAATTACTATCATTTAGACTCATGTTGATGTAGGATTCACTGTACATTTTGCAGAACAGCATCTGAAATGCTTGAGCTTTCCCAAGTAATCTGAATGTTCATGTATTTAACATGATTAATCCATCACAGATTGTCCAGTTTTCAGGGTTTTTCTTTTTGTTAACAGTGAATATCGAAAACGTTATTGTAAAATCACTCTCCATAGATCCAGTGAAGATAAACATGCTTAGGACTTAAAAATTGAAAAAATTTTTTTATTTAGTAATAATCCCTGGTTAAGATTGATAGTCTCTGTGAAGAAACTATACCTTTGAAGTTGTAACTAATTACTGGTTTTTCCAAGCTGAACAAGGCTAATACAAAAGAATTCCTAATTACTCTGATTAGCTGACCTTTCCAGTGGGAAGTGGCTGGAAAAGAACCCCCTAGGTGTCTAATCAAACCAACTCACAATTGCAGCTCTATTTATTTGACATTTAGCATCCCAGAGCCCTGTATTGAGTTCATTCTAATCATGGGCACCTGGAGGATCTGCATTGCCTCTTGGAATTTCAGATGCTTTCTTCAATTCCCTTTTCTTCTATAAAATTAGGCTATGGATAAGTAATACTATGCTGAACTGAGTGAACTTTTAAAAAATATGTCCAATTTCCATGACCCTCTGTATAGCAAATGAATTAGAGCTAGACAAAATCTGAAATCCCAATGACTTTTTGTCCTAATTTTATAGTTCGAGAAACCAGCCCAGTCAAAACGTTCCTTTTACCCAATATGGGGAGAAGTACAAGAGAAATATTACTTACATTGAAATTTTGAGGAACCAGACATTCTTACTTCCCAGCATCCTCCCACCTCCTCCAGCCCCACAGCCCACTGCCCCACCTCCATCACCCAGCCTCCATCTGTTAAGGGACTTCATATACTGTAGTTCCCACTCTGTTGTGGTTGACTCCTGATTACTCTAATATTCCTTGACTTCTCCTTTTTGAAACCTGTAGTTACAATCTACAGCAGTAATTGGACTTATTCTAATTATTGTATCCTCAGCTACTAGCTTTGAAAGTTTATTCTAAATTCTTCGATGACAGTCTGTCCCATCCAGTTTTCAGATTGTTTACTTGATGGCATAATGAAATGGTATTTCTTCAAAAGAAAAGAGATTCATCAGTAATGAGCAAATGTGTTCTAAAAGAGGTTATTAGCATATGTGATAGAGTCATTGCATGCACCGTGAGGAAAAATTGCACAAAACTCAGAAAACAAGGTCCCTTCCATTTAGTAACTAAAAGTAACAGGAACAGCTATAAAAATTAGAGTGTTTCATTTTTGTTTTAATAATAGAAAGTAGATAAAGAGGATGAAATGGCCAGCTGGGAAAAATTGTACTTGAGGCAGAAAATATTATAGTCAGTACATAATATGAGATGGTAATTTTAGTGGCAGGTTTCTTGTGGCAATGCACACCATGAGAAAAAGAACTAACGATACTCTTTTATATGCATCTCATTGCTAATAGATAATTTCCTCTTTATTGTATATTTTTTTGTTGAAGTAGACATTAAATCTAGTAGGTTAGGCATTTTTTTAAAGTAGAGGTACTAAAATCACTTTTAAAAATGTATTACTCCGTGAGGAGTAACATTCTTATCATCCCCAAATTTGCTTTTGCACACGTGACCCTGCATGCAGATCAGAAGAGTTCCAAAGGGACCACTCCTCATAGGAGAATTACTACAGCTTTCCATGCCATTCTCACTGAGAACACTCGAAAAGCTGCCTGTCATTGGTCAAGGTATTTCAAGACATTAAAAGACATTTATTAGCAGTGACACTGGTGTCAAGATAAGGTGAATTTATATTTGAGAATCAAGAGTATTATTCACGTTTTTTATTCACCCAACAAATATTTATTAAATTCCCACCACGTAGTGTAGTCCCATATAATTAAATGTAAGTGAGGTTCTTATGTGCAACCAACAGAGACTAATTCAGGCTCATTCAAGAGGAAAGGAAACAATTGCAACTTTGATAGGTCATAGGCTTGCTGGGAGTACTAGACAACCTGGCCCAGAACAGAGGGAAGCCATAGAGCCAGAGCTACAGCCCTAACATGCCATTGGCCCAGTGCACCAAGAACACCGTGACCACCACCACCGGCCACCCTTCTCTAGAACTTGGGCCACCAACACGAGTGACTAGATGCTGCATGCCCCAGCTTACTCCACCCATACCACCATCCCAGGAAATGGGTGTTGATGACTTCACCAACACCACAAAAAAAGTTTTCTCCTGTCCAGGATTGTTTGTGTTGTTAGCTCCAGAAGTAAAATTAAGGGTAATATATCTGATTAGCTGAGTCCTATCAAAATGAATATCTGGCATTTTGAAGGTTCTGTTTTTGGAAATGAGCAGTGTGCTAAAACTATCATTCATTGGGATGATCTATTTATCATTTCTATCATATGATAGTCCTAATACTGTTAATAGCAATTTAAAGCATAATTGTATTAGATCTGCAAAACAGCTGGACATGCTCTTCATAGCAAGGCAACAGCAAGCATTTGGATGATCACTGGTTAAACATAGTTCTCCCTACTTTTTTCTCTTCACTGAGGTAATACCACCTAAGTACACTGATGGAATACATGGTTCAGTAATTAAATACCATAGTTAGTAAACATCTGAGACTTTATATTTTAGCCTGCTACTCATAAAGAAAACCTGAGGAACAAATATCACAAGACTGACTAGTCATTAATTTGGTTCTATCCTATTTCCATTTCCTCTTAAAAAAAACTGTTCTATAAACTAGTTTTTTGAAAAATATGATGATAATCAGCATTTGAAAGTTGTGGTTTATAAAAAATTATCTGTGGACTATTGAATAGATCTTTGGTTTTTATTTCTTTGCTAAACAGTGCATGCTAGTTCTTTAACAACCTTCCTAAAGAAAATCATTTCACTTGTCTTGGAGTTGATGCTGTTCCCAGCAGTTTCTTCTCTGCTCATTGATTTTTCTCTCATTTCTAGGCAGCCAGACATCTCTTCCCCCTGCCTACTATTATCAAGTTCATTTAATATCAACTCTATTAATGGAAATTCCCACTAATGGGAAAGTTCTTTTCTCATCCTCCAAACTATTTTTATTAATTTAATGTAAATGTTAATTTAATATCACTTCAAAAACTTTTCCTGTTCAGTGTCAATTAAGAAGTCACTGGTTTGCTACTCAACACAGCACTTAATGTCAATTATTTCAATCAGCCTTTCATTTGAAAACTGAAATTTTTAAGTGAAACTGATTGTAATATGTCTGTAAATTTTCTCAGTAATTAGTTGAACAGTTTATAAAAGACAATTCTTTAAACTTTTAAGGAACTGGAAATGGCTACTGACGTTTTCCAACTCATCAAAACTGTACAGCAAAAAATTAATGCAAAATTGTTAGCATTAACTCAGGTGGCTCTTTATTTTTTTTTAACGTTAACTTTTATCGGAGTATGGTTGCTTTACAATGTTGTGTTAGCCTCCACTGCACAATAAAATGTATCAGCCACACACATACAGATATCCCCTCCCTTTTGGACTTCCCTCCCATTTAGGTTACCACAGTGCATTAGGTAGAGTTCCCTGTGCTATACAGTATGTTCCCATCAGTTGTCTACTTTATACATAGTGTCAATAATGTATATTTGTCATTTCCAGTCTCCCAGTTCTTCCCACTCCATCCCTTTCCCCCTTGGTAACCATACATTTGTTCTCCAAGTCTGTCTTTCTATTTCTGCTTTGCAAATAAGATCATCTATACCATTTTTCTAGATTCCACATATATGCGTTATTATATGATATTTGCTTTTCTCTTTCTGACTTACTTCACTCTGTATGACACTCTCTAGGTCCATCCACGTCTCTACAAATGACCCAATTTCGTTCCTTTTTATGGCTGAGTAATATTCCATTGTATATATATGCCACATCTTCTTTATCCATTCCTCTGTTGATGGACGTGTAGGTTGCTTCCATGTCCTGGCTATTGTGAATAATGCTGCTATGAACATTGGGGTTCATGTGTTATTTGAATATGGTTTTCTCTGGGTACATGCCCAGTAGTAGTGGGATGGTTGGGTCATATGGTAGTTCTATTTTTAGTTTTTTGAGGAACCTCCGTACTGTTTTCCATAGTGGCTGTATCAATTTACATTCCCACCAACAGTGTATGAGGGTTCCCTTTTCTCCACACCCTCTCCAGCATTTATTGTTTGTAGATTTT